>NC_141046.1:27681924-27691924 GCF_041138505.1 Cibotium barometz | reverse complement strand
ACATACATACATACATATATATATATATATATACATACATACATACATATATATATATATATATATATATATATATATATATATATATATATATATATGTCGTGGAAGTGGAGCTACACGACATGAGTATTTAGAGAATTTTTATTCATAAAGATAGCCCAAGGAGCTAAGAATAGATGAGCGTACAAATTGGGCTTGCTTTTCCCACTTTTGGGGTATTGCTTTACATATTTTTAATCAAATCAAATTCCCTAAGGTTTGTACATATAAAAACCTTTTCCCAAATAAAATTGCTTGTGGGCCTTGTTACATAAAATGACTTTGTGCACATTTACACATATATATTAATATTGTGCTCACTTGCACATTTCATTAAGCTGAATCCTACACAAAATAAATTAAACATATTTTTGTATGATTATTAAATCATCAAAAATATGATAAAATATATACCTGTAATAACAGTCCTCCCGTTTGAGGAAGCAATTGTCCTTAGTTGCATAAGAAAAATGTCAAGAGAACAAGATTGTTGATGTCATAACCTACAAGATAAACTCAGAGGTCCGAACATGGCTCAGAGGTTCTTATGGACATGTAATACCAATCAAGAAAAACTCGTGTGACACCAAAGTTAGTGATCGTCACACTGATTATCAAATAAAAATTAACATGTACAAAAAGTTTAATACAAAGAAAAATGATCATTATCTTCACACCACCTCTCAATCCACTTGCCATATGTCACCTCAATCGGTACCCTGCGGTGCGACACCTCAATTGGTACCCTTGCACTTCTCGTTGCTATACTCAGATGCTATCCACGTTAGTTAAACAATTAATTGAACACATCAATTAATCCCGTCGTCGTCTTGAGATATAGACAACCCATAAATAATCAAATAACAGCCATACACATGTTTGCCAGGCGTAAGTACCCTGGGAATCACCCCTCCATATACGAACCAATTGAAACAAATAGTGAAGGTAACCACACACATATTTGCTAGGCGTAAGTACCCTGGGAATCACCCCTCCATACGAACCAACTGAAGCAAACAGTGGAGGACCATAGCATACCATATACGGGCATCCCTGATATACAATTGTATAAACGCATGAGAGGATAGCTTCACGATTGGTGTGGAAGACTAGATTTACACAAAATGCATATGCAGTGAACCAATCAAATGAATGTATGTAAGACGAGTCTACGTGTCCCATACCACATAGGCGTGTTGTACATACACGCATAGGATGGTAGAAAATAGAAGGCATCAATGTGTCTAGAGTAAGTATATGAAACCAATCTGATGTCCCATACCACCAGATTAATTCTACATCACTTCCTTCAGAATAAAAGTTTGAGGCGGAGTGGCCAGTTCCCTCTGAAACTTAAATTTCGACACAAATTTTCTCTAGCTATAAATTTCATTTAAGTTATTGAACTTGAACTAATCCTAATATTGAATGTAAGGTTTATTAATTAGGTTATTAGGTTGGAAAGAGATTATGGAAATACTTATGAAAAAGTTGTATAAAAGAAAATGAATATATATACATACCTCCATCATTGGTGTCATTGAAATTATCTGTCAAAAGAATTTTAACACTCAAGGATACATGAGATTATAAACCAAAAGTAGATGAAATTGATTAAGTAAACAAGTCTGGATGATGAAAGGTTAATTTACATTTATAGTTGAAATAGACTTAAATAATAAACATGAAACTGAAGCGTAAGAGAGTCGTACCTTATATATATATATCCGATTGCAATGATGTTCTACATTGAGAAAGATGAGAAACAATGCAAACGGATTGAAATATAACTATTCTTTTAAACGTAACTATGGTTATATTAAATTACGACTTTATAAGAAATAGAACTTAGAGTAGTATGAATTGAAATTCTATGCATATTTATTTAAGCATGATCATTATTGTAAGAATAGGGATGAGAAACTTACTTGGAAGGTGTTTGAGTCACTGTCTGCTGAAAGATAAAACTTACTTAGAAATATTGAAAGAATTATTTACTAAGCTATAAAGGATAGCAACTTACTTGTAAGTGTCGAACAACCTTGCTACAAAATACATCATTAAAAAGTCACAAATATCGCAAGTATATATATGTTGTAATTATGGAAAATAGAGGGACTTACTTGGGAGTGCTGGAATCATTCTGAAAAAGAAATATTATTGTTCATGCTATGTGGTACCAAACAATTTAAAAGTAGTTCCAGGATTCATATATTTGAATTAATTAGTGTCAATTTTAAACACATAATGCAAGTAATGAATGGGTTGAATACATACTCATATGATGTCGGGGAAACACATCTACATGGTAAAGTGTTAGATAAACAAATGTAGATATGACTCATGCAATTAATAATCACAGATAAGAAAAATTACCTCAAGGTGTGATGAGTTCAGAATAAACAATAAAAGTGGTGTTCAAATATCACAAAAATATGAAAACTCTTGAACTTTCGCACATTGTTGTGGCTATCCTGAAAATATTATAATCTCTGCATCACAAAAATAATTAAACTGGGACAAAGAATTTAGGATCTCTTCCAGGCCTTGAAGGGAAGTCTTGGAGCAAGATTTTGGTCTCTATGATCTAAGGTCTTACTTCCAAAAGTTAAAGCTTTTTGAGGTTTTCAACAAAGCTTTCTTTTTCTTTTTGACTTAAGGTCACATGATAGAAGTTTTTGCTAATCGTTTCTCTGATCTCCTGGTTTATAGAAGGTTTTGATTCGTACTTTCATAAAGGACATAAGAGTATACCTATACATAAGCTTTCAAAACCCTTGCATAAAATTATGCTCAAGGTTTTAAGCCATTTAAAGTTTTACATAAGCTTTGAATTTGAACAAGATTAAAAGCTTTTTGAGATGGTTTAAATAAACAAATCTTTTTAAATTTATAACTCTAGAAGAATTGATTTAAAATAAAGAAGATATAAAGCTAAAATCGGACCTTAATCTAGAGCTTTTGAAAGCTTTTATAATTAAGCTTTAATCAAAGCTTAGTAAAGCTTTGAAATAGGCTTATCAAAGCTTATTAGCACATGCAATAAAATTTCTTTTTTGAGATGGAGCTTTTAAAGAGAAAAGTCTCTCTCTCTATACCCATGTGGTTTTATTAAGCTTATAAGGCTTATTTAACAAAGCTTTTGTTATTATTATTATTATTATTTTACCAACAAGCGCAAGAATTAATTAAGAGAGACAAACATTACAATATTTGGCTGGGATACAGCACTGGGACCAAGAATCACAGGCATAACAATTACAAATCTCAAAATTCCTTAGTGTAAAGCTTCAATTCTGGATTGCAGTAAAGTCACAAAACGGTTGGCCTCATCCGCCTTCCTTTGGAGCGCATACTACTGATTCTGGGCCGGATTGCTTGGTTGAACTGGAGGTTCACAAAGTACTGCAGCTTGCGTGGTATACAGTCTCGTATGCACCATGTGGAAGTCATAGATCTGCACATGAAAATCAGCAAAAAGAGTTCTCAGATTTGGAATCTGGTAAGCAACCTTAAAAGCAGTCGCACATCTATCTTTCCAGATCAACCAAAGGAATTCAGCTTTGACTCTGGCTCAACACCGTGAGAGCACCCCAACAGTGTCCCCTAGAAGTAGTTGTTTAGCAGAGGGCAGGCAACCCAAAGCAAACCAAACCGGTGACAAGATGTCAACAGATCTCTGACACTTTCTGAACAAATGCCCAATGTCTTCAATACTAAGTTTGCATCTAACGCATACCCCATCTGAAAGCCCATATTTCCTGCACTTGTCACCTGTCCATATGGCTTTATGCATAATCAACCACAATAAAATAGATTTCTTAGGCTGAATCTCTTTAGACCAAATTGAGAGGAATTTGTTATTATTATTATTTTTGGCTTATTATATTAAGCTTTTAAGAAGGGAGAGAATGGTTTGGGGGGGTTTTACGAGGTCCCCAAAGCATCCGTGCTGTTATTAAAGTTTTGGTTTTGAACCAAGTTTAATAAGCTTCAAATGGACGTCAAACACCTCAACCGGCTGGGAGAAGTTACCGCGGCCAGCGTGACTGAAAGAGAAAAGGAAAAAATAAAAATTTAAAAAAAAAGATAAAACTGAGGGAGAAGCGCTGTCGCCGTGGAAGGAGAAACACTGTCGCCCATGAAGAAGAAGAAGCGCTGCCGCCCGTCAAAGGAGAATGGGTGGAGAGAAAATATAAAAACATATATATATATATATTTCTAAAAGCTGCCAACTGAGGAGGATTAAAAATGAAATCCTAAAAGTAATTTTGAAAAACAAATTCTCTGAACAATCCTCATCCGTCCATGATGGAATTCTTGACATTGCAGTGGTTTAGCAATCTAGCTATGGCTCTCCATGCTCCTCTCCTTGCTTTAGCAATCTAGCTATGGCTCTCCATGCTCCTCTCCTTGTTGCTAATTCAATCCATCGTACAGATAGATTATGAAGAGGATTATTGTTGAGGAAGGTGGTTTAGTGGTTTTTGGAAACCCACTAATGGTTTTTCACCTAGCTTTATCCTTTGGGCAATAGATTCATGGGGATTGGTTATCCAATGGTTAAAAATAATCTAAACATACATCCATCAAGGTTTTTTTTATTTTATAATCACCTCTTTTTATTATTTTATAATCACCTCTGTTTTGTCTCTTTCACCTCTTTCATCTCTTTGTCAACAAGTCTTTAACGGCCTTCAAGAAGATTAAATTAAACCAAAGCTTTGTTTTTGTCTCTTTCACCTCTTTCACCTCTTTGTCAACAAGTCTTTAACGACCTTCAAGAAGATTAAATTAAACCAAAGCTTTCATACCCTGTCGCTCTGTCACTCGACCCTTTTGTACTTCTTGAAGAAATAATTAAAAACTCATAGAATACATCAAAAATTAAAACCAAGACTTTAATTAAATTGAAATCAATAATATAATATAACACAAAGCAAAGGAAAATAGTATAGCATCACCATCAAGACAAGATTGGGTGCAATCTCCCCGCCTCCCCCCCATGTAGTGTAGCTCCACTTATTTAGAGAATTTTTATTCATAAAAATAGCCCAAGGAGCTAAGCATAGATGAGCGTACAAATTAGGCTTGCTTTTCTCACTTTTGGGGTATTGCTTTACATATTTTTAATTAAATCAAAATCCCTAAGGTTTGTACATATAAAAACCTTTGCCCAAATAAAATTGCTTGTGGGCCTTGTTATATAAAATGACTTTGTGCATATATATATTAATCTTGTGCTCACTTGCACATTCCATTAAGCTGAATCTTGCACAAAATAAATTAAACATATTTTTGTACAATTATTAATTCATCAAAAATATGATAAAATATATACGTATAACAATCGTACTCCCAATAATATGCCCTTAAATGTCATGCATATACAAATAGGACTTCTACAATTTTTATGCTATATGGTACTCCCAATAATAGCCCTTAAATGTCATGCATATATAAATAGGACTTCTAGAATACTTAGCATATACAAATAGGTCTTCTAGAATACTCAGCATATACAAATAGGACTTCTGGAATGGAATTCCTTGAAGCTACCAACAAGCAAGTCTATTGGGAAAGATTACAAAATGTTATCCTTATAAGTTCTTTCTTCTCAGTTTTAGTTGATAATAGTACAAATTTGAAATTTGAAAAGCATATGATTGTATAAATCGACTTTCTTCTCTATTTTAGTTGATGATAGTACATATTTGAATTTTGAAAAGCATGTGATTGTATACATCACCTATTTAGAAGAGGAAGGAAATGGTCCTTGTTCTTGTAAGTTATTGATCTTCTTCCATTAGAGGATGGAAAAGCCCAAACAAAGTTTGATTGAACTATCGAAGATAATGGGATTACCTCTTACACGATTCATTGGATTTGCTTTCGGATGGTGCATCTTGCATGAGGGGTGTAAGCAATGGGGTGCTTACCAAACTACAAGAAAAAGTTCCTCATGTCATAGGTGTCCGTTGTGTTGCACATCGGGAGGCAGTTTGTGGTATTAGATGCATATGATTGTTTTGTAGAATTTGCTTTTAAGGATGCTTTTGTCAACAAAATCCATGCATGGATTGGGATCTTCAAAGCCTCACAAGGATCTTGATTCTTTGATAAAGTCTTTTAGCCTTAATTTGCTAGAGGTTCTAAGAATCCATGAGGTTTGGTGCTTATCAAGAGGATAAGTTATGCAGAGGTTAGTGAAGGTAATGCATGCCTTATTTTGTATAAGTTAAAGTGCATGATGCAACTCTATATAAGATAGCAACCACATTGGAGAGGTTAGTGAAGGTAATGCATGCCTTGTTTTGTATAAGTTAAAGTGCATGATGCAACCCTATATAAGATAGCAACCACATTTTCAAGTGTAATTTTTGCTTCATTTTTTAGCTAACCTCTAATTTGAAATGAATGAGTGAAATAAAAGGTTTCAAAGGGAGAATGTTAATAACACAAAAATTGCTATGGCTTTGGATGTTGCCATTGAACTCTTAATAAAGAGATACTTAGGAGATCCATTTGGGTATGGCTTTAAGAACCTAAGAGTCTTTTTGAGAAATGCAAAGGGTTGTATAATGGTAGATGTGTTCATAGCTATGCTTTGCATTTCTCTTTGTTCCCAAACTCTACAAGCGGTGATTCACTAAGTGGATGCATTGCTCTTGCAAGGGGATTTATTAGAGAGAGGCTATCAACGGTATTGATGTTGGGTTTACCGACTTGTCTCTTTTTAATGCGACAAAGTTTTTTTAACCTACTAGCTATGACAAGGACTCTAGAGTGCATGATCAAGCAACTAATGTATTCATGGATCATTTATGCACAAAGTTTGGGATTGAAGAGTTAGTGACACATGGACAACTATGAAGCTTCGTAGAACCCAACCTTTATTGGGTTAGTTTTTTGTTTTGAGAGTAAAACTACTTGTATTACTTTTGGTAAGCTTTGAAGTTTGGAAGTTATGAGACATGACAAGTTACCAGCAATTGGTAGGTTAATTGGTTAAAGTGGATGGCTTGTAACCCAAGGTAATGGGTTTGATCCATGACTGCGTACATTGGGTTCAAGTTCACAACAATGACAAGATCAGCCAAGTGGAATGGAGTGTAGGTCAATTGGTTAAAGTGGATGGCTTGTAACCCAAGGGAATGGCTTTGATCCATGACTGCGTACATTGGGTTCAAGTTCACAACAATGACAAGATCAACCAAGTGGAATGGAGTGTAGGGAAAATTAACAAAAACCTTGGGGAAATTGAATGCCCATGCAGACAATGGGATTGCATGGTGCTACCTCATAATTCATGAAACTATAGAGGTGTATGTGTGTTTGTAAAAGGGTATGCGGGACCCTCGTGTGTAATAAAAATTGCCCAACATAACAAAAAAAAGACACATGACAAGTCATGTCAATTGTGTGATTTTTGTGGAGGCTACTCCTTTAATGTAAAATGGTAAGCGTGCTATCTTTTATTAGGTTTAGTTTTTTCGTTTATTTATTAACTCCTTTAATGTAAAATAGTAAGCATGTTATCTTTTATTAGGTTTTTTTTTGTTTATTCATTTACTCCTTTAATGTAAAATAGAAAGCATGTTATCTTTTATTAGGTTGATTTTTTTTTCTTTATTCATTTACTCATTTACTATACATGTATACATGAAACTATTGTTGAAATGCAATGTGATTTGACTCTTTGCTTTTCTACATGACTACCATTTTTCAAGCTTGATGAGTCCATTGAAGAAGCATAGAGATGATTGTTTATATAGATGATTTATCTAAGATCAACAGAGTTCCCCATCTTACTTGGTACTATTTTAATTGTAAACTTTGATATTTCACAAACAACAAGTAGATCTTTTCAAGGAAAGGCAACCATAAAGGTAGAAACAAAATAAATCACATTTATGGTGGATTAAACTTACCTTTTATAGCAAAAGTGACATTGTATTTATTTTTAATGCTTGTTTTTATACATTGTTTTCAGTCATGAAGGCATTGTATGAGCTGCATCAATATTTTTTTGAGTTATCATGCACTTTGGGTAGACAAGGTGGTTGTTTGTGTTACGCTTTGTTCCATCATCCTCCAATCCCTTCACAAAATTATCATCAATTGGTACTTCATAATCTTTGGCCTCATTCATGCGTGTAGTTTATTACTTTGTTACTTATTGAGGTTGTTTTGCACACTAAGTTGCCATTAGACTTTTGAGATTTTTTAAAATTATGGTAAATATGTGACAATATAAATATTACTTTGGGGCATTTCGACCAGTCTTAATTTTTCATTTCTATAGATGAACCACTTACATTTATCAAATTATTTTTCTAATATGGTTGTTATAGAATGGGGTAAGAATCTATGTGTGAGAAGGTAATTAAGTATATGGTAAAGAGAAAGCCGACTTGGATAAAAGACTTAGCTATGAAGTTCAAGAAAAAATTAAGGTTGCATTTCGAAGGCCACAATTAGGAAATGATTTCAGGCTTGAAGGCAACCCGTCATTTTGACCTTAAAAAATAAGGCTAGGAATTTCAACCTTGGAGAGGGGTCAAGATTTGAGAAAAGAGAACAATCGGGAGAGAGAAAGAGGAGAGGAAATATTTTCAACCCGATTTTTTTAATACGACCCATCAGGCTAAAAGTGAGAACAAATATTTATTCTAACCTTTTATAAAGACATGCCAAAAATATTATCATGTCCATGTAATCTCTTAGGCAAGCATCTTGCCCTATCCCTCTCTCTATTGTAGATATATGTGCATACACACACAGACACACACACATATATAGAAATCTTACTAGAATTGCCCTCCTCCATAATATCCTAAATTTTTTAATACCAACCTATAATTCAAATGCTTTTTTACAAGAAGAATAAAACAAATGCATAGAACACAATTTTTCAAGTTTGCAAGCATGATAGATTAAATTGAAGACATAAAGAAAGGCATTAAGAAAACATACAATAAAAATAAAAATAAAAATAAAAGATATTGCAACTTATTTTCGCATTAAATCTTCCCAAAAAGAAAAACATGAAAGTTGTAGGCTTGCTACTAGCTAGTACTGACTCTCGATCAATGTGAGAGAAAGGCCATCTGGATTATAAGCAGCTTGGTCGTTACTCCTGGCCTCCAAATAGATCGAAGGAGAAGCATCGCTACTCTTAACCACAGCCTGTAGGCATAGGGTGTTCGCTATTCAATGTTGGGCTCAAAGCAAGGCTAGCTAGGTTGGATGGCTTGGCAAAATAAGGTGTTTGCTCTAGAGTCCACATGGAAGTTGTTTATGTACAACATCATGAAGTGAAGGCAACAAGCTAGCTAGCCGGAGCTGATACGCGATAAGCTAAACAAGCACATTAATGTTGCTTGTGGGATTGATAATTTTAATGATTGAGGTGTTGAAAATATGGTAGGGTTGAGAGGAGCGAGGTGGGGTGGACCAATACGAGATGGTTCACCACTGTCTGTGACTCTCACAAGCATGCTTAAATGTGACTTCTTTACGACTATCGACGCTTGAGTGCACAATGCCCACCTTCCATGGCCCACAAGAACGAGGTGGAGGCTGGAGCCTGGCATTGGCAATGCTGTAGTAGTGGTAGATCATAGCGCTGATCGCAGTAGACTGTAGCATTAGCCCCTGGGTAGTGGTAGATGGTAGCACATCACGTAGTAGTAGGCTCTAGCATGAAGGTTGGGCAATGCACAATAGGCTCTAGCATGAAGGTTTGGCAGTGGGCCAATAGGCTATAGGCTATAGGCTATAGGTTGTAGGTTGGGTAGCCATCAGCTACTACGGTTGGAAGTTCTTTGAACTGGCTATTAGAGTTTGGGCCTAGAGCCTGGGCCAATGCGCATGGCATTGGTGAGTCATGAATGAACTTTGAAGTGAATGAACTTTGAAGTGCCAACTTGCCAACTTAGCCAATGTATATATACTCTCT
>NC_141046.1:27141924-27674424 GCF_041138505.1 Cibotium barometz | reverse complement strand
ATTTTATTTTGACCTTGATGCTTGGAACCCTCAGACATACTAGATGTCCGTTGTGCATTCTCCGCACGCTTCTTCTTTTCGACAGTGTCGTTTGAAAATCCGAGCAAACTTAATTGCTTATTCTAAAGTTTTCGGCTCATTTTCCTTAACTTGATTCTTATAGTCCGAGTCTAATCTGTGAATAAATTTACGAATTTTCTGAAAGTCGTCCATTGCTTTCAATTTGAGAATGATTTCTCTATAATTGGAGATATACTGAGTCAATGTGAGATTTCTCATCTGACAATTGCTCCATGATTTCCAATTACGATCCATCTCATTCTCAAGAAGAAATTCCTTCATGAACGCACTTTCAAATTCAGTCCATGTAGTAGGTTAATTTTCGGACTCCAAGCTCATCCACCATTTGTATGCTTTACCTCCTAGAGTTAAGCTCGCTTCAAGTGCGCGTATCTCCTCTGGAGTTTGACGTAATCGATGCGAATCTTAACACTTTTGTAAAAAAGTGTTGACCACATCCTTATTGCGTTCTTTTTCCTCTCCATTAAAAGTTGGAGGTGTTATATCTTTTTGAATAGCAGCAGCGTCTCTAGAGTGAGATGTACCGACATTCATGTTGGGAGCCAGAGGCATCCCTCCCACTGAAGCACTTAAAGTGGTAGAAGCTTGCATATTATACTTTAACTCTTGAAGAAAGAGGAGTATCTTATTGTACTTGGCCTCAATGTCTAAAGTAGGGGACTCTAGAGTCTTAAACTATTTAGTGCTGACCAAATTATCATCAAGAAGATCATCGTTGGTCATTGTGACATCAGGATCGGGCCTTTTTCGTGTCTGAAAAATGACTAGGATCTCCACTTACAGACTCCTTAGGGTTATTAGATTCCATATGGACCCTCTAAATGCGATGCAAGAGAATAAACACAAGCACCAACCTGAAGCCCAAGCTCTACGAAAGTAATCGAATTGTTAGCTTGAAGTGAAATTGCCAGTGTGGTATGAAAAGCTAAGAGTTGTCAGTGAGAAGCTCCTTCCAATCTTCATAACAATAACCCTGAAACTCCACTTGAAAATCCACCGTGATAACGGCATCCAAATTTCAAAGGTTAAAAACCTTGTGAAGTTTATAAAGAAAGTGGATTTTCTTTCTCTCTTAAAAAAAAATAAATAGAAATCTCTGAATTTTGAAGAAGCGAATTTTGAAGAACCTCTTGCGCTATGCGCTGGAACGTAGTCTGACGGTTCAGTCGAAGCAAGAGAGAAAAAAAACTATTGCCTGTGGCTTTGATGACGGCAGCACAGTACTGCTGGTCGACAACTCTGGTAGTAGCAAAAGACACGATAGGAAGAAAAAGTAGTTGCCTCTCTCCTCGGTCGTTATTTGCATGCGGCTCACGCCCGTGAGTTTGCTACTGCAGCGCTTGATGTTGTGTTGCCCATCTGTTGTGGTGGACAGCACGCCTGCCAGTACTAGATGTTGTGGCTATAGCACAACGATGGTGGGGCGATGGCGAATCCGGCTTGTTTATGTGCAGATGGACTAGGAGACTCCTCCACAATTTACAACGTTCAACGTTGGAGGACTTAACACTCTAATGCTGCACGACTTCTTCACCAAAACAAGGGTGCTGAGAGCTCACGTTTTGCTCCACCCAACCATAGGCAAAATAAACACCAGACCCTCTATACATGGACTCCACTCTTTTATTAGCTAGTAAGCTCTTCACATGTGCCCGGCCACTCTCACTAGTGTCTGGCCACTCTTGAGTCCGTACCTGGTCGTTTTGGCTCCCCTAAACCTCGCACGTGCTGCCTTGTCCAGATGGTCAAGCTCTCTAGGCTCCCAATAATTCCGATGTCATGACATCCCGTCTCATCTTTGGCCAATAGAATGATTGCTTAAGTTTTCTCCAATGTACTATTGATACCACGATGATCTCCAAACAATGAGAGAGTCATGGGCATTATGAAGGACTGCTTCTCGCGTTTCCTTCAGAATGCACAGCTGGTTCTTATAAAATAACTAGCCATCATGGATGGTTAAACATAAAGGTATTTTTGATGATCCAAGTATGCCTAAACCTATTGAAAATAAAGTTTCACCTCATATGCTTCTAAAAATAAAAGGACAAGTAAGTCTCATCCACTCTTAACATCCATGCAATTGAGGTCGATTGTAACTTGAGCAAGAGGGAATGTAACCTCTATGGGGACACTGTGTACCTTTTATTTATATCATCTACAAGAATTAATGTGTTTAATCAAGCTATGTGCTGCTGTGATATCTACTAGGATGAATGTGTTTAATTAGCTATGTGCGCTGGTATGATATAATCAAGATTAATGTATTTAATCAGCTATGTGCATTGACTAATATTATTTTAGATGAAGACGATGATTGAGTGTCAGATTATGTATTAATCGCTCGCGAGTGAAACACGTGTTGGACCACTATGCAATATTTTGGAAGACATGTGAATACCTTTTGTGGTTTTATATTTAGGCATTAATATTTTTGTAAGGCTAAGGCCTCATACCTTTATACATAGAAGAAACTCTAATTCTCAAACAAAAAAATAGAGCATAACATATACTTGCATCAAATTAAAAGCATAAACTTTAATAACCAAAATTAATATTTTTGTAAGGCTAAGGCCTTATACCTTTATACATAGAAGAAACTCTAATTCTCAAACAAAAAAATAGAGCATAACATATACTTGCATCAAATTAAAAGCATAAACTTTAATAACCAAAATTAAATAAACAAAGAATGATGGAGAATAGAGTAGCGATCACCATCGACACAAGATTGGGTTGAATCTCCCCGAGGGATGAGTGTGGCCCTTATACCACTCACGTGTATTTATATGTATTAGAAAAAGCTTGCTTTTAAAAAGGATAACTTCCAAAAATAAAGCACAAGTGCTTTTGAGTTTTTGAGCATAAAAACTGTACAAAAATACAGCAAGCTTTAATTAAAAGTCTTAGGCATAACAAAAGTATAAAATACTATTTAGTATCTTTTCCAAGTGTCATAAAGGCCCTAATAAAATTTTCATGTTAATACAAAATAGTTTAAAAATACATAGATTTAAAAAATAGTTATGGTCGAAAAAAATATAGCATCACATTGTAGAATTATACATTGAATGTGTAAGGAAAATGTGGGTGGATCCTTGTTTCATGAAATCATTAATCGTGATTATTTTTTATCTTTGTTGACTATCTCAAATTTAATATTTTGTTATGTTAATGCAAAATAGTATAACAATACAGAGATTATAAAATATTTTACTTTATTGTGTTTGAATATAGAGCGAGCAACAAGCCACATGATTAAGCCATGAGATTTAGTGTAGAGCGGGTGGGTTGAGTAGTGTAATTTGGGATTAATTTCCATGAATATGAGTATAGAGCGAGCAACAAGCCACTTGACTAAGCCATTAGATTTAGTGTAGAGCGAGCAGGTTGAGCAGTGTAATTTGGGATAATTTCCATGCATATGAAGTAGAATAGGGGGCCAAGATGCAATATTCAAGATCACAAAGTAGGTAAAAGCAGACTCCAAAAACACATATAATGAGTAGGGGTTAATGATGCTAGAAGGAAGGATCATAATTAAAAGATTGCATGGATCTAGAAGCTGGCAACTCGTTTACAACAAGAATCAAACGATGATAATTATTGCACAAATAGCGACCATTAAACCTCTTTTTACATAGCATGCAGCTAGCAGCCTTAAATCTTAGGTCCAGTGTGCTAGTACAACTAAACGTAATAATCTAGAGCCTTGTAAGCAAGAGCGACTAGCCTTTCTCGTCGTCTTTAGAGGCATCATAGTTGTGGCTATGATCCTAGTAGATTATGGTGTGGGCCTTTGATTAGGAATGAACCCTTCACCATGGGATGGAATCACATTTTGCAGACTTTGTGGTGCCTACATTTCTCTTCATAGTCGAGGTTTCCTTGGCTTTGACTCACAAGGCGTTGGATGATAGAAAAAGTGTGGCTTACAAGATCATCCTATGTACACTCAAGTTTTTTGTTTTGGCATTGATACTCCAAGGAGGGTATCTACGTGGTGTGAAAGATCTAAGCTATGGGGTGAAGTTGCAACTTTTGTGCATCATGGGAGTCATTTAGGATTGTGCATTTATGCTTACTATCTTTTATGCTAGACTTTTTTATGGGCTTTATGTATGTGATTGGCATTTCAAACCTCCCTTCGCCAACTGATACCAGTCCTATGAGCACCAATACTTCATTATTGGTAATTCATTATTGGAAGATCCTTCGTTACTTTTTTTTTGGGAGTAAAATGCAATGTTAGAAGTAGCATTGGGTTTTGTGGATTGCTTTATTATGATCATCTCACATTTGTATCAGAAGGACCCCCCTTAAAGAGGAGGAAGGAGTGTAGCATGAACTCCCCCTTCATGGATCTCCTCCCAACTAATTCCCCTTCATGGTGCTTGTTGGCAGCATTTGATTCTGAAGGTCTTCTCAACTCAATCTCGGTAGTAGTGACTTGCTTTATTGGAGCTCATTATGGTGGCCACGTATTACTGCATATGAAGGGCCACAAGAGATAGCTATGGCAGTGGACTACTTCAAGATTTGTGATGTTGTTTGTTGGCATGTTACTTAAAAATTGCGAGAATTCCATTAAACAAGAAGCTCTACATGCTGAGCTACATGTTTGTGATAAGGGGTGTTATCGCATTGGCATTTAGTGCAACCTATGTGATGGTGTATTTTTACAAAATTAAAATGGAGATCTTCAAGTGCACTCTTTAAGTGGGTAGGCGCATATTCCTTAATGATTTATGCCTTGTTGGTGTCGGATGTTCTACCAATTTCCCTATAGGGATTCTATTGGAAGAACCCAAATAATAATATGATTTCATCAAGGCTTACTTTTTCCATGAGTCAACCATGAGGATGATGACTTCTCTCAAGCAAGAGGGTAATTCTAAACATAAAGGTATTTTTGATGATCAAAGTATGCCTAAACCTATTGAAAAAAAAGTTTCACCTCATATGCTTCTAAAAATAAAAGGACAAGTAAGTAACCTATGGTAAAATTAGCTCTTAGATTTTATCCATATTTCATTATAGAAGAAGAACACTTGTGCTTGAGTCTATGGTTGACCATGACACCATCACTACATGCACATGCAACATTTACATTAAGTATCTTGTGACTTTTAAAAATCATCCTATTGAAAATGCTAAATGAAATCTAGAAAAGTTTTTCTGTTCTTACCAAAATCTCATCCACTCTTAACATCCATGCAATTGAGGTCGAGTGTAACTTTGCTGGTATAATATTTACCAGGATGAATGTGTTTAATTAGCTATGTGCGCTAGTATGATATAGTCAAGAGTAATGTATTTAATCAGCTATGTGCATTGACTAATATTATTTTAGATGAAGACGATGATTGAGTGTCAGATTATGTATTAATCGCGAGTGAAACACTTGTTGGACCACTAAGCAATATTTTGGAAGACATGTGAAAACCTTTTATGGTTTTATATTCAGGCATTAATATTTTTGTAAGGCTAAGGCCTCCTACCTTTATACATAGAAGAAACTCTAATTCTCAAACAAAAAAATAGAGCATAACATATACTTGCATCAAATTAAAAGCATAAACTTTAATAACCAAAATTAAATAAACAAAGAATGATGGAGAATAGAGTAGCGATCACCATCGACACAAGATTAGGTTGAATCTCCCCTAGGGATGAGTGTGGCCGTTATACCACTCACGTGTATTTATATGTATTAGAAAAAACTTGCTTTTCAAAAAGATAACTTCCAAAAATAAAGCACAAGTGCTTTTGAGTTTTTGAGCATAAAAGCTCTGCAAAAATATAGCAAGCTTTAATTAAAAGTCTTGGGCCTAATAAAAGTATAAAATACTATTTAGTATCTTCTCCAAGTGTCATAAAGGCCCTAATAAAATTTCCATGTTAATACAAAATAGTTTAACAATACATAGATTTAGAAAAAAGTTATGGTCGAAAAAAAATATAGCATCACATTGTAGAATTATACATTGAATGTGTAAGGAAAATGTGGGTGGATCCTTGTTTCATGAATTCATTAATCGTGATCATTTTTATCTTTGTTGATTATCTCAAATTTAATATTTTGTTATGTTAATGCAAAATAGTTTAACAATACAGAGATTACAAAATATTTTACTTTATTGTGTTTGAATTTAGAGCAAGCAACAAGCCACATGATTAAGCCATGAGATTTAGTGTAGAGCGGGTGGGTTGAGGAGTGTAATTTGGGATTAATTTCCATGAATATGAGTATAGAGCGAGCAACAAGCCACCTCACTAAGCCATTGTATTTAGTGTAGAGCGAGCAGGTTTGTTGAGCAGTGTAATTTGGGATTAATTTCCATGAATATGAAGTAGAATAGTGGGCCAAGATGCAATATTCAAGATCACAAAGTGGGTAAAAGCAGACCCCAAAAACACATATAATGAGTAGGGGTTAATGATGGTAGAATGAAGGATCATAATTAAAGATTGCATGGATCTAGAAGCTGGCAACTCGTTTACAACAAGAATCAAATGATGATAGTTATTGCATAAATAGCGGCTCTTAAACCTCTTTTAACACAGCATGCAGCATGCAGCTAGCAGCCTTAAATCTTAAGTCCAGTGCTGCTAGTACAACTAAAATTAATAATCTAGAGCCTTGTACGCAAGAGCGCCTAGCAGCTAGCAGCCTTAAATCTTAAGTCCAGTGCTGCTAGTACAACTAAAATTAATAATCTAGAGCCTTGTACGCAAGAGTGACTAGCCTCTCTCGTCGTCTTCAGAGGCATCATAGTTGTGGCTATGATCCTAGTAGATTATGGTGTGGGCCTTTGGTTAGGAATGAACCCTTCAGCATGGGATGGTCACATTTTGCAGACTTTGTGGTGCCTACATTTCTCTTCATAATCGAGGTTTCCTTGGCTTTGACTCACATTTTGTAGACGTTGTGGTGCTGCCTACATTTCTCTTCATAGTCGAGGTTTCCTTGGCTTTGACTCACAAGGCATTGGATGATAGAAAAAGTGCTGCTTACAAGATCATCCTATGTACACTCAAGTTTTTTGTTTTGGCATTGATACTTCAAGGAGGGTATCTATGCGGTGTGAAAGATCTAAGCTATGGGGTGGAGTTGCAACTTTCATGCATCATGGGAGTCATTTAGGATTGTGCATTTATGCTTACTATCTTTTATGTGAGACTTTTTTTATGGGCTTTATGTATGTGATTGGCATTTCAAACCTCCCTTCGCCAACTGATACCAGTCCTATGAGCACCAATACTTCATTATTGGAAGATCCTTCGTTACTTTTTTTTTGAGGGTAAAATGCAATGTTAGAAGTAGCATTGGGTTTTGTGGATTGCTTCATTATGGGCATCTCACATTTGTATCAGAAGGACCCCCCTTAAAGATAAGGAAGGAAAGCAGCATGAACTCCCCCTTCATGGGTCTCCTCCCCTTGATGGTGCTTGCTGGCAGCATTTGATCCTGAAGGTCTTTTCAACTCAATCCCGGTAGTAGTGACTTGCTTTATTGGAGCTCATTATGGTGGCCACGTATTATTGCATATGAAGGGCCATAAGAGATAGCTATGGCAGTGGACTACTTCAAGATTTGTGATGTTGTTTGTTGGCATGTTACTTAAAGCTTGCGAGAATTCCATTGAACAAGAAGCTCTACATGCTGAGCTACATGTTTGTGATAAGGGGTGTTGTCGCATTGGCATTTAGTGCAACCTATGTGATGGTGGATTTTTACAAAATTAAAATGGAGATATTCAAGTGCACTCTTTAAGTGGGTAGGGGTATATTCCTTAATGATTTATGCCTTGTTGGTGTCGGATGTTCTACCAATTTCCCTATAGGGATTCTATTGGAAGAACCCAAATAATAATATGATTTCATCAAGGCTTACTTTTTCCACGAGTCAACCATGAGGATGATGACTTCTCTCTCGAGCAAGAGGGTAATTCTAAACATAAAGATATTTTTGATGATCCAAGTATGCCTAAACCTATTGAAAATAAAGTTTCACCTAATATGCTTCTAAAAATAAAAGGACAAGTAAGTAACCTATGGTAAAATTAGCTCTTAGATTTTATCCATATTTCAACATTATAGAAGAAGAACACTTGTGCTTGAGTCTATGGTTGACCATGACACCATCACTACATGCACATGCAACATTTACATTAAGTATCTTGTTGTGACTTTCAAAAATCATCCTATTGAAAATGCTAAATGAAATCTAGAAAAGTTTTTTTGTTCTTACCAAAATCTCATCCACTCTTAACATCCATGTAATTGAGGTCGATTGTAACTTAAGCAAGAGGGAATGTAACCTCTATGGGGACACTGTGTACCTTTTATTTATATCATCTACAAGGATTAATGTGTTTAATCAAGCTATGTGCTGCTGGTATGATATCTACCAGGATGAATGTGTTTTATTAGCTATGTGCGCTGGTATGATATAGTCAAGATGAATGTATTTAATCAGCTATGTGCATTGACGAATATTGTTTTAGATGAAGACGATGATTGAGTGTCAGATTATGTATTGATCGCGAGTGAAACACGTGTTGGATCACTATGCAATATTTTGGAAGACATGTAAATACCTTTTATGGTTTTAACTTGGATCATAGAGACCAACGCTTTTTTCCTTATTGAGAGGCACATCCGTTGCTTTTCCATAGAACAATTTTTATATAGGATTTACCTCATCTATCGTACTATACAGAAATTGAGTCTCGATTTACGGATCCATCAGTCCAGCCTAACCCCATCCTGTCCCATAGGTTAGCTAACTGCTGCCCAACCACTGTAGTGATGGGATCCAATTAGGAATTTGGTTAGGTTTTGTCCCAGGTACTAGGGAAAAAGTTCCCAGGCCCCCTAGCTGGATACTCATGCAAACATAAAACTAATCACACCACTTACACACCCAATATGAATTTGCCTTTTTCACAAATTCAACAATCTTTAAAACAATCATTTAATGAAACCATAGTGTTACTGATCATAATCCTCTAATTATCCCGTTGAATCCTCATTTCTAATTCCTTCCTTCATCGATGTACCTATGGCATCATTGGGCAACAAGAACGCTCACCCCCTGTTCACTCAGGGACCTTTTCTATAGTTCCTAGCTCATAGTATTTACAATATAATCACATAAAAATATCCAAATGGAATCTCCGTTGAAGATCAGCAAGATCAACCAACAGATCCATATAAAAGAGCCACGAACTCATCCGTTGAGGACCAGCAAGGTCAATCAACCAGATCCATGCCCAAATTCAGAAAACAACTCTTACTCCTTGTTCCAATATCTTCCCCGACGTACTTGTGGGTATCTTCGGCGACCCAGAGCCCGAGCACCGTATGGTCAGCAGCCTCTAGGATCCTTTGCAGGTCACCTAGCGCTTCACTCATAGGCCGCTTCCTTGGTCCCTCATTCACTGTACCGGAAGCTCACCATTTAATCAAACCGAGGCTGGTCAAGACCTCGGCCGACCTTGCTACGCGAGACGTCCTCCGATCCATTAGCAGTTGCAACTTTAATAGATAGGTCTCCACGACCTCATTCACAAGACGGTCAAAATGTTTCCCCAGCATTGTTGACATAAAACAGTCATTTAAAAATAGATTTCACAAACAAATATAGTTCCAATAATATTTTCATCTTTTCTCATTACTCCGTAATCATTTTTTCATCTTACCACAATTTTATTTTCATCATCGATCCCTATCACATCACATCATTCCTACATCAAATCACATCCAATCGCATCATCCACACATCAATCCACATCATCCATACATCCATCCACATCAATCCACACGTCAATCCACATCATTCAAACATCCATGCACATTAATCCACATTATCCACACATCAATCCACCTCATCCATACATCCATCCACATCAATCCACATCATTCACTCATCATACACACACCAATCCACATCATCCACATCAATCCACATTATCCACACATCCATCCATATCTTCCATACATCCATCCACACGTCAATCCACATCATCTAAACATCCATGCACATCAATCCACATCATTTAAACATCCATGCACATCAATCCACATTATCCACACATCAATCCACCTCATTTCATAAGCATTCCCATTCTCATCTAATCACATCGTTTTCTATCTCATCACTTATTTCCTCATTTATCCTCATCAGATCTCACCTACTTGAATCTACCCATATATCTCATCACTTCACATACATTAACTTCTATCCAGTTTACATCGCATCTTATCACATTTATTTCACGTCACATCTCATTCATTCACATCCTGTTTCACATGCTAACACATTCATTCATGTCCCTTATTGTTCATTCACATTCTGATTCATTTATTTCACGTCACATCTCATTCATTCACATCCTGTTTCACATGCTAACACATTCATTCATGTCCCTTATTGTTCATTCACATTCCGATTCATTTATTTCACGTCACATCTCATTCATTCACATCCTGTTTCACATGCTAACACATTCATTCATGTCCCTTATTGTTCATTCACATTTCGATTCATATCACATCACATCCATTCACATCCCTTATCATTCATTCACATCCCGATTCACATCACATCACATCTATTCACATCCCTTATCATTCATTCACATCCCGATTCATATGCTATCACATTATTCACATCATATATCATTAATTCACATCCCTTATCATTCATATCTATCCAATTTACATCACATCTCATCGCTTCAATTCTCGTTCATATCCATCACATTTACATCCACATATATTCTCCCACATACATCCACATCCATACTTATCACATACATATCCACATCTATCCTTTCACATACATCCACATCCATACTTATCACATACACATCCACATCTATCCTTTCACATACATCCACATCCATACTTATCACATACACATCCACATCTATCCTTTCACATACACACATCCACATCCATTCTTTCACATACATCCACATCCATCCTTCACATACATCCACATCCATACTTATCACATACATCCACATCCATTCTTTAACATACATCCACTTCTATTCTTCACATACATCCACATCCATCCATCCATCCATTCCCATCTATCAGATTCACATCACTTCTCATCACATTTATTCACCTCACATTCTCGTCACTCCTATTTTCATCACATCCATCCATCCATTCATTCCCATCTATCTGATTTGCATCCCATCTCATCACATCTATTTACCTCTCATTATCATCACATCTATCCATCCATTCATTCTCATCTATTTGATTCATATCACATATCATCACATCTGTCTACCTCTCAATCTCATTACTTCAACTTTCATCACATCTATTCTCTATTCATTCTCATCTATCTGATTCACATCCCATCTCATCACATCCATTCTTAGAATGCAAGAGAATCCTTATTTTTTATATAAAGATTCTTTACACATCTATTTATGCATAATTTCAATTTTAAGGAGAATAACACTTTCGAAATAAAAATAAATCTTTTATGCATCTTTCTATGCATAAATTCAATTTTAATGAGAATAACTCTTTTGAAATAAAAATAAATTTCTTTATGCATCATTCTATGCATAAAATCAAAATTGATGAGAATAACTCTTTTGAAATAAAAATAAATTCTTTATGCACCTTTCTATGCATAACGTGTTAGATAAAGCTGTGCTTGAGCTGTGGTGATTTTATTGGAAATTTCCAATCCAACTAGAATCCTAGGGATCTTTTTAGTAAGATATGTTGGAAGTTCCAGCTCTTCCAAGGTCTCTTCTTCTCGTGATAGCAATTATACAATGCTTGTAGTTATGTTCAAGGTGACTTTTTACATGGATTCATCAATTGAATACAACGAGTCATGTATCCAAGTTCCACCAAGGATGACATCATACTCAAGGGAATCTAGGTTAACATGGAATGTAAATTCCACATCTCCACTGATCGTTTGAGTAGCATAGCTATAATAACCTAGAACTTCAATGTTTTGTCCACCATTGGCTCATCTTACAAGACCATTGTCTGTAGGGATGAGTTTAGGGTGTCCCAATGACACCCAAGTGTCTATTGTCATGATGTTATGACTATCTCAAGGGCTAATCAATGCGCGTTTGCACTTAACATCATTTTCTATAGGGAAATCTAACCATACCATGATAGAATCTTCCAAAGGAACCATGGATGTTTCAATTTTTGTTTTAGCTTCAGATCTCGTCTTGGTTTCATATTCCCATTCACTTTCATCGTCTTTTTGGCTCTCAAGTTTTTCAAGAGTAGCCAATGTGTACACTGGTACACTTGGTCCCCCGACAATTCTAATTGAGTTCTAATTGAAAACTTGTGAATCCTTATAGTCCTATTCTATGGAGTTATTTATGTCTTAGTATAACTCATGTTGAGCTCTTAAAGGTGTAAGTGCTGATGTTATGCTGGCTTCACCACCCCATGAGAGAAGAGCATTCCTCCAAATGAGGTTTTGAGAGACTTTTTTAATTTTGTAAGAGAATTATCGAATTCCTCACGTGCCTTCTCAATCGCATAATTCATGCACTCTATCTCTAATGACTCTTCTATAAAGAGTATGTCTTCCTCTTGAAAGGGAAAGTGGTACTCCTCTAGGTTTTGTATTTTGGTTACTTTTTTAAGTTTGGCATTATTAGGCTCAATCACAATCGGTGATCTTCTAAGACACTCAACCATACTCTCCTAAGCTTGCTTTTTGCATTCCGCATGTCATGTGATCATGATTTTCAATTTGGGGTGGTTGGGTGGGTTCTAGTTTCTTGATTGGTCTATGAGGTGTACTGAGTGAAGAGTCAGAACTAGTTTCATCCTCACTTAGTGACGTACTAGAACTTGTATCATTTTATGACTTTCTTTGGATCGTCAATTTTTTATTATGTTTGTCCATGCGACGAGATTGAATTCTCTTTTGGGCTTTTGTATCCTGTGTTGCACATATGGGTTTTGTGGTTTGTGTGGTGGCTTTTGAGGTGGATGCTTCTGCATCATGTGTAGCTTTTGGCTCTTTTGGGTTTATGTCCCCTTTTGGGTTTATATCCTCCATAGGCTCCTTTTCCCTGTCCTTCAATTCAACCTTGGTTTTGATAGTTTGTTGTCCCTTGTTTTTCTTAGGTTTAGAAGGTTTTGTTTTCTCTTTTAGGTTCTGCTTTAAAGCATGTTCTTCTACCCATGTTGAGGTATTATCTTTTGCGTTCTTTTTGACCATTTCTTGTGCCTTGGCTTGTAAGCGTGTAAGCACATTCAAGGGTACTGTGGACAATTGCCCCTTTTGTACACTTAAGATGTTAAGAGTTGTAGTTTGTGGACAATTGCCCCTTTTGTACACTTAAGATGTTAAGAGTTGTAGTTTGTGAGACAAGTTGCATTGAAGCAAGTTGTAGTTTGTGAGACAAGTTGCATTGAAGCAACTCGTCTTGGGTAATCTTGGAACCTATGATCAATGCCACATCATTCACACATAGGTTGCAAAGTGTGACTATGGGCATGGAAGTATTCCAAACTGTGTAGTCTGCCACTTTGTGAGGTCCACGACAATAGAAACACTGAAGTGTTCGATTAACTGCTTCTTGAGCAGTTTCTCCCCTTTGGACTGTTTCTATTTGGTACACGAAAGATGGGGGTTTTGAGTCAATTGTTGAATTAGGACACTTTTTAGTATTATTATCAAAGGATTTACAATATATACAGTACAAAAAAATAGGTGCCTTGTATGCACAATGGGGATTGGGATGATCGTAGTGTTTCCACTGAACACAAGGTATTTCACTCCTCACTTGTAGAGGCATGATGTCGATTGAAAGCTTTTAAGCAAGGCTGCATAAAATTCGGGGAGTGACAATTCCGAGAACAATCTTTCTTTTGCCATTGCTTCACTTGGTTTAGATGAGAAACATTTCATAGCATGCTCATCTTCTAGCATGTTGTCATCTAAACGTACTGCTTCTTTACAACATTAATCAAATGTTTCTGGATTGAATACAATGATCAAGTTGTGTAAGCTGTTTTTCTTTAAGCCCATCATGAAACAGCTCTTCAATTGAGAATTGTTTAATTTCTCCCATGACTCACATCGTGAGTCCAAGAGTTTTATCCGAAGGATAAAATCTCTAATGGTTTCATTTGGTTTACGCTCAATTGAATAGAGTTCTTGTGCTACACTCCACCGATCACCTTGTCTTGAAAAATCGTGGATAAAGGCTGTTTTTAAGGTTTTGAAGTTGTTCTTGATCGCCGCCATCAATGTGATGAACCATCGACTAGATTTTTCCTCTAAGCATAAGTTTAACGCATATACCTTGGTGGGGCACTTTGGATCTCCAAAGATCTCGCATCACTATTCAAACATTTGTATGAATTGAAGAGGATCAGTTGTGCCGTCGTATTTGTGCATAATTTTAGAAATTTGTACGGCCGTATGTTTGTATGTCACTGAGGCCGTATGTGAGTGCTCTTGTGGGGTAGGGACTCACTCAGTCCTTGGGCTACCCCCCTTTCTAGACTAGTCAGTATTTCCAAGGTGTGGGCATCCAGGAAAGGGTTGATATCTATAGGATTTGTGGAGATGTTAGGTAAAGGACCAGATCCCGGTGGTATTGAAGTGACATGGGGTGTAAAACCTAATGACACGCTTGTTATAAGCATGACCAATGGTATTGGGAGGTGCATTTGCGGCATAGATCTCAATGGCTTGAAAATGTCAGCCATTGGGTTCAATCCTTATGTGATCCCTAGCAATCCCTCTATCGTTGCCATGTCTGATTGCCTAATTGCTCCTTAATGAGAGCACGTCTCTTTTTTTAAAAAACTTTATATATTTTCTCACAGCCCGTTTTACAGCCTCAAGAGGCCTGGCGTTCTCTTCGTTGGGTCAAACGAGTGTCCGTTTGCCCTAATTAGCTTAGGCGTTATATGCACGTGAACAATCTCTCAGAGATAATTTTTTTTAAAAAAGTGCATGCTAGTAGCTTCCTAGATGGAAGAGGAGGTCCTAAAACCTATTGTTCATCACTATCTCAAGACAAAAAATTTTTATGGAAAATTTTCCTTGTTTCGCAGCATGTTTTTGAGGGTGTTCCAAAAGGAATATTGAAAAACTCTGTATGAGAGAGTTGTAGTATTTTTGGAGTACTACAACTTTGTCTGCCTGAGTCGTTCGTGATTTTATCTTTTAGAGCCTCTAAAAGTAGCTTGAATATGGTTCGAAGTTGTTTTTGTGCTATTTTCTAACGATTTTTTGTGCTTTTCGGGTTGTTTTTTGCCTTGATTTCTAGGTCGAATTTTGAGGCTGTTGGTCGGAGGTCAAAACAATCGATTTTGACTTTGGATGGCCAAGATCAAAGTTGAAGAGCTCAATATCAGCTTTTCGATGAGCCCTAGAGTACCTTCACGAATTCACGGTTTAGGAGATGAGCCTCCAAACAGGGGTGTTTTCTAGAGTTTTTTTTAAAAAACCGACAGACCCCCTTTCACGTCGTGAACTAGCAGGGTGTGGTTCACGGCATGAAGCAGACTTCACGAATTTTATCAATTTTATTTATTTATTTATTTTCATGTCGTGAAATGCTAGTGTTTCGCATCGTGAACCGGATTTCACGGAAAATTAAATTTGAATTTTATTATTATTAATTTTTTACATCATGAAATGCTAGTGTTTCACGCCGAGAAACACTTAGAACACTGTTGCAAGCAAAATAGGTAACTGATGAGGGTTACCTAAAAAGATTCCCTCCCAAAATGTGTGAAATCTCAAAAATGGCTTAAAAACATAGTTTTTTGAAAACACATCTATAATTCCATGTATAAATTTAAAAATTACATTCAAGTGTACTGTGGACATTTTAGAGGTCATTCGTAGGGCCTTTTAGAGTAGAGAGAGAAAAAGGAACACATCCAATTAGGAAGAAGACAATGTTACGTTGAAAAATAGGTTATTTCTTTTTTCTAAATCTAAAAACTCTTCTTTTTCACCTCAAAATGTACTCTACGTACACTTGATAGTCACTTTTCACACCCGAATGCATTAAACACACCTACACTTTTGTAGGGAGGGAAACTTCTATTCGAATCCATGTAATAAATACACATCTTTGCAAAGGGGAGGGAAAATTCCCTCCCTCTTAAACTTCCTCTTGGGCTTAAACAATATCTCATGCTCTTTTCATTTCCTCTACCGTCTGCTGCACTCCATTTTCTGAAGCTTCAGCCTTTTGTACTCCATTTCTTCTTGAAAAGATGGGTAGGAAATCTCGTTTTATATTATCCCAATTTTGCCCCACTAATGCCATCATAGATGATTCAATTCCTAGGGCAAGGAGACCAAGATCATCAGTGTTTGCTATACTTGTATCCAACTCTCTCAATACGCAAAATCAAGGACTGAAGTGCTAATCACCAAGGGCACATGGGTCCTTATATACTCAAGGAAGAGAAGAAAGACAAGCAACAAGAATACATTTAGGGCATCATGGAAAGGAAGAGTGAAAGACTTCAAGATATAGGCTAGAAGGACAACCATCAAGGAAGTCCTAGTGCAGCATATATATATGCATAATGAGCTTGTGCTTGAGAATCCAGATGACATAAAATTGCCCTCGCATAGGCCAAGCTGTAAGTTAATCTATCACTTGTCAATCTTTCATTTTCTCATAATGGTCTAATGAACTGTGTAAACTGTCCACGTTCATGGTTGCAGATGTGTACCCCTCATCATATGAGGAGTGGGAGCTAGTTCAGTGCATCATTGGAATTATGAATGTGATTCACGCACACATTGGTCAGCTACAGTATGAGGGAAGGAGCAACAAAAGTCTTGTAGATGCAGGAATCTTTTTTTATGATCATTTCTACCGTCTGCTAAACAAGAAACACAATTGTGGTGGCTGCTTGGAAGAGCTACCTTTGCAAGCTGAGTGGAACTACATGGATTGGCCTATCCTAGACCCCTTAGTAATGGAGTCAGCAAAGAGCAAGCTCTTCAAGGATGTGTAATGCTCTCTACGAGGGAGCATTCCAACTCATGTAGTAAAAATTATTGTTTACCTATTATTTCAGGTGAAGATAGCGAGAACCATGCTTGTCTACAAAGATTTGGAAACATTCCTCTTAGCAAGACTTCTTGATGAGGGATGGCCGAGTAAAGTTTTTGACGATATCCATTGTAACATTGCACTGGAGACAGTTGCGAAGTACATGATTGCAACTCAAACTTTTATCTTTTCCTTCTAGTATAACAGGTCTCGTTACATCAATGGAGAGTTGGTACCAATGGATCATGAAGCCGCAAGTGCAATGGACGACAAAGTCATAGACATTGAAGTGATTGATGAAGCTTCAACACTAGTGACATTTGTTTCTATAATGAGAGAAATGCAATTTACAATAGCTAAGGAAGGATATTGTCAAAGAATCCTGTAAGACATGCCAGCACACTTTAATTTCAATGGAAGAAAGGTCCTCCTAAAGGAGCACCTTGATGTCTACAAGATCGGGGAATTCTGCCTGGTTCTCCTTAGACATCTCTGTGCTATTCTTTAGTATTAATCGTATCATGGTCACTCTGTACCACTCCACATAGTTCCTATCATAATTTTGTACACTACGGTCTGAAAAAACAAAATTCACAATGTCAAACTGCAAATCTAGCTAAATCAATGTCTACCCGATGATTCTTCCACTTACCTTGGACATGAAGGGATTTATGGAGAAGAGACTCTAAAGAATATATTCTGCATGAAGGGATTTATGGAGAAGAGACTCTAGAGAATATATTCTGCATGTATCATCGATCTCCATCCACAGGAATGTGAGTCTCCTTGCTTGGGCACTTGAACAGGCTTGACCTCTGATTTGTACAGTTCATGGTCTCTATATAGGGAACCAAGAACATGAAGAAGCCTTTTTATACATCTGCATAGTGAATAAGCTTTCACAATAAGATACATTGCTAACTTTAAGGAGCCATAGACACTAGAGAAAGGTGCTTTGAATGTTTACTTACAGGTCTAACTCAGGATGTGATCTTGGTACTGAATTAAGAGTCCACACAATTCTCTTATCCAATTCTATAACGGCAAGGCTCCAATGGTTCCAATCTTCCAAAGGAACCATGGATGTTTCAATTTTTGTTTCAGCTTCAGATCTCGTCTTGGTTTCATATTCCCATTCACTTTCATCCTCTTTTTGGCTCTCAGGTTTTTCAAGAGTAGCCAATGTGTACACTGGTACAATTGGTCCCCTGAGAATTCTAACTGAGTTCTGCTTGGAAACTTGTGAATCCTTATAGTCCTATTCTATGGAGTTCTTTATGTCTCGGTATAACCCATGTTGAGCTCTTAAAGGTGTAAGTATTATGCTGGCTTCACCACATGAGAGAAGAGCATTCCCCCAAATGAGGTTTTGAGAGACTTCTTTAATTTTGTAAGGGAATTATCGAATTCCTCACGTGCCTTCTCAACCGCATAATTTGTGCACTCTGTCTCTAATGACTCTTCTGTAAAGAGTATGTCTTCCTCTTGAAAGGGAAAGTTGTACTCCTCTAGGTTTTGTATTTTGGTTGCTTTTTTGGGTTTGGCATTATTAGGCTCAATCACAACTGGTGATCCTATAAGACACTCAACCATGCTCTCTTGAGCTTGCTTTTTGCATTCCGTATGTCATGTGATCATGATTTTCAAATTTGGGGTGGTTGGGTGGTTGGGTGGGTTCTAGTTTCTTGATTGGTCTATGAGGTGTACTGAGTGAAGAGTTAGAACTAGTTTCATCCTCACTTAGGTTGCTTTTTTGGGTTTGGCATTATTAGGCTCAATCACAACCGGTGATCCTATAAGACACTCAACCATGCTCTCTTGAGCTTACTTTTTGCATTCCGTATGTCATGTGATCATGATTTTCAATTTGGGGTGGTTGGGTGGTTGGGTGGGTTCTAGTTTCTTGATTGGTCTATGAGGTGTACTGAGTGAAGAGTTAGAACTAGTTTCATCCTCACTTAGTGACGTACTAGAACTTGTATCATTTTATGACTTTCTTTGGATCGTCAGTTTTTCATTATGTTTGTCCATGCGACGAGATTGAATTCTCTTTTGGGCTTTTGTATCCTGTGTTGCACATATAGGTTTTGTGGTTTGTGTGGTGGCTTTTGAGGTGGATGCTTCTGCATCATGTGTAGCTTTTGGCTCTTTTGGGTTTATGTCCTCTTTTGGGTTTATATCCTCCATAGGCTCCTTTTCCCTGTCCTTCAATTCAACCTTGGTTTCGATAGTTTGTTGTCCCTTGTTTTTCTTAGGTTTAGAAAGTTTTGTTTTCTCTTTTGGGTTCTACTTTAAAGCATGTTCTTCTACCCATGTTGAGGTATTATCTTTTGCGTTCTTTTTGACCATTTCTCGTGCATGAGAGAGTTGTAGTATTTTTGGAGTACTACAACTTTGTCTCCCTGAGTCGTTCATGATTTTATCGTTTAGACCCTCTAAAAGTAGCTCGAATATGGTTCAAAATCGTGCTTTTCGAGTTGTTTTTTGCCTCAACTTCTCGGTCCAATTTTGAGGCTGGTGGTCAGAGGTCAAAACAATCGATTTTGACTTCGGATGGTCTAGACCAAAGTTGAAGAGCTCGATATCAACTTTCCGATGAGCTAGAGCACCTTCATTGAATTCACGGTTTAGGAGATACGAGCCTCCAAAAAGGGGTGTTTTTCAGAGTTTTTTTTTAAAAAAACCGACGAACCCTCTTTCACGTTGTGAACTAGGAGAGTGTAGTTCACGGCATGAAGCAGACTTCACGAATTTTATCAATTTTATTTATTTATTTATTTTCACGTCGTGCAATGCTAGTGTTTCACGTCGTGAATCGGACTTCACAGAAAATTAAATTTAAATTTGATTATTATTATTTTTTCATGTCGTGAAATGCTAGTGTTTCACGCCACGAGAAACACTTAGAACACTGTTGTGTGAGCAAAATAGGTAACTAACGAGGGTTACCTAAAAAGATTCCCTCCCAAAATGTGTGAAATCTCAAAAAAGGCTTAAAAACATAGTTTTTTGAAAACACATCTAGAATTTCATGTATAAATTTAAAAATTACATGAATTTTCTATTTTTTCAAGATTGAGAACACGTGTGACCTTCGTAGGTTTATAAATTGCTGCTGTTTGTGACATAAAAATAAACTTCACTTACAAAATGACATAGAAGTCTACATAACTTAAAAAAATATCAATCTTTTTCAAATAAAAATTTATTTTATAAAGTTCATGAATGTAAGAAACTTTTTTTAATGGACTTTCTTGGGACAATTCTACCACTATGCATAAATATGCACATTATTTGACAAGCGCTTAAAAAATATTAGAATTTATAACAACATAATCGAGGTTTATTGATTCCCATTTGTTGGGCAATTGCATCAAAAGTGACCACATCAGCCTTGACATGAGACTTTGATTCTATTATCCTCTGTACATTAGGATCTCTTTGCAAAGCACGGAGCTCTTCAAGCTCATTCATCAAGGCATCAATATCCTACTGATCCCCAACCTTGGCAGATAACAGTGGATTGTTACCCGCCAAAGCCCCAACATGATCCCTGTCTCTATCTTCTTCCCGCATGCGGCGAATACGGGTGATAGAGTCCTCCACAGAATGATCAGATTGGCTAGCGATAATGTATCTTTCAGCTTTCCAAAAAGAAAAGAATTTAGAGTTGATGTTTTGCATCAACTTTGATGCAAAACATCGAGTTGTGTGGAAAGGTTGATGTTTTGCATCAACTCGATGCAAAACATCAACTTTTAGCCTAAAAGTTGACTTTTAGCCTAAAAGTTGACTTTTAGCCTAAAAGTTGACTTTTAGCCTAAAAGTTGATGTTTTGCATCATCGAGTTGATGCAAAACATCAACTTTTCCATAAAACTCGATGTTTTGCATCAAAGTTGATGCAAAACATCGAGCTTTATGGAAAAGTTGATGTTCTACATCAAGTTGATGCAAAACATCAACTTTTCCACAAAACTTGATGTTTTGTATCAAAGTTGATGCAAAACATCAAGTTTTGTGAGAAGTTGATGTTTTGCATAACGTTGATACAAAACATCAAGTATTGTAAAAAAAATGATCTTTTGCATAGAAAGTTGATGTTTTGCATATAAAGTTGATGTTTTACATCAACTTGATGCAAGATATCAAATTTTCATAAAAGTTGATGTTTTGTATCAAGTTGATGAGTGAAAAACATCAACTCTTAGTAGCTGAGAAGTTCTTACTCAGCATTTTGGCCACAAATGTTGTAGCTAAAACATCCTTACCATGTGTAGTAGCCCGTAGGATTCGAACCTAAGTCCCTGCTTGATATTTTACAAAAAATATTTTGGAAAGTATAAACTTTTGTTTCTTAAAGGGAGCTTTTTCATGCTTCCTAAACTCATTTAATAACTAAAATTACCATTTAATCCCTTTTTGTCACATCAAGGACACATCTTCTTTAAAAATGAGTGTGTAATTGTTTTTCAAAATTAGATAACTTTTAAATAGCTTATTCATGATATTTTAAAATTCATCTGTCGTAATGAACTCTTTTTAAAAAAGTATATATTATCAATTAAGAAATTGTGATACTCAAGAGCCTCAAAATGAATTTTAATACTACTCTCATCTCAAGAGCCAAAATAGGGTTTATAATTAAGATAATAACTGTATCAAGATAACGCTTTTGTAATATAATCATATAAATATTTTTTTATAGTTGCACTCTTTAGCACATCCTCAATGAAGCTAACATGGCACATGACCCAAGGAGTCTAAGGTTCAAATGTACACATCATAGAAGAAAAAAAATGTATTTATGGATAGTGAAGAAGAGGATGCCTCGTCTACCTTCTCAGGGCAAGGCACATCAACTAGTGATGGTGTAGCAATGATTATGAGAAACCATAACTATGCCATAAGCTATATGTTTACTACAAAATAGCTTCTTTTTATAGTTATATCATTTTTTAAATGGATTGAAGATGGAAATAATAAACATTGTCTCTATTTTGACATGTTTTTTGAAAACTTATTGTTAGATTTTCAATTATAATATCAAAAAGTAAGCAAAACCAAGTCTTTTTTTTTCATGTCAATTTTTGTAAGAAATGTATAAAGTGCCCAAAATATTATCGTTTTTTGGTAGTGTTGTATGTATGCGTAGACCACTTTTTAAAAAGAGGTAAAAAAACAGAACTTTTTTGATAGAATCTTTAAAAGATGCCAAATGTTCCTCATTTTCAAGAAATATTACCTAGCTAAGCTATGTGCATCAACAATTGTGTAAATTAATTTAAAATAAGAGATTAATTAGACTCTTAATTTAGGTCTCTTATTTAAAGGTAAAATTAAACAAAGAGAGTCAAATTCCTCCAATTGATGAAGAAATTGATGTAATTAGGTGTTTTGATGCATCTAGATGCTCTCAAAACACTCAAAAATACTAAATTCGACTACTCACATGATTAATTTAAACCTCAATTAACATATTTTCTAATTTTTGAGCCCCTTGATCAAGATTAATCACCCTTAATGACAAAAACCAGTCCATTAAGAGAAATTAGTCGAATTCAAGGGTTTTTAAATTTTTTGAGATTTTTTTGAAAGATTAAGCTACTCCTAGTGCTTGCTAACACTTTAATACAAACAATTCAAATAAAAAACACACAACTAAGCTAAAATTAATGATTTTAGTTCTATGTTTAACACTAAAGAGAGCTAACATTCGCTAAAAATTAAATTCTATTGCATTGTTTGATGCAATGGATGCAAACTAAGCCTAATACAAACTATATGCAAGCCCTAGAACATGAAAAATCACAATAACAACAACAAAAACAACAAATTAAGCAAAAAGCATTCTTTACACTAGGGCTATTCTACACCAAACCACACACAAATCGCCATCAAATCCATATCTTTTTTATAGGAAACCATGAATAAAGATAATGGGTAATATATATATTAGAGGAAAAACGATGGAAAAAGCTAAGGGATGGCTCCCCGACAACGGCGCTAAAAATGTTATGGCTTACCCTAATCCCCCTTGAAACACATCCAACAAGAGATTACCTGGTGAACCGCAACTGTCGTGATCTTTCCAATGGCCGAGATCATAACGCTTGAGGTCTCTAAGCTCTACAACTCTTTGAGAAGCAATACCACGGCACCTGCGCGAGAGCATTGTCACACTGCCACATTACACTACGGGTACTCGTCCCTTCTCTCACCTCACATCACTCACACACACTCACTAGCATGCATTAGGGAGAGAGATAAGTAAGAGGATTAGCAAGAGCAAGACGCAATTGCACAATGGGAGAGTATGTTGTATTATGAGAGATATTCACTTATATACATGGCCATAAGTGTTCACACTCACTTAAACTGTGGCCGGCCGGGCACTTCAGGCTCATAAGAGGCCTAATGCTATTACAATGACTACTCTCATAATATATCCATGAAGTACATCACTTAGGACTTCATCCTAACTTGCTACCACACGCTCTTGAAGCGGGAATCGCCATAAAGACTCTGTCACACCATTACGGGTGCGCGTTCAAGTTGTATCTTTGGGCACTATTGCTTCATATCTTGAATGTATGACCCTTTGGTATATCTATCATGACTTTAATGTAAGATAATGGTGGTAGATCTTGTTAACCCTAGGAATGAGTTAACAAAGAGAGCAAGAAGCAGAAAAAATGGAGCGTTGGCAAGAACCCTCTGCCTACTGAATTGACCACGTAAGAAAGAAACATAAATTTTTTACAGGTGTGTAAAATTACAAACTTTCACATTATTTTTCCTACTTGGAAAGAGATGTCAAAGACACTGGTTTTTGTACCACCTATCCATGCTTTCACAATAGCCTGAAGCTTGGCCTAACCGATGAGTAACCCTAGACACTCTATTGTGGATTGCAGGTATTTTTAGTGAGATTGAAGCCAAGTGGTGGCTACCCCATACAAAGGAAAATCAGCTTTTGTGAGGGTTTCCATTCAAGCTTCATACAATTTTTGCAACAAGAAGACCGGATGTGTTGATGTATTTGCCATTAGGGATGTATTGGCAACTGGAAGAGATTGCAAGAGATGTATTCAAATGCACTAGGGTTTGCTTGTGTGAGCTCTCTTGAGCATGTATTTGGCCATTGAATTAAGGACAACCAAATGATGCATTTGAGGTGGATTTACTTGAGAAAAGTGATTGTTAGAGAGTTTGTTTGACATATAATCATTAGCATACACACCAGAGCAAAAATTCACCTACATGCAGCCCAAAATTTAGTAAAAACTTCACTAGTGAGCTGTAAATTCATAAAAGAGCTAAAATGGAAGCATATAACAAACCGCTTATTATAGCAATTGATCCTGGAGAAAGCATACACCCTTGGTTGAAGCCCACAAGCACTCATTTGGTGGCATTGATGCAAATCAATCTGGATTAATAAGGATTAATAGGCAAATAGAGTCACTTAATCATCTAATTACTCACTCATTTGATCAAAATTAGTGAAATTAAGTCTATATATATAGCTAGAGAAACTTGATACAAATCTAATGAATGCATGGGCCTTAGATTTGGATGTAATTTGAAATGATTTGGGAGCATGTTAGTGCCAGTATTTGACTGTTAAACGAGTTTTGGTCAAAACAACAAGCTATGTTTGGCATGTATTTGACACTTGGTGACCTCGAATGATGCTTATATGTGACATGGTGCATGTATAGATGGAAAGGCATATGGTATACACTGGATTGGATCATTTCTTAGTGATTTGGTACATTAAAGGGCTCGGTGTTGTGTAGCATTGCAAGCTATATCGGACTATTTGCACCGAATAGTGGATGCATGTGAACAAATGGATGTAAAGCATCAAGATTGAGCTTGTGTGAGTACATTTGAGTGTTTTGGAAAGTGGAGGACTATTTTGGATATGTTTCTCAGAATTTGTGAGTGGCGCTAAGTGATTTTCAACTTATGCAAATAGTGGTTTTGAGTCTTAGTTTCTGCCGCTATAAAAATTGTGGAATGTGTGGACAACATTGGTGATTGAGCACATGTATGTATGAGTGTTTGAGTTGATTGGTGATTAAGCACATGTATGTATGAGTGTTTGAGTTGATTAGTTGCTATACTCAATGAACATTGTGCATAGCAATATGAGTGATGGTCCAGATAAGATTCTTGGAAAAAATCTTGATAGAAATGCAGGTATACTCCTAAGTAAAATGGTAAGAGAAAGAATCGAGTGATAGGTGAAGTGGCAAGAGCATTGATGAATGAGAAGAATATGACTTTGTATTCTTGGGTCAAAGCATGTGCTACTATGACAGTTTACATCTTGAATAAAATACCTAAAGGATGCCATACACGAGAGTACTAAGATGAGGATGATAGGTATTAGGCTAGACATTGGGCATCTCAAGGTTTTTGGATATGTTGCTTATTTACATGTGCTAGATAAGAAGAGAAGAAAGTTGGAACCAAAGGCTGAGAAGTTCATATTCATTGGTTATGCACAAGATAGAAAGGCTTGCAAATGTTACAATCTGGAAACTAAACAGGTGCCCATTTCTAGAGATGTGCTGTTTGATGAGTTGGCAAGTTGGTACAAAAATAAAGAGGATGTTATGGTGGTTGATGACATACATGCAGATGTGTATGTGAACTTGCCAAGGGGCTTGCTTAACCGTTCTTAGCCATGTATCTCCCATACCTCATTCTAGAATGGGCATGATGCTTCTCACCTCACCTCATGCCATACCCTTGCCATGTGAGGCCACCACCCATTGTTATGATGTTGAATTTGACATGTCTAGAGGCTTCTCTTCCTCATCGTTAAGAAATGCACCTACTTCCCAACCCCCTGGGAGTTTCTTTATATTTTAACAAACCATCACTGTTATTGCCTATTGCCTCCTACTACCAACGCCTCCACTCTTGGGTGCTTTTGGAGCTAAAGGACTACATCTCGCTCTTCCAAAGTCAAGCTATGTGTGTTTTACAAGTAAAATTCTAGTTTTCTCTTGATTTTTAGTAGTCAAATTTAATTAAGATTTTTCTAAGGTTTAATTATACTACTAATGTGCTACTATGGAGTGTTGTATAGTGCCCTGGGAGACCATTTCTTGGAGATTTCTATTCTTCTCTCTTTTTTGCTCTCAATTTTAAGACTTAATTCAAGAAAATTCAATTGATTAAGATTGATAATTATGTATAATGATGATAATTAGAAAAATGAATTGCATTTAAACTTTGCACTACGTTGATAAGCTATGCTCTAATCAACTTTGTGCTTAAGCTAATCTACTTGTTGTGAGAATTTATCTAGTAGAGAGATTCACCTCTTTCTTTATGTTTTCTTAATTATCAAGTATCTTAAGCATCTCTTTTATGGTTTATAAGAAGATTAGAGATAATCCAACTCTTCCTAATCTCCCAAAACGAGTAGAGTAATTATTGTTATTTTAAGATGTTGAGTTTGTAAATTAGTATGGTTAATTAGGGTTAGGATTTTTATTCTCCTTAATCATGAAAAATGATATTCTATATTTGTAAAAGGGGATTGGAAAAGATAAATTATTTATATATATTGTTCATAGCTCAAGCTATGGTTTCCCTATCATTGCAGAAGCATGGGGGTTTTTCAAGAGAAGGATATTAAAGAGGTTTCATTCCTTTATTAGTAGAGAGATTTGTTTGCATGAGTAAAAAGGACTGTCTTTTCTCTTAAACTAGGTTTTGTTATTCCTACTTAGAGTTAATTTACAAGTGTTGGGTGTTAAGAATATTGTTCAATTACAATAGCCACCCTTTTTTTTAAAGTCTATTCCGTGTGTGGATGAGTTACACAAAGATTAGAATGAATATGCCAATTACTATGAGAATTTCTTTTACCATGTTGAAAGGTTAACGTGGTTTTAAAATAGTGTTACATTGATGTCTTCGCACAATTGTTACTTTAAAGAAGTTGTATTAAGACTAATAATAAATATTGAAACTAGAGTTGGCAAACAACATTGACAAGGGTAGCAAGTTTGCACTTATATCATAGAACGTGGCAAAAGACTAGGGCCTGACTAGCCCTAACTTGGGTTCTCTAGTTTGGCCTGGGTGAGATCAAGATTAGCAACCTAGGGCTGAACGGGCTCAATGTTGGTGAGAGGCCCTCAGGTGAAGTAGCCCACTAGTGTGACAATGCTCCCTAGCTGGGTTGACCCGATAGTCCAAGCGTTATTATGGAGTAAAACATGAATAAGTTGAAAAGGGTGGTGGTTGACTACTGGCCTATGATTGGGTGGGTCGGATGAGTCTGGTGATTTCCTTTTCTAGATTATATGATGTTTGAAAGTTCTTGTAAGAACCTTGCATATCATGAGCATGTTGTATTAAATATAGTGGATACTTTACTTACATTGTTGTTTCATTTTTCCTACTTATTATATTCCCTTATGTGATGAGAATCACTAGAATCAATGTTATTTGGGTTTTTTAAATTGTGTCCATGCAGCTTCTTAAGCTATGTGTTACCCCAAGTGGAGGTAATCCACACATGCCAAGTGGTCATGGACCCAAGAGTAGGTGGATCGAGGCCTCACTTATTAGGCTTTCTATATGAATTTCTTGTTCTTGGCTAGGTGAATGTGGGTAATGCATGAGGCTTGTGCTGCCTACAAGTGGTGGGGAACCCTAGGCCTCCCAATGATCCTTAGTAATTATGCTAACACTAGCACCACCATCCAAGATTACTCAGACCGTAACTTCTACATGATAGGTGACACAGTGTTCGTTTGTTTCTCTCAAATTAATGCCCTAGCTTATTCATGCGAACTTTTGATTGTCCTATGGCTTTGATTATCAAGGGACGATTCTCAATGGGGCATATGTCTCCTCCTCCTCCTGCTGCTCCTAAGGATCAGGTTTAGCTATGAGAGGGCTCTTAAATTCCCATTCATCCAATTGGATAAGTCTCTCCAAAGTTACAAATTTCCTTACAAAATAGAAATCATTGGAACAACTCAGACCTCCAAGGACAAGATGCTACAAAGCCTACTATGTCTCATGGGTGATACTTGCACTCACTGACCAGTGGGTTCATACTCACTTTGAGCTAGGCTAGGACATGCAAATGTGTAAGGGATGTCAAGTGACGCTTCCCTAGGAGGAGGGGATGTCTCCCTAGTGGATGAAATAAAGTCATTGTTGTTAAGATCACCTATTATGCTAGATATTATGACCCATGCAAGGCCAAATTTTACCTCCCATTGAGTCCTCCTTTAGTGCATTTTAGTGCATCTAGCAATGTGGGGCTTGGTTGGATTGGTTCCAGAGGCATAGGATCCTAAACTAGTTCTGTTTGTGGCCACTTGAGAATGGTTATGAATCTATCCGAGGCCTTGGAAATACTCTGAGCTTCCCTCACCAGGTTCTATGATTGGGTCTGGGACAGGGTCTTGGATACGCTCGGCAGGTTTAGTAGTTTTTACTTTACCACTTTCTCTAGCATTGGCTCCCCACTCTAAGATTACTCACCATGACTCCCGTCATCATAATAAATATTGCTAGTATGCATGTCCATCATATGAAATTTCTTCTTCTTCTGCAATATACATTTCTCTTCATCTTTAACTGGATCACAAATCATGGCCAATTGATCACATATACCTCTGTTCTTTGCAACATAGTCAAATACTCACCGTAGGTCTTCTTCTCGATCATATGCACCTCTCCTCTAAGTTGTATCTTGCAAGATTTCGACACACTTTCAAACATGTTTGAAAGTGTCTTGCACTTATCAGTAGGCTAATTCACAATGTTCAATGTGTGGAATTATTGCTTGAGTCACTGTTTATGCAATAATACTCATCACCTTCTTCTCCTCTAACTACCATATTTTGACATCAATTTCATACTACCTTCATAGATTTTGTTGAGCACCTCTTTCTTCGGCTTCTCGCATTAGGACACTTTGGAGGTCATTTGTAGGGCCTTATAAGAAAATGGTTGATGCTTATTTTCTCTCTCTAGAAAAAATCTTGAAATATTAAAATAAAGAGAATGTAAAAGTCATAAAAGTGTAGTCTCTGAGCCAGAGAGGTAAATTTTCTCCCAGGCGGCCGTCTTAAAGTCCATTGGAACCTTCTTTGAAATGATACATTCGAAACTGCAAGAATAAAGTTAGTTCAAGAGGATATTATTGTTGGTGGAAAGATAATTTTTGGAGGGAATTAGAACCATCTCCAATTTCAAAAGACAAATACAAGCCTTCTCTCACCATAGCCAGTCATATTCTTTCACTCTGCATCATATAGTATGCTTACTCATTCCTATAACACTCCATGGAGAACAACCATGTACACACTCATTCTATTGAAGAGTCTAATCATGAAAGCATTAAGAGAAAGTACCATCTGCACATTGATATAGATAGTGTGTGAGCACCCATTCAAAAACACAGAAGTGGAAAACTATTGCTCTCATCAGATGTTAAAGATCATATGAGGTTGTCGGGGAAGCAACACTAGACCTTTGGTGTGATGGCTCCATCTATCCTATTGACCCCCGTACTGCTTCACATCCTCCCTTTTCAAATCCCACAACTCTCTTACCTTTTGCAGGTGATGGCGCCACAGGCTTACTAGGATATTGCAAGTCAATTTCTTACATGCAAGAAAGAGAAAGGCATTATTCACAACACTTAGCAAATGAGCTTCTTGGCTTGTCTGGTGAATGCAAGACCAGAAAGTTAGATTGGAAGAACAAGAATGTCAAATCAATAAACTAAGAAGTGACCTTCACAAATATCAAGAGAAAAAGACACAATCATTGGACGATGCATATATACGGAAAAGAAAGCTCAAAAACGTTGAGAACTTGAGGCTTGGTTCTGGAGGCCTGAAGAAGAGAATCCAAGCCATAAGGTAAGATTGCACTAAATGCATTCCCATTCACATGTCTTTTATGTTAGTAGTTAATATTATTTTATTTGATGGGCTTCTTTGTGATTTACATGTTCTCTACAAAGTTAGTAATGAGTAGTGCTGTATTTGTAGGGTTGTCATACATCCTGACAAAGAGAATATCAATCCCAATCTTAATCCAGCAAAGCAACTAAAACCATTCGTGACATCAAGAATGGTAAGAGAAATGATAAAAGAGAAGAAGTTCAAGGTGGTTCAACAAGATATAGTGGATGAATTTGTAACCAACAATATAGTTTTAGCCCGCAGATATTCAATCCGCCATGGATTCAAGAAGAGTCAATCGTAAGGGTTATAGTGCCACCCAGAAGTTAGTGTCATCCCTCCTTGAGGCCAAAGGCATTAAAGAAAAGCTACTTCCAACACCTCTAAAAGTTTGGAGACATAGGGAGGAATTAAACACAGAATAGCTTCACTATGTTAGTCACTCATACCACATTGTAGGAGAGTTTAAGGGAGAAGGTCGCATCATATTCTACAATGAACACAACAATATATTCATGGACTTGGAGCTCTTGCAAAAGAGAATGGTGGAGTTCTATGATATTACATTTGAGGAGATAGGAGGTGTACTTCAGTTTGTCATCAAGCTTGATGAGTGTGAGATTATCAAGGAGAAAAAGATGGAAAGGGCCACAATAACACTTATGAATCCCTGCTCTTTGTAATTGCAGTAGGGATGATACAAAGTATTTTAGTGTACAGTCCGAGACGAACATCTGGTGGCTAGGTTCATTTGAGGTCAAGAAAGAGGACCATGAATCCTTGTTTTGGGTATATCATCAGACACATATCCCCAATCTCATCAAAGGACAGATGAATGCAACCAGGATGCTCCATGTAGAGAAAAGGGGGGAATTTCAAGTTCAATGGCATCTTGCAGGGTGACTTGAAGACTCTCAAGTGCTTATTTAATTGTAGCAAAGGGGCCAATGCAAAGTCTCCATGCCTTTACTACATGGACTCCGCAAAAGGATGATGGACTCTAAGTGGTGGAGATGACCACCAAACAGACAAATTTTGGATGAGAACTTTAAACTAGTGTTTGAGATTCCTCTTTCCAATGTGCATATATGCACGCTTCATGCTTTGTGTCATATCATAGAGAAACTGGTATATATGCACGCTTCATGCTTTGTGTCGTATCATAGAGAAACTGGTATATGTCCACATTGGCTTTGCTTGGAAGATCAAGAATGTAGCAGAGAGGAAAGAAGCCATCCGTGCATTGGAGAAGGTGCTATCAGAAATTAGACTACATGGAGGTAATGTCCAGATTCTGAAGGACACTAAAAAGTCATCAAATGAAAAGGAAGTTCCAATGAAGCCCTCCATTGGAGGTGTTAAGGCAAGAAGATTTCTTTCCAAGCTAATGAATAATCAGAAACACAAACCTACAAAGTTAGGAAAGCAATATACAACAACCTACACAAGTCGAATCGAATATACCAATAGTGGAAAAAGCTTCATAATGCAGTGAAAGACCATGAAGGTGCTTCAAGGAATGTCAAAGTAGATGTTTGGCGTTCAATTGATACTCTGTTCTGAATGTGTGAGAAAGTAAACTACTCCCAGCAAGACAAAAAAAGCTTTCAAGACAACTTATAAGCATTCAAAAAAGCATTCAGAGCTGCTTTGATTGACATCAACATTACACACTACATGGTATGTTTCTAGCTTATTGTTGTTTCCTAGCTCTCGATACTAACTTACATTGTATGTTTTCTTATGCAGCATATTCTCTACAATGACATGCCTTACTTTATCAACAACAAGTATGGAGATCCTAGCATTTGGAACACATAAGGACTTGAGAAATCACACTATATGGCTCAAAATGCATATTTTAGGCACACACAATATGGTGGTGGAAAAAGTAAGGCAAACAGCCTACAAGAAGTGTTCTAATGGTTCTATAGAAGGATACTACAACAACTACATAAAAAAGAAACCTTGAGGTCATCCAAATTGATGACACTTAGACATATGGAAAGGAAGAGATTGAAGCGTTTCAAAGCATTTAAAAACTCAGATGCCATAGAAGCACAAAACAAATGGAGAGAACAAAAGATTTTTGTTAATCATCGTTGGACATATAGATGTAACACATAAGTCTTTTACAATGTATCTTTCCATTCTAATGACTTTGGCAATTCTTGTGGTTCTGGATTTCATTTATACCTTAGCAAACGGTGTTTGCCATACTCTTCTAGTTCCTCTGGGTTCTCTATGCCTAGAGACAATGCTACTGCAGTATATGTATGAAAGTAACCCCTTTGGTTACTAGTGCATAACCAAGGTAGCATCCAAAAATTTCTAAGGCAGTGGATTTCTCCATCGAAATAATCTCCTCTCATAACTTTTAGGAATAATCATTGCACCTAGGAACAGGGACAATGTCTTGAATAAAAAATTTGCAACCCTCCCTTCTTGGCTCATGGCATTGTGGTAGATTATAATCTTTGCCTTAGACAATTTGCTTAGGTAGTGAGAGAGAGTTGGTCTCAGCCATAGTACTCCCTTTTATGACACTGCAAGACACACACACACACACACACACACACACACACACACACACACACACACACACACAGAGAGAGAGAGAGAGAGAGAGAGAGAGAGAGAGAGAGAGAGAGAGAGAATGAACCTGAGTCTCATCTGTCACACGAAAGAGTTGGTCTTGCCAAAGGTTAATAGAACTTTTAGTATCTTCTCCCACTATGTTCATCCACTCCTTTGTATAGTCATTCAACTTATCAAAGCCAATTTGGCCTATAGCTCCATGAAGGTTTTATCGTCTAGCACAAATCCATCATCTTTGAACTTCTGTGGTGCTTTGCCCAAACATATACTGAGACATTCTTTACTATTGTAATTTTCCTCCAATGCTAAGTCATCACACTATCATCTTCTGAGAAAAAACCACTACACTCTTCCTGAAAATTGGCAATAGCACATAAAGCAAAATCTTCCCTAAGACTGAAAATATTATGAATGTCAGACAACAGTACATAACGTTTGTTATCCACAACAAATTCTGGCAGCACTGGCAATACTAGACCACACTGGTCCACTTTGAAGAGATCTACATCCAGAGGTCTCTTTATTGTTGACGTCTTAAGAGCAACAATATCCATAGACTTTGCCTCCTCTTCCTCCTGTACTAATTGTATCTCTTCTTCAACTTTTGCCTCCTCAATAGGTAACTTATCTTCTTGGGGAATTCATCTTGAACAGTACCTTTATACAATACTTCTTCACCCCTTTTAAGAAGCTCTTTATAGAGGCAGTGCAAGTAGCAGAGGAGTCCAAATGGCTCATATAACAGCCTGCAGCAACTTAAGTGCAAGGTACACCAAGTAGGCTTGTAGGAAGATGGGAGTTCTTGGTACTTTTTGTACAGAAAACTGTTTGCCTTTTTGCTTCGTGCAAGTACACATAAGCCTGATTGTTTAGCAGCAGCCTTCCTTTGGATACTAATTTTTCGAAACTGTCCCTGTGTTTCGACAGGTACTCTGCATGCTGGTCCAAAATTGGCTCTACTGGCAACAAAGGCTTGTTAAACATCTCAGCAATAATGTGAAAGTCGTCAGCAGCTCCCGTGTTATAAACAAAATCAAAAAGTTTCTCATCATCAATTAGAGCAAGATCATTGCTCTCAAAAATTTCCTCCTTCTTTTCCTTCATGTCAGTGCTAAGACGTTGCTTCTTCTTCTTCTACTTCTACTTCTTCCTCTTCGGCATCTCTTCCTTAGCCTCCGTTGAGAAATTGAAATCCCTCTTAACAGAGAGACTCTGGGGCGAGCAGGTCGCTTAGAAAGGGACACCAAACTAAGAACACCTGCTTTTTCCTGTTCAAATACTTCCATATCCTGGTCTTCTGAATAATGGGGTTCCTCATCACTATGATCCTTTACAAAGTAAAGGGGGGAACTTGATTCTCCCGGCTCCACAGTTGGAAACCCTTGATCTTTTGTCTATCCTCTGACAATCATCTATCCTTTGCCATAACCTCTGCAGGGTTGTCAGTAGTGAAGTCAATAGATCTTTTCTTTATGCTCATCAACAGCTTTGCAGACTTCATCCGCGTGTCGCTCCTACTACCCGCAGCACTAAACTCAAGATCCAGTGCAGTGACTCCGGGGGGTTCATTATAGGCTATGAAAAGGAGCCATAGATTGCTGAAAAAAATCCCACCCTATAGTAGGTGCATGCATCTAACTCATGGCCAAAAAGGTTTTGTACTTTTGTTCTATCAGTGTGAGACTCTATGATTGTGCATACACAGGATGCATACACAGGATGCACAAATGCCTAAGGAGTCTTGGGACACCTTGAAGAATGTTGAAGATGTACGATACAAACACTTAAGCTCAAAAATACAACTAAATCAAGATCTGCATAATGTGACCATAGGGAAGTTGAGTGTAAATGATTACTCATTTTTGGTCAAGGTTAAAGGGCTTATATATGTCCTTGCTTCTATAAGATCACCATAGATGACGATGATGACATGGTGTCCATGACCTTGAATGGCCTTGGCAAGGAATACAACCAGTTTCAAACCTCCGTTGGAATATGAGAGAACTTTCTATATTTTCAAGAACTGATCACCAAGCGATGATGATGACATGGTATCCGTCCATGACCTTGAATGGTGTTGGCAAGAAATATAGCCAGTTTTAAATCTCCATTAGAGTATGAGAGAACATTCTAGATTTTAGGAGCTGATTGCTCTCCTCATCCATGTGACTTTTAGGAAATGATTGCTCTCCTCATCCATTAGGAGATGAATAACAGGGCAGGTGCATCCTCTGGAAATTCACATGAGTAGGCCTTCTACTCAGATAGAGATAGAGGTAGAGGCAGATCATCATCTAGAGGCCAAGGTGTAGGCCATTTTAGAAATAGAAATCATGAGTATTAATAAGAATCTAATATATAAATAGGTGGAAGAGGCCACTCTAGATGTAGGGGGAACTAGGGAGGCCAAGGTTTCTGACCAAAGAAATCAAAATGCAAATAGCTTGGAGTGCTATTACTATGGTAAACTATGGCACATTGTAAAGGACTATTATAAAAAGCAAATAGCTTGGAGTGCTATTACTATGGTAAACTATGGCACATTGTAAAGGACTATTATAAAAAGCAAAACAATATCAAAAGTGAAAAAGATAACTATGTATCATCAAGTAAACAAGGGTGATGATAACACAAGTGAGTAGCTATTTGTGATGCAACACATGCTCAATTCTACGACATGATATTTGGTATGTTGATTCTGCACCACTTTCGATTTACTCTAGTTGGGCCCATTATACATAGTTATTGGGCAAATGTTAAATTATTTTTGATATCTTAGACACTGAAAAAGGTTAGGACCATTATACATAGTTGTTGGGAAAAGGTTATATTCTTTTTGATACCTTAAGACATTGAAAAAAGGTAACTTTTGTAAAAGAAAAGCCCAATTTTGAAAAAACACTCTATTAATGGCTCCAAGTGCCATTTTTCATAATATGATTCCACTTATGTGTTTATTTATGATTGGTGCATTTTCCTCCCAAATCCTTAACCTCATCAAGATCAGGCTCCATGGAAGAGATCAGCAACAACAAGGGGTGAAGGCCAATAATCTAAGCTTATAAGATAAATTAGCTACTACAAAATCATATTCCTTCTCCACGGATGGCCAGGGGTGCTTTTCATCCTCATAGATAGTACGTGCACGGAAATCTTTACTACATGGTTTTCTCCAAAGATTTAGCTAATAAAGACTTAAAATTAGCCTTAAATACTGAAGGCTTAATAATAACCCTTGACTTTGTTCTTGTACCATATGTGTGAGTTGATTTGTCACCTTTGTGCTTTTATCATATGTGTGAGAGTTGATTTGTTGGAGCGAGTCCAAACAATTCCGTATTCACATAATAGTAGTTGGTTATGAATCTAATTAATTACTACAACGAGTTAATATTATTTTGCTAAGTGATTCCAATTTAATTGTGACCTAACATTGTGGATTGTATGAGTATAGGAGGCTATGAGTGCGAGGATGATGATGATGGGCACCAGACATGAACACGATGCCTAGGTGTCTAGATTATTTTTGTCTAAGTGCATGTGTGCACCATTTTGGATTTACTATAGTTAGGCGCATTATACATAGTTGTTGGGTGAAGGTTATATTATTTTTAAAAGAGAAGCTTAATTTTGTAAAAGAACTCTATTAATGGATCTAAGGGCTATTTTTGATAATATGATTTAAATACCATGTGTGAGAGAAGGAGCCACACACGTCGGGGGGGGGGGGGGGAGATTGCACCTAATCTTCTATTTTTTATTATTATCCTTGGGTGTGTATGCATGGTAAGGTGGTACACTTTTTGTACTTTAAACCTCTATTGAAAAAAGCAACAAAATGCCAATACTTGAAAGCATGTAGATTTTGGGTTTATTTTTTTTAATTGGTAAAAGTAAGACCATGCAGGTTGTAACGTCCTTATGTGTGTAAGGGCCCTACCCACTCATGAATTTAAACTACAATTGAAGGTGGAGTTTGCCACTACTTCATTTTGACCTGCAGAGCTCTGGCTATTAGTGTGAGAGTTGAGAAGGAACCCTTTCTTATGCAATGGGCAAAGCAGGGGAGAAAAGAAGCTAGGTAAGTCTCTCTCTCTCTCTCTCTCTCTCTCTCTCTAGTGCTTTGTATCATCACCAAAGGTTGCCCATTTGAAGTCAAGTTTGACTTCTCATGGTGCCTGTAGAGAGAACATTGGCTCGTAACCTAATATTAATGCACAAACCTAGGTGTTCTTCACCCACAAATAGCATCATGAATTCTCTTTGGATGATGACCTGCATGGCTAAGATTAAAGGATTTCTCATAATCATTATAGGATTTATCTTCATCTCCATTTGTCTTTATTGGTGTGCATGTTATAGGACCATCTCTATGTATGCTTTTGAATGCGCACACACGTGTGTGTGTTTTTGTCTATGTGAGCTAGTCCATCTCTCTCTCTCTCTCTCTCTCTCTCTAGGCATCCTAAGTCACAACTTGTATAAGAGCTATTGACTCTTACAGCTTGAGCTGCTATGTGGGGATAATAATTCTATGTCATGATGAGAGATTTGGGCACTTGAGCTTTGTAGTCTTGAAAGAGATGCAAAGGTCTAGGATTATGGCATACCTACTCAAAGTTTCAGAGATGTTTGATGTACATGAAGCTTGTATGATAGGCAAGAAGCATCAACATGCATTTCCATATGAAAGAAAGTATCATTCCCACGCTCCTCTAGCGCTTGTACATGCAGATCTTTGTGGTAAAATGACAACCACTACATTGGGTGGCTCTTCCTACTTCTTGGTGCTGGAAAGCACCCAAGAGCAGCAGTCATTTTGTTCAAAAGACCTTTGGGATGCTTTAAAGCATCCCAAAAGAAGCTGTCACTTTGTTCAAAAGAGCAGCAGTCATTTTGTTCAAAAGACCTTTGGATGCTTTAAAGCATCCAAAAGAAGCTGTCACTTTGTTTGTTGGTGCTTTTAGGTGCTTTTAGCCTCAAAAATACCAAATTGACAAATTGCCAAATGCACCAGTTCAATTAAATGATAACTGGTTTTTGGTGCATTGAAAAGGAGCTTTTTATCTTGCTTAAAAAGACCTTTCTCCATGTACCTATTTCTGGGTGCTTTAAAGCACTAAGTTGTTTGTGAATGGCACTAAAAAGCACTAAGTTGTTTGTGAATGGCACTAAAAAGCACTTTTTTTAAAAACCTGCTATTTTATGTTTTTTATGTAGCCACCTGTAGGAGTGAAGCAAAGGCTATTGGTCCATCAGTGACACTACTCAATTGTACGAACAGCTAGGTAAACCTAAAACCCATTTAGATTTAGTATTCTTGCTCATTTATTTTGTATGGTTTTCAAGTGCTTGCAATGTTCACCAAGTGTAGAAGTGCTTAAAGCGCTTAAAGCCCCCTAAGCTTGGTGAGGCCACAAGCCAATTGATGTAGATAATATTGCGAGCCCTAAAGGAGCAGCTAGTTTGCTGAAGCTAGACGTGCCTGAGAAGCATCTAATAGCTAATTGTGATTTAGTGCGTACGCAACATATTCTCAAATAGGGAAAAATCTCAGGTGATGCTATGATGAGCCCTGGAGATGATGTGACTTGCTATTCAAAGCTAGTGGGAAGAAACACAAGACAGACCATCAAGGCAAAGATGTCATGAGATTGGTAAGCGTTCATCTTACATTTCTACTGATCTAATTATTGGTGTTGATTTAATGATGTATAAACTAAACCATGTTCTTTCATTGATGTGTGTAGGCGTGCAGACAAAGAAAGAAAAGTGTCTGGATGTTGGAGAAAGTGTTTTAGAAGGGACTGAGAATACATTTGTGGAGGAGAATGCTTTGTCACTAGAGCAAATAAGAAAGGCAAGACTGTGGATACTTCTAGCATGCCTACCAACAACAGTAAGCCACATGCATGCAAGAAGCTACATACAAATGCATAGGGTTTATAATTTTATAGAATTTTGTGCAAGGAAGTTCACCTTGCTATTGTTGTATGGTTATTTTTTACCTTCTCTTTCAATTATAATGCAAAATGCATTCTGTGTGATTTGTTTGCTTGTTTTTTTTTTTTTTGCTTTGCCATGGTAGAGTGTTGGGATGACTAGAATCCTCTTGCGCTATGACACATTATTACCAATCAACCTCAAGGGGTTTTAAAGTGAAAAAGTCACTACGGCCCCCATTTTTGTAAAAAGCCAGTAGCTCGGTGTGGGGTGACATGACCTAGTGGACCTATAATTTTTTTCTCCCCATGGTGAGTGTCCATGGCCAAAGGCGGGCATGATGAGGCATGTGCTTCCTCCACCAAAACATGAGTTCATACTACCCAAGTGCACACAGCCTCATGCTTTGATGAATGGGATACTTGTGCATATGCACCATCTTGACAAGGTGTAGGCTTGATCTCGTTGGCATATATCAATGCTGTAAGTCATTTAGAGATGGGGCACAATCTAGAGATCAAATGACCACATTTCTTGTACAGCTAGATGCAGTAGGATTCTTGTCCTGGGCTCGGGGGTGCACTCTTAATAATACCTACATATAACGTGCATTCAAAGGGTATTAAAAAATACCCTTTTCTATGAATTTTTACTTAGTAAAATGATCACTTTTTCTTTACAAACTTACAAGTTTTTTCAAAGTTCTATTTAAAACCCCCTTATGTAAATAGATTTCTGTAAATTTTTTCCAAAATCTTAAATTAAAAAACCCCTTCTTTTGAACCCACATAGTAACTTACATATTTTTAGGTGAACCCCCTAAGGTCTTGGGAAGCATGTGTATATATAGAGTCACAATGCATTGATAATCATACTTCCATGCCCATAGTCACTGACACCTTGCGACTAATGTGTGAACGATGTGGCATTGATCACATGTTCCAAGATTGTCCAAGATGAGTTGCTTCAATGCAACTTGTCTCACAAAATACATTTCTTAACATCTTAAGTGTACAAAACGAGCAATTGTCCACGGTGTCCTTGAATGTGCTTACATGCTTACAAGCCAAGGCATGAGAAACAATCAAAAGGAACGCAAAAGACAATACCTCAACATGGGTAGAAGAACATGCTTCAAAATAGAATCCAAAAGAAGGAGAAAAACCTTCTAAAACCAAGAAAAACAAAGGACAACAAACTGTCGAAACCAAGGTCGAATTAAAAGACAAGAAAAAGGAGCATGTAGAGGACATAAACCCAAAAGGAGACATAAACACAAAAAAGCCAAAAGCTATACATGATGCAGAAGCATCCACCTCAAAGACCACCACACAAATCTCAACACCCATATGTGTGACATAAGATACAAAAAACCAAAAGAAAATTCGATCTCGTCGCATGGGTAAATGTAATGAAAAACTGACAAACCAAAGAAAGTCAGAGAATGAAACAAGTTCTAGTACATCATTAAGTGAGGATTGAACCAAGTTCTTACAAGCAATGTAAAATTGCTAATGGGAGGAAGAAACCTTGCAGAAGCTAGAACTTCCAACATATCTTATTGAAAAGATCCCTCTAGGATTCTGGTTGGATTGGAAATTGCAAATAAAATCACCACAGCTCAAGCACATCTTTATCCAACATGAGAACACAATCTCATGACCCTCGAGCTATGGGAATTGTTAGGTCAACCAACACTCATGACACATCCTGAAAAGAATTACCTTTACACAAGACTTGAACATGCCATGTTTGGGGTATTTTGAACATACAATGTATATTGAAACTAGCCTCCTTACTTGCAAGTTTTTGGTGGTTGAGTATGTGTTGGAAGAAATTTGATCTTGGGGCATAAATGAACTGTTGCTGCCCAAGCACCACTATGCTTTGCTAATGATAGAGTCATCATGATGGTCAATGACAAAAAGTTGACAATACAATACTGCAAGGAAGAGGATCCAACTTTAATGGATTTCTATGATGTTGAATGCAAAAGGATACAAGCCTCTTCCACAAAAGCCCCTCTACACAATGACCTACCATCTGCATCATCAATGATCGACTCCGATAAAGCATCTACTCCTTCAACCCCATCCTCACCTACGAAGTTCGATGCCAAAACTTCACAATCAGCAGTTATTCCTGAAGAAGTTCCTAAAGCCAAACCATCTATCTCTAACAAGGAAATCAAAGGAAATACCCTGGAGCCTATGCATCTTCATCAACAAATCTCACCAAAGGAGACAACCACATGCTCAAAGACCTTGTCATCATTGATAGCCACTCCACAAGAGACTCTAACCTCATCATCATTAATAATGTTCATGAGTCTAAAACTTGCAGCCTCAGTGCCAACCAAAGTCAAGGAGGGCCCCAAACCTTCCACACCAACCCAAAAATAAAACTCCACCAAGACTACCACAATCACGATATCTTAATAGCATAAAAATGTGGGTGGAGAAGTAGGTACTTGTAGCTTAAGGCTACTATGAAGGTGCCAATCAAATTTGGGTGCCTTGACAATCAAAACCTCTTCCTCAACATAGCACTGGGAGGCCAAGGAAGAAGAAGAGTACTCCACAACACCGTCCACAAAAGCCTATGTGAGTTCCTCAAAGAACTCCACCAATGTAACAAGTGTGGGTACCAAAAACACTACTGCAGGCACAAGGGTACTACCAAAGAAATATCAAAGCTTGGGTCCCCAAGCACATCACAAAGACCCCTAAGCCTGCACAAAGAAGAAAGCCTCAGCACCAAGCACATCGGCCACCAATTTACAGTGTTCATTAAAGATGGGTGCCTGTGCCTATGCTTCAACAACAAGGATACTATGATGGTAATTCCATCATATGGTTGCCAAAATCAAACAATGTGAAGAAAATCTCACCATCTACAACTTCACCTAAAGTTCAACAAGAATGGAGGCCCAAGCAACGACAAGCAATCACTCAACCACTCTCGTGCATTCAGCACCAACACAAGAGCTTGTCTATTCAAGCAAACAATCAGCAGTCTTCCCTATACTTTCTCGATAACATTTGAGCAACAAATTCAAGAATTAATACCCACATCAACGGAGATATATGAGTGCATCAAGAACAAAATAACAATGCTCTTGTCACCCCTCTGGATGTGAGAAATAAGTACATAAGATGCTGTTGTTTGCAAATCATGACCTAGATGACCCATAAATATAAAAAAAAAATCCTCGAGGTCGAAACCTGCAACTTCACCGAATTAGGCCATTTCACGAAATAACCCTTCACGGCCAAAAATCCTGCAATCTCACACGAGTTCAGGTTTCTCACACGAATTATAGTCTCACGGCTTAAGAACCGGCATTTTCATGATTTAAGCCCCATCACGGATTAAGCCATATCACGTAATAGCCACTTGTTAAGCTTATTGCTTACTATTCTTTTGGCTAAATTAATGTAGCAGCTTCTTCATGAGTACATCTCCATGAGTACATATCCATACTCATGCATTGGAGAACATTTGCACCAAAGCCTCACATCGACAACTTCCAGGTACATCTTTGGATGGGGGGCCATGGTGGGTGAAATCTTGGTCAATGGTACAACCCATTGCTTGGAATTTTCCTTCAAATTACAAACCTCTCCAAACGACACCACCATCTTCACAAATCAATGATCTTCAATCCTTACTGAAGATATCTATATTAGCCTCTCAAGTTGATGTAATTTTTTCAATCCTCACCAACAAGTGGCTACTTCAACACAGAGCAGTTCAATAAGAGTCTATATGAATCAATTCTTGTACTTCATGTAAATCTGCTTGTAAATCTGCTTTCATAAGAGCACTTAAATATACATAAAAACATAAAAAGCACATGGGCAAAAGAGGACAGGAACAAGTCCTTCTCAACAACATTTGACAAGAATCCTGTCACACAAAGGGACATCATCAAAGGCCAAATTCTTCAAATGATGAATGTCGCTTCAATGAATCAAATGAGGAACTGAGAATCACCATATCGTTCTGATGATTCAAGATATGAAGCCATAGTGTCCAAAGCTACAACTTGGACGGGTGCCCGTAATAGTGTCCGCAAGTGACCTAGCGCTTCACTCATAGGCCGCTTCCTTGGTCCCTCATCCACCGTACCCGGAAGCTCACCATATTTATAGCGATTCCCGCTTTCAAGTGCATGTGGCAGCAAGATAGGATGGAGTCCTAAGTGATGTACTTCATGGATATATTATGAGAGTAGTCATTGTAATAACATTAGGCCTCTTATGAGCCTAAAGTGCCCGGCCGGGGCCACAGTTTAAGTGAGTGTGAACACTTATGGCCATGTATATAAGTTAATTTCTCTCATAATACAATATACTCTCCCATTGTGCAATTGAGTCTTGCTGTTGCTAATCCTCTTACTAATCTCTCTCCCTAATGCATGCTAGTGAGTGTGTGTGAGTGAAGTGAGGTGAGAGGAGGGACGAGAACCCATAGTGCAACGTGGCAGTGTGACAACGCCCGCGCGCGAAGGTGCGGTGGAATTGCTTCTCAAGGAGTTGTAGAGCTTGGAGACCTCAAGGGTTACAAGCTCAGCCATTGAAAAGATCCTCACACGACAGGCGGTTCACCAGGTAACCTCTTTTTGGATGTGTTTCAAAAGGAGGGTTAGGGTGACCCATAACAACATTATTTATTCAGCTCTGTAATATATCTAATTAGCCTTGTAATTGTTTTGCTTTTGACTCGAATTGGTGTAAAAATTAAAAGTAGCATTGAGTGTTTTTTTAATTCAGCTCTTTTTCTGATATAAGTACACCACCTAATGTCTCAACATTATATAAGAAAAATATGGAAATAAGTAGTATGTACACTAATGTAGTGACAAGCAATCTCTTGACTGCCTTGGTTGTCAACAAGCACTGACCTTGTATACATTTTTAGGATAGAGAGCGAGAGAGAGAGTACTAACATTGTCTATTAATGTTATGGGTTCCCATTTTCTATCACTGTTAAAGTACTTTGTTACAACTACATTGCTTTACAACACTCTTTATAGAGCTTCCAAGATGCTTCCAAGTAGGGTGCACTGCTTTCTAGCATTGTGGCTAAGCATTGTAATAGTGATTTCTAGCACTATATTAATACTTGCAAGCAGTTTGCCAATACTTTCAAGATTTTTCTAACACTATTTCAATACTTTATGGCATTCTTAGAGTTCTTTGTTGCAGCCATCTACTAATGCTTTCTAGCATTGTGGTACAATGTCGAAAGCATTGACAGAGTGATGTTAGGTAATTTTTAAGTGATTGAAAGCATTGTAACATAGGTTGAAAGTTGTGTTCAGTGCTCTTAATCTTTTATACACTGCTTTCTAGCAAAATATCATTGCTTTATTGCTTCTTTCAAGAATTTTTATAGCACCAATATATAGTATCTCTCTCTCTTACATAAAGAAGCACATCTTTAGAATGCTATAGTGCTAAGTTCTAGCACTCCTACAGAGGTTTTAATGTGGTTTTAGCTCTTTTTTAGTGCTTCTAGCACTATTTCAAAGACTATTACAGAGCCTTCTGGTATTGTGTCAACGCCTTCTAGCACAATAAGAAGTGATTTATAGAACTGTTTGACATCTCTCTCTCTTTGCAAGATATACACTTGGAGTTAATGTTCAAATGGCATGATAATGGAGATTTATTTGTATTCTTTTTGTGAAAACCTATACATATTATGAACACCCTCCATAGGTTCCATAGGGAATTTGATAGCTCTCACCAGTTAGATGTGAGTAAACAAAAATAGTTGGCTTCATGTCAAGAAGGCTGTACTGCTCTCCCTCTATTTTTAGTAGAATCCTTGCACAGTATATGAGCCTACAACAATAGTGTTTCCCCACTTATTCTAAGGGAATGATATCAATGCTATCAATGGCTTTTGTTTTGAAATTGTGTCCATGTAGATTCTTGTACTATGAGTTACCCCCAAGTTCGGTTTTGCGATAATCTCCTTACTAGCCACAATGCACTTGACAACATAAAAGCTTGCACCTTCTTCATTTTACACTTCAATGTTGATTGAAAAGTTGTCTCCCATAGAGAATCCACTCAGTGCATTCATGATGACCTGGACATGTGGGTTTGTCAATGTCCTCTTCATCATTGCTAAACTCATCAACCTCGGGACTAGAATGTGATAGTCCAAACTCTCGACATGTGAGCGGTTACTACATCTTCTCCATCTCCCTTGCATGCACCAAGTGCAGAAGCATGCCAACCACCTACTCCAAAGTGCTTGTCTATTTCTTTGTCCATGTAATGAATGTAGCATTACTGGAGCACACGTTCACAGTCTCACCTAGTAGTGTGGTCAACTTCCTCTTCCTTTATCTCCCAAAAGACTCTACTTACTTCCTTTTCCTATGAGACATCCGTTGCACATTTGAGAGTGTATTATCTGTCTTGAGTTGTTCATGTGTGAGTAGTCTCTTGATAATAGCACCTACCCCATCATGCTCCCCTTTGCCATGGCATGAACTAAAGAAGTTCCATGTAATCTCAATTCTAGTAAAGCGATGCAAATCGTGCAACAAAGTTGAATGGTTACTTAGCCTTAAACTGAGAAGCTTCTCTATTTGACCACACCCAATGATGATTTGGTGAAAATCATTAATCTTTCAGCCATCCATCATGCAACATGAAACAATGTTGGAACAAAGAGCATGTCACGCACCTTGTCATACAAAATAAAAAAATGAATGGTGTTCTTGACACCACTTGTCAACAGACAATATGATACATGCACGAAAATCATGACTTGGTTGGAATACCAATGCATTGACTGAATTTCATTATGCTCTTTGAATGAATAATTCTCGACAACATCAACCATGGACTATTATATCACAAGATAAAACCTGAGCACATACTCCTTGAATTGTTCAACTTTTCATCTATAAATAAAGTTATGCTTTATGAGCTTTTGAAGGTGTGTCTAGTACATTTGAAGAAAATCCTTGACTAGGAGTTGCTTGCATAACAAATCCTTTCTTTTCTTCTTCTTCCCTTAATCTTGTCTTTTTTGCTTCTTCCCCTTGTCATCATTGATGTTCACTTCTCCCAGTTGGTCCTAACAGCCCACATCATTTTTCTTCTTCTTCTTCTTCTGTTTCTCCTCGGTGCCAACTTTGTCATCTCTGCCCAATTTGCTTCCTTTGTCTCATCGATAGCCACCTACACATCTTTAAAAACATTCATAAAGGCTTGCAATTTTTCTTTGGCCAGCTCATGTGGATGCAAATCCATTTTTTTAGTGCCACAAGCATTGCATTTACATTTGTGCTAGTGGAAAGTGTCTCTAACAAGTTTAGTACACAATACAGACTCCCATAGACATGTAATACTCTTGGGGCTACATGTTAGGGAGCTTTACAGGGATGAGTGTGCCTATCTCACGAGCATATATCGACATGATGACCAAACTACTTATGCCGCTTTTTATTCAATGCATCTTGAGCAAGGCTATCTGCACATGTTAAATGAAATATCCTTTAACCTATGCACAAAATATGGATTTAGGTACTCAAAAGAGCATCGTTGAATCTGGATATTTGGGTAGGCATCCTTAAATATTTGAAAGAGATTAACCTGATATGTATAACAATTGTCAGCACTTTAATAATGCATATTACAAATTTTTTGAATTCAAGAAAACACATGTTCTAGTTAGCACTGACACATTACTAGAACTAGCACTATGGCAGCGCCTGGAAAGCATTGTGATAATGTTATAAAGCAATGTATCAATGTTAGAGCAAGCATTGACAAACTATTGGAAGACATGTTATAGTGCTAGCCACAATGCTAGAAAGCACTACAACATTGCCTTATATAATTTTTCACACTACTAGAAAGCATTGCACACTTTTAGAATGTGTGATGGTACAAGCACTTCCATTGTGCTAGAAATCAAATTGAGAAACTATTATGTAAAGCACTTTAGAAATATTTCAAAGCACTACAAAGTTCTAGAGAGCACTTTGAAGTACAAAGTTCTAGAGAGCACTTTGAAGGCTTTGTAAGAGGCTTTATAGTATTTTCCATAGTGCTAGAAAGCACTGTACAGTGCTGGGACTGAGCTAGAAAGCACTGCACAATGGTACAAGTTCTTATATTGTGCTATAAAGCAAAGCTAGAAACTCCTGAAAATCACTTTAATAATGCTTGAAATCACTGCATAGTTTTAGAAAGCATGGCACACTGCTAGAAAACAATGAAAGAGTGCTAGAAATCACCTTCAAATCTCTATGAGGCTGCTAGAAAGCACTGTAACAGTGCTAGAAAGCATTGTAACAATGCTAGAAAGAACTCTAGCACTTTGCCACAATGCTAGAAAGCACTTGATAGTGCTAGAAAGCTTTGAACAATGTTAAAAATCCTTGCACGGTGCTAGAAAGCATTTCACAAAATAAAATGTATTGCACAAAGCTAGAAAGCGCTTCATTGAGCTATAAAGCAAATTGAGAACATGCTAGATAGCACTTTGATAGAAATTTGGTACAATTCTAGCTTGAGCTCTACCAAGTGCTAGAAAGCACCTTGGAAGGTATGTAGGTGTGGTAGAAAGCTCTCAAACAGTATAACACATAAAAGAACAATAGTTCTACATGTATAGATGGAATGTTGAGAATAAGTTGAATAAAACATGTGGTTAGTCAAGAAGATGAACCAAATGTCATACAAAGGTGTTTCTCCCAATCCTTTACATACATCTTTTTTGTTGGGAGACACGTGTGTCTCGACAGTCCAAAATTTAAACACAAGGTCCTTCACCTCTTGTGTAAGGGTGGTTGTGTAGTGATGTCTTTGACATGTTAACAAGGGTAACAATCCATCCTCATCAAGTGAAAGGCAAGATTTAGCTAAGTAGAAATTCCTCATCAAGTGAAAGGAAAGATTTAGCTGAGTAGGAATTCCTCCTATGGATACCCAAAACCGTTGAAGCCTTTTTGTAATATTCACATCCTTGAATTTAGATGTTACACTTGATTTCATCAACTTCATCATAGCAGATATTTTCATGAAGAGGTCATTTAAAGATCTTGGTTTCTTAACTAGCATTAAGGTTTTGCGGATATTGGTCACAAGTGCTACTTGAACATGTTACTCTTATCTTGATGTTTGGATGTCCTTGAAAGACGGATGAACTAGGAGTTACTAAAAGAGTTATTTTCTTGTGACCGAGTGCATTCCCTTTATCTTTCGATCTCAAAACAGTGTGCCACTTCCTTGCAAATCTTGTGTCTTTTTTGCTCATCCACTACAACATTATCCTCTTGCATAAGTGATTCCCTAATCCTTGATTTTTGATGTTTCTCCCCTAATGAGGACCTTTGAATGATTTGTGCATGAGGTGCATTATGTAGCTTCCTCTAAAGGAGGAGTGAATGTATCTTCTTGGTACAACTACTACATTGCCATCACTTCAAATGAGTTATCACATGCAAAGATCATCTTTGTGTCCTCCATAGATCCACCTCTAAAAAAAGCATGGAGATTAGTTGAAGGGTAATGAGAAATTTTGAGAATATACATTTTGCAGTTAATATTATTTATCAAGAATGCATTCTTCTCATTGAAATAGAAATGAGAAATTCCTCAAACACAATGACAAGGCTTGTAGCAAACTAAATGATGGAGGGGTTCTAACAAGCACTCTTTAGAAGCTGTGAATCAACAATTACACTTATAACATAATGACCTCCTACACTCTAACCACACACACACACACACTAAATGATGGAGGGGTTCTAACAAGCACTCTTTAGCAGGGATTTAATATTCACGTGATCACAAGTTTTTTCTTGTTAATAACACATGTGAACATGTTAATAACATGTTTACATGATTACACGTTCACAAAATAGCAGGTTGCTGGTTACCTGCTGGTAACCTGCCAAAATCCCGTCGGGAATCAAAAAAACCCGACGGGCCCGCCGGGTATAATTAAAACCCGACGGGAACCACAAGGGCCATTAGAATTCCCGCCAGGCAACATATTTCTATATATATAAAGCCCGTGGGGCCCTTTGGGGATTTATTACTTGACAGTATTACTTGACAGCTGTTTACACACAGGTACTGTCTTATCTGCATGTGGGTAGTGTGGGTGTGTGAGTACTCGTGCGGGCAGGCGCCCACAGTCGCAATGCGCGGCTAGATGTGGGTGGTCCGCCACACGAGAGATGCATGTGTGTGTAAGGCCATTCTTCGGAATGGTGCTTATCATGGGGCACATGGTTGGTAACGCGGCCGAGTTGTGTCCTATGGTAAGTATGGCACGTTGTAATGGTACTAGTCGGTAACGCGGCAAGCATAGTATCATTATGACGATGTCACCTTCCCTTCCCTTTATCAAATGCAGGCATATGGTCGGTAACGCGGTTAATTTATGTCCGTATCCAATTCCTATTCCCATAGATTCGGGCGGCACCTTGTTGGTAATGCAGCAAAATGGTGTCGTTCGCTAGTGCATATGCTTTGATTGCATATTGTGGCATTTGATCGGTAACGCGGTCAAAAAATGTCATAAATTTGTTTGGTTTGCTGGTAACACGGCCTGTGTTGTTTTTATTGAGTGTGATACATGCGATACTTGGTCGGTAACGCGGCCTGAGTATCACATGGGTCATAGTTTAAATCATATTGTCTACAAGTCTCATTTCATGAAACAGTAAAATCAAAGTAACAAAGTAATAACCGAAATAACACTAAAAAATAGATGATATTCTCTCTCTCTCTCTCTGTCTGTTTGTCTGTCTGTCTGTCTGTCTGTCTGTCTCTCTCTCTCTCCTACCTCTATCTTTACTTGGGTGATTATGGCTAAACGTCCATGCAAAGATGACAATGTAAACAAAACAATTCTACACACTTTTTTAGTCTATCTTGGAGAATTTATAAAACCATTTAAAATGTCATCTTTAAAAAATTTTAAACTTATTTAAAATGCCATAAAGAGATTATAAACATTGTTTTGCACTGTCTCTTTAAGAATTTATGAAACCATTTAGGAAACTATCTTTAAACATTGTTGAAATTATTCAAAATGCCATCTAATATAATCTCTCTTTCCATCTATTTCTCTCCTCCTTCCACTGTCTTAACTTAGGTGATTTTGGCTAGACAGTGAATATAAAACAATTTAATTGTGATGGAGTGATTTACCCACATATAAAAAAATTGAAACAAGATTAGATGAACACGTAGAAACTCAAACACGTAGAATCTTAATATATCATCATAGTGAGTTGTTCACATATATAAAAATTTAAACAAGATTAGATGAACGTAGAGAATCTTGATATATCATCATAGTGATTTATCCACACATAAAAATTTGAAAAAAGATTAGATGAACATAGAGAATCTCGATATGTATTATATGACAAGAGTACAACTTGTTCTCTGCTAGCCCAACAACTCTGGGTTTAGCATGAAAGTACATTAGAAATCATAAAATAGAGAGCAACCTAGCTACTTTGAGTCACTATCTGAATCCACGTAAAAAAATGTGCCGTGGGCATGGGCCGCAGCCTCGTGGGCCACATTATGTCCATGGGCCTGGGTTAGAGCCTAAGGAAAACTAAATCTCTATTATAGCATCCACATGTATTGCCCTAAACTGGTGGTGGGGTTTAGCCTCCGAAAGCACTATCTCCGTAAAGCAAACTCTACCAGGACCCATGCCTAGAATTTCTCTCATGTCTGTTGCTCCAGAGTAATTATTTGGTCCACCAAAATGGACCCTTCACCACTAGGACCTGCAATACCACTGGACTCAACACCCCCGACCTACTCACATAGGTTGTATGCTTGCTCTCCTTGAGGACTCGTCCTCGTTCCAGGCCCTCTTGATAGGCTCTTCAAAGCCCTTAGGGAGAGTGTCCAATCAAACCTTTCCAGCAAGTCTCTCTAGGTTAGCACAGCCTGGTGGTAGAGTGAGTGATTTATCGCATGGTGTTCACTGCCTTTCCTCTCTATCTGTGTCTTGATACTCTCTCTCTCTCTCTCTCTCTCATATATTTCTCTTGATCTACTTGATTTGGTGGTAGCAGTTCAGTGAATGTGCAACAATGGATGTTTCTTTTGTTTGATCAATGATAATTAATGTGACACACTTGTTACGGTTGTTTTACCTGTTTTAGTGTAAAGCGTAAATGGATAACATGTTGATGTATTGCTTGATGTTGTTTTCAATACTATTGTTTGATATTCTGTTTTTGTTCTGTATCTAAAGATATTTGCTAGATTTGCGATGATGGCCACCATGCTCTCCATCGAAGAGCGAAAGATCATCCTGCAAGCCATTCGCACAGAGGTAGTTATCATAGTGTCACAATGTTCAGAAGAAGCTATCAGACATCCGAGTCAATGCTCAGATTATCTTCTATCTCAAGGCTAGTGCACAACGTAGGTCCAACGTCAAAGTGCTCGTCTTCTACATCATCACAATCGTACATCCATCTGGGCATATCTTCTTCATATTCTTCGCTTTCAATGTGTCGCAGGATTTTTTCATTGCAATACATGTAAACAAGTTTATCAGCTCGGTTTGTAAGAAGTCGATTGCGAATAGTGCTGTGAATATATTTGTACATGCTCTAATTTCTTTTTGAGCCTGAAATCGAAGAACACTGGCCTAGAACCTTCATCGCAAGGTTGCGCAACAAAGCATAGTGCTCACCACCATTCATCATCCACCACTTCCATGCAGGTTGCTCTTTAGCCATTTGTTGAATAAGGGAGTTGGAAAATAGACCTTCTTTCAATTGAAAACAGGACATCTCTTTTATACATTTTACACGATCATCAACATTGTCATAAAAAGTGTTAACCACTGTGTAGAAATCCTGAACCACCTCAACGTTAGACATCAAATCCATATTCCAGTATTCAGGATCTAGCATATAAGCAGCACTGTGTAATGGTGTATGCGCTCCAATCCATCTGGCATGGAAGTACTTCAATAGGACTTTTCTTTGTCGACTGGAGAATGGTACATGCCAATGCTTTTCAACCACCGAATGCTCTAATTTCTCAGGACACTCTAAACTCTGCTGGATAGTCCACCATTGTATCCATACTTTTCCAAGATTAGGCGCTCTTTGATCAAGATTTCGTATCGCATACATAACAGGCATCATTAAGTGGTACGCATCCATTACACTGTTCCACCAATTTTTCTTCGTGAGCGCCATCTTTAAGACTTTGATTTTCTCTTTTACTCTTTCAGTCTCAGTGCTCTCCCAATCATGAAATGCCATACATGTAAATGTTTCACAAACTGCATCTTTGTTTCGAAGAAGAGACTCGAAAGTATAGAAGTGAGTGCAAAACCTATCTCCGCAGGAAGCTTTAACATAACTAACATGCGAGGCCGAAAAATATCTAACACTCTTTGTCTCTTGAGCATAAATCTCTTGAGCATCTCTTGAGCATAAATCTCACAAGCTTGCGAACAGCATCGACGATTGAGGCAAACCATTTGGTATCATCACTTTTATACCAATCTTTCAATACAAGATTCAAACTATGAGTATTGCAGCCAGACGAGAAAACATGTGGATACTGCCGCTTTAAGATTTTGGATGCATTCTTGCAATTTTTTGCATTGTCCATAACAATTTGGGCTACATTTTTGGCACCCACTTCTTCTATCACAGAGGCAATGATACCAGCAATATACGCCCTAGATTTTATTGCACCAGCCGAATCCACGGCACGCATAAAAGTCTCACCTCTAGGTGAAACAACCATTATATTAATTAATGGTTTTCTTTGTACATTGGACCATCCATCCGCTGACTATACTACATCCAGAAAGCTCTATGTTACTAAGAATTATTCTATGTACACGTTCTTTCACTTGAGCATAGCATTTCTCCAATAGATCATTTCGCATAGCATGATACGAAGGCGGTGAAAACCCTGATCCAAATTCACCGATTTTCTTCCATGCTCTCTTCCAATGCTCACTCTCCACCATCACCATAGCACTCCCTGAAAAGTAGATCGCTTCAGCAAGGGCGAACTGTGCATCATCGAGCAGACCATTACGTAAGCTTTCTTGCAATGAAGTTTGACACATGGGTATGTTAAAGTGACGCTTGCAAGAAGATGCAAGCGTAGATTACTTTCTGGTTGCACATTAAAGTTCGGAGTACAAGCCGGCGATGCTTCTGGAGTTTGATGATTAGAACAACAATGCTCTTCCTGCCTCGATACATTGGCAGTAGATGAGAACAGTTTCCTTGCGTCTTTCTTCTGCATTTCGTCTCCTAAACGTTTGGCCACTGCAGGTGCAAAGGGGTGGGTACATCCTTGGCCTTTTTTCTTCACTCCACCTAAAAAGTGTTCTCTTAATCGAGGTGCTCCACCTGATTTTACTGCGTGGCATAGCTTACACTCCCAATCTATGAATCGGTCACCGATGTTAATTGCATAATGCCACTCTATCCCAGGTGCCTTTTTTTTTTCTGCTCTTCTAAATTTGGGCTCTATTAGAAGTATCACTAGGTCCAATGTTTTCTTCCATCTCAAATAACCTATTTAAGCAAGCATACAATAATGAATACACAAACGAAGTAACAACAAAGCCACTCACATATTACAAAACATATATCACCACAGAAACATAGAAGCCTTAAAAAACCAAGTGAAAACTGAAAAGCTAAAATGTAGCCAAGCAAAAATATGAAACTAGTTTGAATCTATTTTGACAAAAATAAAAGATCGTCATATATGTTGATCGTCATATATGTTGTTTATTGTTTTTATTTTAAAAGAGAAAGACATCCTTGACGATTCATGCTACCTGCAAAGGATGACTGAAAGTTTTTTGCCTATAGGAATTTTATTTTTCAACTTACAGAATCGTAGATATTAATTTTTGCTAGACTTTTAGCGTCACGACAAGACAAGACGAATGCATAAATGTGTATTCTAAGATTAAGATACATGTAATTGACAGCATGCATACAATGCACATTGCACCCCCGATGAAGGATGTCTTTCGTACCCAATTAAGGATACTTTAAATAAATCAAAGATCTATGATTGCCCAATACTCTAGTATAGGACAAAAGACCTTCTTAAGACTCTAACATTGACAAAGAAAATCAAAGATCTATGTTTGCCCAACACTCTAGTATAGGACAATAGCCTGTGACCCTTGTCTAATAAAGACTATATCAAATATCAAGAACCAATACAAGCCCCTAAGGAGGACTCTTGGCTCCATCTAACCATTTATAGAGCAGAATAAGGTAGACTACCTACGTTGCTCGAACGCAAAGTTGAAATGACTCCAACTTTGTCCCTAAATCTCCGCGAGTATTAGCTACGAACCACACTCTGCCCACAATTCAAAGAATTGAGGACTAGTGGCTCAGTAGCCTTAGGAGTGCCAACAAGGAAAGATAATAGCCCCTAAGATAAGGACGTTCTTCCCTAGAGGACGCTCCTAGCCAACCGGGAGCTCTATAAGCACTTCAAGGAAAGATGTGACGCCCCCAAAACAAGGACAATCTTCCCGAAAAGCTGGCTGAAGGGTGTCGGGCGCCTTTTATTAATAAGAAATATGCCCGCCGGGATTCTTTGTTTCCCGGAGGGCCCACCGGGAAACAAAGAATCCTGACGGGTTTACAGGAATGGCGAGTTTTGGCCGGTAAGAGATCAAATCTTGTGAATATATGTTGTGATCACATGTTTTAGAATGTTAATAACACGTTTTGTTAACGTGATCACAAATTTGTGAACACGTTTATGAAATCCTTGCTCTTTACAAGCTGTGAATCAACAATTACACTTATAACATAATGACCTCCTACACTCTAACCACACACACACACACACACACACACACAAACACGTAGAGAGGTGGGCTATTCCTCTATGAGCATTTCCAACACACTCACATGTTTTTGTCTGTTGTAAGAAAGAGATAGAGAGCGCAACTCTAAAAATTTTAAACAATAGCTCTATAGGCTATGAGCCACTCTATTTGGTAAAGATCTTGCACTAGATGCTGCAACATTATAGAGAGAGAGAGAGAGAGAGAGAGAGAGAGAGAGAGAGAGAGAGAGAGAGAGAGAGAGAGAGAGAGAGAGAGAGAGAGAATCTCTATACATTGTAATTGGTAGCTCTGTAGACTAAGAGCTTGCACCAAATACTACAACATGAGAAATGGTGGTGAAATTAACCATCTCGCTATGTCAAGGTAGTGGGGGACTACGTAACTACCCACTTCCTTTTTAAAAAGTGAAAAATTCAAAATGCACTTTTAGTGTGCTATTAAACCATGCAAAAAACCAATTTCTAGGACAGTGCTTTTGAGTCCACCTTACCATGCATACAGCCCCTTATGTGTTTATTTATGCTTGGTGCAAGCTCTACTATTCCGTTCATAGTATTTGGATTCTTCTATTTTATTGGGGTTAATATGGGTAAGACAAATCTCCATTTTCAAGATTCTTTGAGAGAAACAACTTGCATATGTCGTGTCTCCATTGGATGAGGAGGATTCTATAGCTTCCCTTCATAAGAGCATGACCTTGGAAGCATTCAACTTGTTGGTGGCTACTACCTTGAAGAATCTACCAGTGAGCCAACCTTCATCAGCATTGAAGCAGCCTTGATCAAAGAGGAGAAAAGACTCAAAGTCGAAGTGTGTGGACCTTCATTACACCATGAGGAGAAAGCATTCTTCACTCACCAAAGGACCAAGAGCCATAGTGAAGTGCAAATTTTGAGCAAACTAGGTCATATAGAGAGAGATTGTTGGAGAAATAAGAAGACTCCAAGCAGCACTCAAAGCAAACATAATGATAAAAGAAGAGAAAACATAGATATGTAGCAAGCAAGGAGAGATAGATAGACGCACAACCCTCAAAGTAGATTAATGAGAATAAGGAAAAGTGAAGTGATATGATAAGGTCACTTATATACACTCATAAGAGTGCACGTATATGCTCGGGGAAAAAAACCTTCTAAAGAGAGAAAACGTGCCTCAGCCCATTATTAGCCTACACACATCCCTACCATATAAATGGCAAAAAATCCCCCTTGTAGTGATGATATGAACATGTACAAGGATCATTCATGGTGGCTAATCAATCCCCAAATTGTTAATAAGCCTAAAGCTTTATTAAAATCTTCAAACTTCTCTTGTGAGAGAGCCTTTGTGAACATATCTACCACATTGTTGTGTGTAGAGACATAAACCATGCTTATCTTTCCTATAATGTGCCTCTTCTTGACATAATGATAATGCAACTCAATGTGCTTCATGTGAGCATGAAACACTCGGTTCCTCAAAAATAGCTAATGCAGTCTGGTTGTTAGTGAAGATGGAGGTGCGGGACTATTGTGTCCAACACCAATGGTGAGTCTGAGTGATACACATTCCGTATTTGCTATAAAAGTTACCTTGTATTCAGCTTCATAGCTTGAAGTGGCCACACAGTGAAAGCATGTAGCTGAATACATCACTCCCCTTAGCATAGAATAAGCCAAGGGAGTAAGTTCCATGTAAGATCTGAATACTCGCTTGCAGCCTACCAATGCTTACTTTGAAAACTATGCATAAACCTACTTTACTACTGGGAGACCCCAAACTCAATGTTTGGGCCTCATATTATACATATAAATGAGGCACTCGATAAAGTGATGTAACAAATGGTTTATCTGCATCTTGGAGACTAAGCCTAGTACATGTCTTTATAATGGTGTAGCAATAGGCCTATAGTCTGCAAGACCAAACCATGTAAGTAGCATTTGTATAGTACTTTGATTGTAACATTATAATACCATCATCACATTACATAAATTGTATGTTTAAATAATAATGCAACGGGACCAAATCTCTTATCTTAAATGAAACATGTAATTTAATCTTGAAGGTTGTAATCTTCTCCCCATTAGGGCATGTGAGCAGCAACATATAAAACAATCACCCGCAATCATCACTCCTCTTTACATAGAGGGTACTCTTAGTTGGTGGATTGTTGTAAGATCCATTTGTAACCAAGTATACATTTATCTTCTCATACCATACTCTAGAAGCATGATTAAGGTCATAAAAAGCTTTTTTTAACTTGCATACTTTAGGCTCATGTCCCTTCTCAGCAAAACCGCAAGGCTGAGATACATATACCTTCTCATGTAAATCACCATTCAGCAAGGCAATCTTGATATATCAAACCATTGTACATTTCAACCATGATGCACTACTAATGCAATAATACATCTAATTGCAGTCATACGAGACGTGGGGTGTATAGTTCTCCTCATAATCTATGCCTTTCTCTTGATCATAACACTTTGCAATAAGCATGCCTTGGAGAGATCACAATGCTACCATCAGCTTTACACTTAAGCTTATAGACCCACTTCGTGTACCAATGATGTTTTTACCACCATAAGGAAAATTTGCTAAATACCAAGAGTCATTTTTGAGGATTGAGTCATACTCATCCTGCATGCCTTGCATCCAATGATCATTTTCCTATGCTTTCTTAAAGGAAATAGTTTCCTCTTTATTACATATACAAGTGATGAGAGCATGATCCACAAAAGAATAAGATACGTAATGGAGAACATGCATGCTAGGTAAAGGAGTAGCTAATTTGATATCTCACAATGATTACACGAGCCATTGTGGTATATTCGTGGATACATGTATGGCCACCCTTTCTTCATGATCCATTGCATTATGCACAATTTCCTTATCAAAAGGCTAATATGTGGGCTATGATTCAAGTTGATTTTCAACTAGTATGGGTTGATTTGTAGCACCTTGTTGAGCATTTATTTTCTCCACATATGGTTTCCCGGCATTGTACAAGGTAGAAGTGTATCAAAGATGTCCTATGAGCATACATTTTACTATTTTTTACATAAAAGCATGGGTTGAATTGAGTTCTCAACAAAGACATTGTTAATATCCATTTTGTGGCCGGATGATAGAGTTCTCAACAAAGACATTGTTAATATCCATTTTGTGGCCAGATGATAGAGTCTATACCCTTTGCTTTCTGAGTTGTATCCCATAAAAATATATTTTGTGGTACACGGGTAAGAGCATCATCATCCCTTCCCCTTCTTGTTTAGGTATAACACCCCCTTGGTATGGGAGCTATACATCTCCGATTGAGGAGCTGTCTCACAGAATTGGAGATGCCCGTGTGGTGCGTAGTACTTTGTAATGTAGTTTTGTGGCTAAATTTGTGTTTTGGGCGTGTTTCGATATTTTTTTGGTCATTGCAAGGTATTATCCACATTTTCGAGAAGTTTTGGTGGAGAACTGTCTCTGGTCAAAATCTAGTTTTTAAGTGTAGCAATGCATTTTGGGGATGTAGACAATGTTTTTACATGTGTTGTTGATATTGGGTGTATGTACATGTACTCTGGTCAGATCTAGTGACATCTTGTGTTGAAGTACCCTGCTGTCACATAACATACTACTGTGTTATAGGTTGCATACAGAAATTGTCTATTTGCAGGTTTCTAATTATTGCAGGCTATCAGATTGTTAGTGTGAAGCTAGACAAGAACAACTCCTATGCTTGGAAGTTTAAAATGACCAATTTCTTGATGTTGGGTAAAGGAGTTTGGGACTATGTCGAAGGAGACAATGAGGAGCCTCCACAGTTATTTGAAGAGAATGCCACTCTAGCAAATATAAAGGCATTCAAGGATTGGAATTAGGGTGCAAGGAAAGTCATGTATTGGCTTTTGATCAGTGTCATAGACACAATGATAGGACACATACAGGATGCCAACACTCCAGCAATAGTTGCATGGCAGAACTTGGTGTAGATGTTCCAAACAAATACAAAGGCAAGGAAACTGTAGCTAAAACAAGACCTGCATACTATGGAAAAGGAAAGAATTTCTATCAATGAGTATTCTTTAAAGATCAAGGGTTTTGTTGAATCCCTGGGGTCTATTAATTTATTGGTGGAAGATGATGATTTGGTGAGTGTCTATTTAAATGGGCTTGGCAAAGAGGACAAGCCATTCAAGACCTCCATTCTAGTAAGATAGAATGTTCCTAACTTTGGGACTTGGTGTCTGATCATAGAAAAAAAGTCTCTAGGTGAGGACTCTTCTTCACAAAGTAAGAACACATCAGAACATGCATTCTACTCTAATTTAGGTAGAGGTAGAGGTAGAGGTCATGGTTGAGGCCAAGATGGTGGCCGACGAGGAAATCAAAATTTTGGACAACAATAGTCCAATGATTTGTAGCACATCAATTAGACACAGGTGGAAGAGACCAGTCTAGAGGTAGGGGGAGCCAAAGAGGCCGAGGAGTGCTATTATTGTGGCAAACCAGGGCACATGGCAAAGGACTGCTATAAAAAGCATGATGAAATTTAAAGTGAATATTTACAGCAAGGCAACTATGCATCATCCCAGTAAACAAGGTGGTGATGACATAAGTGAGAAACTATTTGTGATGTAGTTCCACAATAGGAGATGTGTTAGGATCTCAAGATGTATGTTATGTGCATTATGGCACCTCTAACCACATGACCAGTCATGGTGAGTGGTTTAGAGACATGCATAAAATGAAAAAATAAGGTTATGTAGAAACATGTGATGATACTGCGCATCCCAATCATGAAATAGCCGCGTTTATACACACAATTTTCGGGATATAGCCACATTGATACACGCGATTTTCAGGATGTAGCCGCGTTTATACACGCAATTTTTATACTTTCATTAAAAACTGATTATGATTTTGTGTTTACTCTTTTATACATAGGATGTCACAAACCTTCTCAAGCAGTTCTGGTGAGGATGAGACAATGCGTCATCGTAATCGTGATGTGTGGTTGGGACAAAGGATCAAGTGTATGTGTAATCGATGTCAAGGATGCATTGTACGAGCGCGTCGAATTACCTTGAATCACATCTCCATGTATGGAGAATGGAATCAAATAGGTTTAGAGGTGAGTAGATGTAAATTGATAGTATTTAAATGACTCATGAGTTGTAATATATATACTCTAATTGAAGCAGGATGCAGTACCACACCCTAACATGCTGCCCTATGCGCGGCAAGAGCACGCAAAGCGTCAACGAGATGATGCTGGAGCTTCGGGATCTATTGTCAGAGATGAGTGGGAAAGGGATGACAATAGCCCTCCACCCCACGAAGTTGTGGAAGAGGAAGTGTTTGATGATATGGTGCAGTATCTTTTTAGGGATGATCCCAAAGGTATGGACGACGATGATATGGAACAAGAGCATCTTTACAAGGCTTCATCGACACCGATTTTTGAAGGGTGCACATTCTCTATTTTACGTGCTTCACTTGAACTACTCTCAATATACAAAAAGTTTATGGATGGAGCAATGCAAGTCTTGACGCATTAACTTGCAAATTTGAATTAGTGGTTTAGGGTTTAGGATTTAGGACTAATTGATGATATTGGATGCAGGCTATTATCAAACATGCTTCCAAAGGGAAATAGACTACCCACTTCAAGAGACATAGCGAGGCGCTATGTGACATCTCTTGGAGGATTGGATTATGATCGCATACATGCATGCGTCAATGATTGCATTCTCTTTCGTGGGATGCATAAGGAGGCTCGACATTGTCCCACTTGTGGTGAAGCAAGGTATAGAACAGATGTGAAGAGTTTTGATGTACCTCGTAAAGTCTTGCGACACTTTCCTATAATTCCTCGCATCAAACACATGTTCAAGTGCAAATCCATAGCAGAGCTCATGTCATGGCGTTCCTCACATCGATCGGATGATGGCATGTGGAGAATTCTCGCAGACACTCCTGCTTGGAAGCATATTGATGGAAGCATATTGAAGATGAGTGGCCCAGATTTAAAACAGAGCCCAGAAACTTGAGACTTGGCCTAGGTATGGATGGAGTGAATCCATTTGGTTTTAAAAGCACCGCATACAGCGTGTGGCCAGTGGAGGTGGTTTGTTTGGTAGAGGAGACTTTTTCACGAACCATTCTCACAAGTCAACTACATCTCATCGTGCATTTAGTGGACAAAATTGCTTTATGTGGCACTGTGCATGCACGTTGGATGTTCTTCCTAGAGCGCTTCATGAAGACCTTAAAAGACTTTGTGAGGCAAAGTGCAAGGCCCGAAGGAAGCATGGCCGAGGGTTGGTTGATACAAGAGTCTCTTGTATATATTTCTGAATTTCTTGGTCAGGTGGACAGCTCTTTGCCACGACTATGGAGCAATGAAGAGGACTTGAGGATGACCTCTATTGTGCCTCAAGGAAAAGGATGACAGAGTAAAGTAATTGACAGAACATTGATTGATGATCTCAATTTCATTTGCATCCTTAATAGTGATGTGATGAGCAGATGGGTTACAAGATATGAGGATGCAAAGACAAAAAGGCAAGCAGAAAGAGCTCTCTTTCGGAGGCAACATGGCTCTCGTAAGGCATACCCTAAGCATCTAGCAACACTTCCGAATGATATCCATGTTGATTGGTTGCATGAGGAAATGGAGAGAGCAGAGAGCAACGAGGGGCTGCATATCATGGCGGAAGAATGGGAGTATGCACGAGGATACATGTTAAAGGTACATAGAACTAATGTTTTGCATTAGTTGTAAGTGATTTGCTTTTAATATTTATTCACATTGCTTACACAAATATTGCTTCTATTTTGGTCCAGCGCACTATGTTCAATGCTATATGGTGTGAAGGCAAGTATTTTCGAACACAAAGAATTGATGAAAAGAGGAATACATAAGATTGCGGTGTCATTAGTAGCTTTGAGAGAGCTAATGGAAAAATGGATGATTATTGTGGCACAATCCAAGACATATTTAGGCTTGACTTTCGTCGCTTCTTTGTGTATGTTTTGGATGTCAAATGGCAAATGAACGTGGTGGAAAAAGAGCCTAATGCAACGATAAAACGCCATATGCAAGTGGCTATGTAACTATTGACTCTACAAAGTTTTGGCAAACAAAGAAAGATAGGCTCGTATTGCCACAACAATGTGAGCAGGTATGCATTTTTTTACTAATGTGTTTCATGTACATATATATCTAAGCTCGCGTACCCCTTGACTTTTGATATGCTAATTAATTACTGCAGTATGTGTATTTGAGTAGGTTATCTATATGCCAATGGTGCATGACATTAAATGGTGGTACGTCATCCCTATTGTGCACCACGTTCCAAAGTGATGTATAATACATTCACTGATATGGAGCATATGGAGGATGTAACAAGCCGCAATGAAGATGATGTCGAACATGCCAATGAAGATGTTGTGATCGATGATCAAGAAATAAGAGATGATCATGATAATGAGGATGAGCGTGCCATTTCTCATGATCATGAGAATGACCCTACCATTGAGGATGATGGTGATGTTGATGAGGATGATCAGGATACCGATACCATTATCAATGGACAGAATATTGATAGTGGAATAAATTTAATCGTAGCCTTACAAATTGATCAAATGGATATTGATATTGATCGTTTGGCAAGAATGGATCTTATTGAAGATGAGATCTAACCCTAACCAATCCATCACTGTATCGTTCTAAATTGATGACATTTCTATTGTATATGTTGTCTTTTAATTATCTCATGATTTATTTTTGAATATATTTCATTGTTGTAAATGCATGTAGTGGGATTGTGTAATGATATATACTGTAATGTACTATGAGATGGTTTAAAGAAAATAGTTTTTAATTTTGTAAAGGAATTTAGTTTTTCTTATTGATGCGTGTATTGATGCGTGTATAATTGCGTGTATATACAGGCACTTATACATGCGTTTCTGAAACCAGTATACACACGAATTTAGATGCCAATATAAACGTGCTGGTAGACACGTTACTTAAAGTTCAATACACGCGAATTTAGATACCAATATACACTCACTCGATACTATTCAAATACATGCGCGACCATACATGCTCCCATAACTTATCGCGTGTATGGCAGCAGTGTCTTGTAGTGATGGTCATTAAATCAAAGATGCTTTGTGATATACAAGGGTCTTTGAAGTTTGAAAAGCCCTCTCGATCTGTGGGTCTTAGTTGGGTATGCCCAATACATCTTTTTGCCAAGATGTTCAATCAATTTTGTTTCTCACAAACACCTACCATGTTTGTGTGCAAGAAGGTATTAGGTGATGACATGGTAGCCTTTCTTGGAGATTAGTGGAGGACTGTAGAAGGGATACATAAGGATGACACATTCAAGTGCAATATAGTAGAATCTAGTGTCTCATTTTGGTATCTCAAAGCTCGTGCCACACCACACATACGCTTCTATTATGAGCGGTGGATGAAAAAGAATAGTTGTCGGGTCTCAATGTAGGCAGATGAACAAGTTGTTTTGCCTCTTGACATATGCGTTCGGTTGCCCAACGGTGCAATGGAAGTTATAGGTGCAAGTAGACATTGGAGCCTCCTAAATATTAGAGAGCACCTCAATATCATGGGAGGTGAGGATATTAGCATAGCACAATTCAAGGTGAATAATAGGAAGATTCGAAAATGACTAGAGCTAAAGACCTTGGTAGATCCCGATTGGGATGTTGATGGTATATCGCTCACTTAATGGGAATTTTGAATTTTGTGGATTTTGAAGCTACTTCAAGTATGTTAATTTTGTAAAGTCCTTGCCCTCAAAAAAGTGTTTTGAGCAATGAATTTTTGTCTTGTAACAACTATGAATTTAGATTTTTATATTAAAGTTATAATATAGCTTAAAAAATTTACTCTAAAGCTGTCTTGTATGTGCAAAATAATGATCTGCTCAGTGTAGGTACTAGGGTTCCTATTCCAAAATGGTTTAGTGGCACACAAATTTACAGCACATGGTTTTTTTATGTCGATGGTTTTGGAGTCCATCCAAAACAGTATATAAAGACCAGTCCATAATATCGTACAACTTATAAGCTCTATACAAAAGCCGCCCATGGATGCAAATTCTTCTAATGGGAGGACTGTTCCTAGCAAGGTTGCTAGGCCAGCTATTTCAGCTGTTTCTTCTAATGATGACTCTTATTCCTCTATTGGCGATATAGATGATCAACCTATCTAGATATCTGAAAGCTTCACGAAAGACCCTAACTTGATGTAGACAAACTGATAGATGAAGCCAAAGAGGTGCATCAAGAATTCTTCATATGAACAACCCAAAGAAGGAGACTTAGGAAAAATCTGTCGTGCAGAATTAGAAAGGTCTTGTATCGAGGGACTTAGGCCCTATAAAAGTCATTGTAAGACTTGCACTGAACTGTTGTATCTTAGCAATGACTAATGTGATGAAAAATTTCTATATGGGCATGTGTCTACAAAGTACTCATAAAAACGATTTTGAAGCAAACAACTTTAAAATTAAGTTTTAACCAAAGATAAGTTATGAGAATAAAAATTCTCAACAATCTATTTTATTATGGCAAAGCACAGTACTCATAAAATACAAAAATGAGTAGGGCTCAATAAAAATACAGAATGTTTATACAAAAATGAGTCGAGCTCAATAAAAATACAAAATCTTTACAACACTTTGTCTCTGGACATATACAAAATGCCTCTAAGCGGTTTCAGGCTCTGTAGCCTCAGCCTTGGCCTCCTCCTTTGACTCAACCTTCGGCTTTGTCTCCTTTGTTGTTGGCACCTTGCCACCCTTGTCCTTTACCCTTGCTTGCAAATGGAAGCTTCCTCTTTGCCTTGCCTGCAACAAATGGAAGCTTCCTCTTTGCCTTGCCCTTGCTTCCCTTCTTAGGGACTCCTTGTTTAAAGCTGAAATGCTTAATAGGGGAATGAAAACGGCATCTTTTTTCTCTTCTTTAATGCACTAGTGCCAGCAACTGGTGGAAGTGGCAAGTCAGGGTCATCATGCGTAATTGGATTGTTGAGGATAATGTTTACTACCTTTGCCTGCACACTCCACAACGAGAACTCGTCTAAGCAAACAGGCTGCAAAACAACATAAAAGTCAATTAGAATAATGCAGGATCTCTCATGAAATGAACATAGAGAAATTATATTACAGTGACACAAGAAACTTACAGAGCTGTCAAAACTAGTGTACTTGGAAAGGCCCGGAACTTCCAGACATTTGTGACTACGTGTGCCAGCCACAAGAGTGCGAATCCTTTTGCATAGGAATGGGTTGGTTGAGAAATTTCCACTCTATATCCTTTTTCAATTCAGGACATAGAGTTTCAATCAATGCAACCACCCTCTTACATGCCCTACAATCAAGGATATAAAGAAAGAATGACTTATAATCAACAATTAAGAAGCAAGAAGGAAACGATATAAAGTATAATGACTTACAATTTAGACTGTCTGTGCATTCCGAGAACGCTATTCATAAAAATTGTCCGGCCTTTCACCACATTAATTAAACAAGCAGACCAGTGCCCTCTAAAATTGAGAAAGTAAACAAAAAATATAAGAAACCTAACACAGACAACTAATAACTTAAATTCCATCAACAGCTTGAAATCCAAAGAAAATATATACTTCTCTATATATGGCAACACAACAAAGCAGGTACCCAGACTAACTCCCTGGAAATAAGGAGCAAGGTCCCCTTCAGACCTCGGCGGGTCAATTAGGATAGTTGATACCAAAGGATCACAAATATATACTTGCTTTGCCTGGTTTGGCAAAAGCTCTTTCAACAGTGCCCTTAGATTGAATTAAAAACATTAGTAGGAAAGGGAAAAAGAAATCAAAATAAGGAAGCATTCAAAAAAGGCAAAGAGTACACACCTTAAACAAGTAAGCACAATACTGTCATTGGTCTCTCTATTCTTTTAATGAGCATATAAACATCTGTTGGAGCGATTCGCTCTATTCTTTTAACGAGCATATAAACATCCGTTGGAGCGATATGGAGGTACTCCTCTTGCTCGGCGGTGTACGAGACATTGCATATGATCTGACTAGGCACCACCTTAAGTCTGTCATTATTCTCTCCCTCCAACTTCAGAAGGTTTTCTGCCAATTCATCCCTAACCACATTCTCTTCTAAAACTGTCTCTTTCCCTTCAGATCTGCCCCCTTTACAAGCCTCTTCAGCCCTTGTGGACCTGGTGTTGCCACCTCTTCAATAACCACCTTGTCTCGGCAGCACTTTTCCTCTTCAAAGCAAGAGGAATGGAGAGGATTTCAGTTGCCTTCCTATCCCTGAATGGCAGAGGTCACATGAACTTATCATACCTATACCTAACTCTGGTTACTAATGTCATGTCCTTGTCCATTAGTGTGACCCTCATGGCATGGGCAACACAAATGTTACTATCATTCAATAAGTCCATAAGGAAGTCCTCGCATGACTCTTGAAGACATGCGAGGGCACTACTCTGCCATTTAAAGTAACCTTTCACCTTTATTATGTCGCTAATGGATTTGACAATCCTCAAGAAAGGAGCTTTGGGGATAAGGAGATTCACAACCGCCTGCGCCCTCCTTATCTCCGCAAACATTTTCCTTTGCCTCTGCAAAGAGACCTGGGCCTTTGAAATATTCCTGCTGGTGTTGGGTTTGACCTCAAGAAGCATAGTTTCGCTTGCGACATCCTTTGGAACATCCTCTAGAAGATCTGGAACCAGCCCAGGACTTGGTTGCTAGATCTAGTGGTGCTGGCACTGAAACTCTCCTAACAGTCTGTTTCGTGCGTGCCATTGTAGTACTGAAAAAGAGAAGGCATAGTAAGTAGCCAAAAATCACTCGACCACCATCCACCACGCCATAAGGTGAATCCAAATGTGCACCAATGTAAATATCACGCGATGAACGAAACACGAATGTATCAATAAAATTCACCAAATCATCCACGGAGCAATATGTCGTTTCGAAAAGATGGAGGATGGCCATATCGCACCGTGAACGAAATCAGCGAAAGAAAAGGGGAAGAGAGAGAAAAACTTACAGGCACTTGAAAAAACAAGGGCTGGGATGGATGGATTCAGCTGTCTGGCGAGCTGCACAAGCAAAGCGTGGAGAAATGCAATGGAAAAAAATATATTCCTCCTTTTTATAGAGCAAAATGCAATCATGACATTGACTGCGTCAGCCCTACACGTGGCAATTCGTGAAATGGATGATGACATAAGCCCTACCACACGTGGCATTTGATCCTAGATCATGTGACATCAGCCCTATTATTTGACCTATATAAAGATGTCATCTTTGATAATTTCCATACCGTCCACGGCCATGATGCGAGTCTTTTTTTTCTGCGCTCGAAAATTTCTCACCTTCCATACCGTCCTCAGTGCGAGTTGGTTTTTTCCATTATATGTCACGGCCCATACCATGGCCCATACCGTCCACGGTGTGATAGCTGCATTCGTGCTCCATTGCTTTTCCCTTAAAGCACAGTGAACGGTTTCCAGCTAGATCAGAGCAGCGATGGAGGTTAAGAGTTCTCACTTGTACAATGCTGTAGATGACGTGGATGGTGTATTGCTGGAGGAGATTAAGGGGACAAGCCCAACGCCACAGAGCATCTCTTTGATCTGCTGAGGAGGGTTGGGCAAGAGAAATCCCTTTCCCATGTAGAGCCTATGTTCAACGTTCCTTTCAGTCTAGAGGATATTATCAAGGACATGGCAAGGACATTATTGGAGGGAGAGTGGACATAGTATTGCAGGTTGGTCGGTGGAGGGACCGTCTCAGATGGGTCCATTATGTATGTCCACATGTCAAGCTTCACAGTCACCTCATCTCAGAATTCAAGCATGTCAAAGAGGTGGGACACATACTCAGATGATCAACGTATCAAGATTTGTGTTGACATGTGCCCAGTGCATGGCAGGAAATGCAGGTTACTAGAATATCATTTTGGGTTTGTTGCCTACCTCTTTCTTCATTTGCTAATAAGGAGGATTACACAAAAGAGAAGCTCAAAGGAAGGACTGATAAATCAGAACAGTCCTTTATTTCAAGTGCTCAGTCTGCAAAAGAAGAGGTCATGGACCTTGTGTCCAAGAAGGAGGAGGAACTCCTCAGCACAAATTTTGATGTGGCAGAGTTTAAGGCCTCTACCATCATTGATGAAGGAACGTCATCCATCCATGGGGAGCGATTGACATCCAATTTTGTCATCCCTAGGCTACCTTCCTTCCTAATTAATGGGAAGTATTACCTCCTCCTCTCTCACATTTAAAAACTCTACAATTTTAGGGAGGATTACTGTCTTGCTATAATAGCAGACGGTTGTGAAGCTACATCCGGTGTAGAGAATGAGCATAAGGATGAATTTCTTGCATTGGACACGGAAGTGACAGAAGACTTCATAGAGACCCCAGAAGCAATGTCCTTGTTCTTTAAAAAGGCCAAGGAGAATGAAGCTTCTCTTCCTTTAGAGGAACAATTTCAAGCCCTTTCGCAGCATGATATGGGCATTTCTGAGTTTGGCATCACCAAGGAGGAGGAGGAAATATGGAGTCAAGGCACTCCAGGAGATACACAGATTTCAAAAATTTGTGGATCTCCTTATTCCCAAGGCACCTTTCACACGTCTTGTAAAAGAAATCTTATATAGTTACTCTCAAGCCTATCATGTACAAAGCCTTACCTTGGGAGCTTTACAAGAAGCTGCAGAATCTTTTTTAGTGACCTTTTCTGAGGATGCTAACCTCTGTGCTATCCATGCCAAGAGGATTACTATTATGACGAAAGATCTTAAATTAGCTAGTTTTTTTGCGTTGTCAAGACTCGTAAAAATCAACAGTGCTGATTTGTAAAAACTTTTCTTTATCAATAGAAAGCTCAATTTTTCTGTCTTGTCTCATTTTAATCTTGTGTAGTCGTGGATTTTTACTTTGAAACACTTATTGAAATTTTTTAGTTTGAAATATTGTATATCAATGTGGATTTTTTACTTTGAAACACTTATTGAAATTTTTTAGTTTGAAATATTATATATCAATGTACCATGTGTAAAATTGAACTCGATTGCACCATGTCTCTCACTGTGAGTTATAAAACACAAAAGTGTAATTTTTTGTAAATTCTTCTAGAGATTTTATAGATTTACAAAATTTTTATGTTCATTTGAATCGCAAAATTGAATTCTGAATATGCAACAAATTTTTTTCTGGAAAAACAAGTTTTTGTAAAATTATCTGAAACATTTTTTAGAGCCTATATAGACCTTCCAAGCCCTCCCCCCATGCCTCGGGGGGGTTGCATGTGATCAGAAGGCCCCAGGCCAGCACGGGGAGACCTGGGGCCAGACAGGCAGCCCTATCTCGCCCCAGGTCACCCTATGCTAGCCTGGGGCCTTCTGGGTACATGCAGCCCCCCGAGGCCTAGGGGAGGGCTTGGAAGGCCTGTACAAGCTCTAAAAAAATGTTTCAGAATGTTTTATTATTATTGATTTTAAGTATAATTACAAAAATCTAGTTAATTAGTACAAACTCAAGTACAAAAATTACAAATTCATAATTAATCACATAGTTTTAAAAATCACTTTACAAAAATTAAAATTGGACCCATTGTAGATAGTTCAAAAAAAGTGTATTTTTATTACCAAAACATGATTACATGATAAGCTTTACAATTTACATCCCAATTTTTTTCAATCTTTTGATAGCTTATTTTGAGGCCTTGCACCTTCTCTTATTGAGGGGAAGAGTGCCCGCTATGATAGAATCTACAATGCACGTGGCATCTCTCTCTCCTACACTTTCGGCAATGGCTATATTAACAAGGACCTTGGGAGCGTAGCCTCCTTGAAAGGTTGTAAAAACAATAGACTTGTTGATGAGGATAATTTTGTCCGTGTGCTTGAAGATGCTAGACAAGCACGACATTTTCAATAAGGTCTTGAGAGCCAAATGTTGGAATCCCCCATAGAGCTAAAAGCATTGTGGACAACCACAGTCTTTTGTTGGAATACAGCCCATGTAATGGGCCAATGTAGAGTTAGTTCCAAAGGGATCCCTTGTGCCACCCTTTCGATGTGCCTAGGCATCCAACTCCATGGCGTGCTGTACAAACCACATTTTAGTAATCAATCATGCCATGAATAGGAGTAAACAACTGGGTATTATTAACTTACCGAGTGTAGTTCATCAGATGCTATCACATCTGGCTACTCGATGTTAATTTGACTTGTGCTCCTCCAATTGTTGAGGAGGCGAATGCACCAAGCTGACTTGGGGCACCTAACCATGCTCAATTTCTTGTATTTTCCCTTGAACAAATTGGACACTCTCTAATACCGTGCCATCAATTGGTACAAGTTGCTCCGTCATGTATTGAGAGGATATGTTGTCAAGTGGACAATCTAGCCCAATGGCAAGGAGAGACAAGCACTCATCTTGCTTTACTTTAAACATTTTTTCTAAGTCTTGCAAGAAGAGAAACTCCTCTCCATCTACCAATATAGAGCTAAGCATACTCAGTGCTAACTAGGGCATATTTGGTGCTGCCCCTATCTCATTGACCTCATTCATGGGTGCATCCATAGCCGCCATTGTTGATGACCCTTCTCCACTGGCCCGTGAGGTGGTACCTTCAGTTGTTTCTACCTCTTCGTGTTGTTGAAGAAGAACCAAGGCCAGATCTTACTCCGCCACTTGATCAAGGAGCTCGGGCTTTGGATCTACCTCCTTGCCCTTAACTAAATCGACCAGGGTAACATCACCCACCTCAACCTCATCATTGGCGTCTTGTTCATTCAACATGAGAATGAATGTTGAGATCCATGACAAAAGTTGGTGCCGATGTTTCCCTTACCAAGGATAGCCATCTCTTGAGTGGAGAGCACCTTGAAGTGCCCATCTTCTTGTATAGCTTGTTGGTACCTACGCAATCTCTTATGATAGTTTGCATTGGTTTTATTGATGTAGTGTAGAAGCTCGCAAGGGACCTAGCGAGTGATACTGTTGGGGATGATCACATAAAAGGGCTTTATGTAGGTTTCCATGTACTCCAAGGTCTCCTTGTAGTCATGTTCACATAAAAGGGCTTTATGTAGGTTTCCATGTACTCCAAGGTCTCCTTGTAGTCATGTTCGGCGAGGAGGATAGTAGCTTCGAAGTCAATGGTGTGAGAGAAAATGTGAAATAACTCTTGTTGGCCAGCCCACTCAGTCCTCTCTAGGAATGCAATAAAGTTCTTATACTCCATGGAATGATCCATTAGGATCGCTATGAGAGTGATCGCTCTATGAGAGTGGAAGCCAAGATATAGGGAATATATGCTAGCAAAGTGCGCGGGAGTGCTAGTGATACAAATGACAAAAATGAGGGAGGTTCCATATTTATAGAAAAAAACAGGGTTTGAAATTGACAATTTCACACTTAACGAAAAAGGGCCGATGGCCCAAAATACTTTATTAAACATAGTCATTTTAATTATAATACTTAATCCAAGTAATATATTTAATCAAATGTATCCAAATAATAAGTTTTTACAAACTTATCCAAATTAAACTTATTGCGATCATTCAAGCTTGATCCAAATAGTCCGTGCCATTCATTACATTATCGACCGAAAAATTACACTCCTAATTGCAATTCCACACCCCCGTCCCTCCAAGAATCACGAACCATGAAAGACTTCTCCATACGTCTCCCAATCTACACAAACACATATGAACAAATATCACCAAAGCATGGATGGTTAAGAATCAATGAGAAAAAGCTAATACCTTTCGACGTTCTATCTTGAAGCTTGCATCTTGTACTTCTTCAAATCCCATGATTAGTAGGTGTTCTCAAACATCTGCTAAGCTCCATTCTTTGCTAGCGTTAACAAGGTGAATGGTGCCATTGGGTATTTTGACCGGCAGTTCTATGGGTGAATCAACACCCTCACATGATTGCAATGGTATCCACTTCCCCTTTTTCTTCATCCATCGCTCGTAGTGGAATCGGATGTATAAATTTGAGCGTGATTTCAAGTATCATTAGGACATTTCGGAGGTCATTTGGAGGGCCTTGTAAGAAATTCACTTTTTTCTAATTTCTCTCACTAGAAAAAACTTAAAAAAATATCAAAACGTCTGACTATCAAAATATATATCTTTTTCCAAATTACCATTCTCGTATTTAGGAAAAGCCGCAAGCTTGTCAGAACATTGAAATTTATGAAAAAGGCTATGTCAAGCCTTTAAATATTCTCAGTGCTCTCGATATATGTGTCCCTCTCTCTATATGCTCTCTCTCTCTCTCTAACATGCAAACACACAAAGACACACACACACACACACACTCTCTCTCTCTCTCTCTCTCTCTCTATATATATATATATATATATGCTCTCTCTCTCTCTAACATGCAAACACACAAAGACACACACTCTCTCTCTCTCTCTCTCTCTCTCTCTCTCTCTGTGTTTCCTTCTCTCTCCTTCTCTCTAGGCTGCTCCCTCCCTCTCTCTCTCTCTCTCTCTCTCTCTCTCTCTCTCTCTCTCTCTCACATACACACACAGAGAGAGAGAGAGAGAGAGAGAGAGAGAGAGAGAGAGAGAGAGAGAGAGAGAGAGAGTGGGAGGAGCAGACAATAAACTTAAAAAAAAAAACTACTATCATAGCCAAATGGCGCGATAGAAATGCTACAAGAAGTGAAATAAAAAATAGTGGTTTCAGGATCAGGGTGCCCAGTTTTGTCCACTTAAGCACCCTGTAAACAATAAGAAAAATAGTGGTTTCAGGATCAGGGTGCCCAGTTTTGTCCACTTAAGCACCCTGTAACAATAAGAAAAAACAGGCATCTGTTTACCTTTAGTGGCCAATATCTCCTAGCTAACAAAGGAATTTCCTAGGTACAGTCAATGTATACACCTTGTCCCAAATTTGGACTGATTCCATAAAATGCTAATATTTTTTACATATAAACTCATATGAGATTCCCGCTTTGAACCTTAGATCTTCACATAATATAGAGCTTAACTTAATTTTTTGAGAAAATTTGAACCTATTTGTCTATTTTTTAAAAAATATTTCAAGGTCTTTAATGTGTTATAATATATGTAACTTTTTGCACCCACAATAACTACCACTTAAAATGATCAATCTTGTAGATCAAAAGATTGGTAAATATGAGACATTATTAGAATGTGGTGGTTAGTCAAAATTGCAGATCCAATGTTTGGATTTTTAATGATCTCTTCTCCAAAATTCTTCCAGGCTATGAAAAGGCCTACAAATATTAATAATCTAATTAGTAAAATTAAATTTTTGATGTAAATCATCTAAAACCTATAGGGACTAGTGTACTTGTAATGGTGCATCTATTGAAAAAAAATTGGATCACCGTAAGTATGGAAAGATCATGCGCGCCAAATGGCTATCATTGTAGAGAGAGAGAGAGAGAGAGAGAGTCTAAGGCAAAGATCATGCGTGCCAAATGGCTATCATTGTAGAGAGAGAGAGAGAGAGAGAGAGAGAGAGAGAGAGAGAGAGAGAGAGTCTAAGGCAAAGATCTGAGAGAATTGGACATTTGATTAAAGTATTTTCCCACCAACTGAAATTTTACTGTGTCTACTTCTTTTGCTTGAGATAGAGAGTGATACTTAGGCAAAGAACTGAGAAATAAGGGCATCTATATGGAGCATTTTTCCACCAATTTTAATTTTGTTTGAGAGAGAGAGAGAGAGAGAGAGAGAGAGAGAGAGAGAGAGAGAGAGAGAGAGAGAGAGAGAGAGAGAGACTCAGGCAAAGAGCTAAGGGAGTTCAACAAGATCATTTTTTTTGTATACATTAGAGTAAGAAGGACATAAGGGCACAAATTTATATTATCAGCATAAAAAGAGAGAGATATTACAAAATGGTTTTTTTCAAAAGAAGCCTAACTTGTCAAAAGTGAGCATCCCGATGTCTTAAATCAAATATATATTACAGAATGGCTTTTTAAAAAGAAGCCTAACTAGTCAAAAGTGAGCATCCACAAAACCTAGATGTCAAAAGTGGGAGACTATCCCTGAAAAATAGTCTTTCAGAGCTACTACTTTCCTAAGTTGATCAGAGATTTCAACATCTTTGGTGAAGAAACCACTGTACTCAAGTACCTCCTTTCTATATATTGTGTGATACACCAGTTTTGCATCCCTGACCTCGTACTTTAGCCACTCTTTAGCTTGGGCTATCCTCTGGTCACACTCAGATTTTGCCTTGGCAATTTTCTACAGGGCTTGTTTGTTGGCTTCTGCAACCTCTCTTTTCTCCTGCAAAGAGAAAGCATTGATTTAGGCTTTCCTATGGAACCACTGAGTTAAGCACTTAGTTAGGCTTTCCTATAGAACCACTTAGTAAAGCATTGCATTAATCACTGAGTTATGCAGCAAGGAGAAAAGGGAAGGAGAAAGGCTTACCTCTAGAAGGGCCAGCTTCAAACCTTGCAAAATTTTAAGCACTTTTACTCTATTAAGTCTCTTTCCTAATGATTGAGGGGGCACCATGTGTTGGAGAGGCTCGAAAAGCTCCATAAAGTCTAATACCTCTTCCGTGCGTCTTCCGTGCGCAGGAAAGGTAATTTTTCCATAGTTTTTACACTACCTCACTGTTAGCAAAGGATGGTATGTTGATAAAGTGGCTGTGTTGACAAAGGAGCATGTGTAATGTTAACCAGGGGAGGTCTTTTAACCAGTGGCTCAAGCGTGTCACTACAACACATCAGGAGCACAACCAGGGGAGCGTGTGTAATGTTAACCAGGGGAGGTCTTTTAACCAGTGGCTCAAGCGTGTCACTACAACACATCAGGAGCACAACAGTGTTTTTTAGCAGTGTTTTTTAGTAGTCTTTTTGCAACGTTTTCAGAAGAAGGAAAATATCGAGGGTTTTCACAATGCTCAGCACAACAATCTATCGCGGCTCCACAGCGTTTTTTCATTGCCAAGCAGCGAAATAACGTTGCGTAGCAGCAAAAAACACTACTATACTATAAAAATATCCTGCTTTTTGTTGCTTCTTTTGTCGTCGCGTAGTTTTATCTTTTGAATACAATAAACTTGTATTCTAAGTTTTCTTTTATAGGTTTATGCTTTGTCTATCACTTCTACCTCTCCTACCTTATCCTCCTCAAGCGCAAGCAAGGTATGTCTATTGTTTTCATTTATCTCTTATGCAAACAAGCTTTCCATACATGAAAGCTTTCTTTTGAGTATTTTCTTTCTCTTTCCTCTCTTTTAAGTTTTTCTTTTCTTCTTTTTTCCTTCTTCTTTTTGCCTAATTAAGAGCTCCATTAAAGCTTCATATGGTAAGAGATCTTGATTTTTCTTAATACTTTTTTTTTCTTAACTTGGTTTAAATTTTGTAGGTTTTCAACACATACAAGCCTCACAAGAGATCTCTTTCTTGTATGTTTCTTCTTTCATGCCTTTACATGTTTATAGGGTTTGTAAGTTTTAGGGCTTTTAAGATTAGGGTTTGTTAGAGAGAGAGAGAGAGAGAGAGAGAGAGAGAGAGAGAGAGAGAAAGAGTTATAATGGAGAGCACTCTTCTCTCTCTCTCTCTCTCTCTCTCTCTCTCTCTCTTTATAGAATTCATTTTCATCTTTTTTGTTAGGTTTAGGGTTAGTGTTAGCATTCATGTTCATAGAGAGAGGGAGAGATAGAGCTAGTATTTATGTTCTGAGAGAGAGAGAGAGAGAGAGAGAGAGAGAGAGAGAGAGAGATGTGTTCTCTCTCTCTCTCTCTCTCTCTCTCTCATTTTTATGCGAGAGAGAGAGAGAGAGAGAGAGAGAGAGAGAGAGAGAGAGAGAGAACACATCTCTCTCTCTCTCTCTCTCTCTCTCTCTCTCAAAAATGAGAGAGAGAGAGAGAGAGAGAGAGAGAGAGATGTGTTCTCTCTCTCTCTCTCTCTCTCTCTCTCTCTCTCTCTCTCTCTCTCTCTCTCTCTCATTTTTATGCTATTTGGGATGATAGCCATTCAGCGCGCATATGGAATTTGGATTCATCTGGAGGGGTGTTTTCGCGCCAATTGGCTATCATACTATATGTTGGATAAAGTGATTTTCTTGCCTTCTTGTATAATTTTAAGTATGAGGAATTTGCAATGTATTAATTTTTTAATGTTTTAAGTTTGAGGAAGTTTGCAATGTTTGTGATCTTCTAACCTTAGTAATTTCCTAGATTTTGCCAAGGTTAAAGAGCATGTCACAAGAGAATTTAGGAAGATGATGCACATAGAGTAATTCTTTAGGAAGAGAATTTGGGTGACTTGGTATTTTGAGTGAGATGAAGGTGATGTTTATTTGGAACAAAGCCTTCAGCCTAAAAACATTAGAGATTGGCATGAGTTCACCTATTTCTGTTAAAGCGCTGGTTGGTGAAGAATTGTTTGCACTTGATTGTACGACTGTCAGTTGCGGGACTGAAGCGAAAGATGTAGTTTGGTGCTTGTATCTGTTTTATTCCGACAAAACAAACTAAACAGAAAGAAAATTAAAAAGACAAAAAATAAAAAACATTGGTGCTAAACACCGGATTTGGCAGAGGGGAAAAACCCAATGGGAAAAAGTATCCTGGCTTGTAGTTCTTATTAAGAGAGTACAAGTGCTAGTCTTGCACTGGGGGTGGATGTATGTCTGCATTCTCAGGTGGGTGGACATCAATAGCTTCAAGATGTAAAGATAACCCAGAACGTAATCCTACCCATGGAGAAGATGGCAAGGGAAGAAGTGCATCCTCACTAACATATGGTATGGGCATAGTAGGAAGGCTAAAGAGGCACCTATGGTTTTGAAACTGTTCTAAAGACTCACTCACATTGAGCCAAAACTGACATGTAGATTCATGGGGAAGAAGAACCTGCAAAATGGGAGGGGTTAGCAAACGAAGGGTGTCCTCACGCCATGTTTGAGCTCTTTCCTCTTCCGGGAGTCTTTGTTGGTTGGGTCCACGTTGCGGCATCATAATTGCCCATAGATTATGTCGTTGAGGTGTGACCCCCATGATCTGCTGCATCATACCAGTGCCATAGCGACGGAAGTATGTGCGACACTGCCAACATATATGGGAAGCATTCTCCAATACCATACGAGCACAGTCGCGGCGGCAGTGTGGAAACGGATGATGTTGCTAGTAGTATAACTCCACAAATTGTCTTCCACAGCAATCCTCACCCACTGGGGCATAAAAATATCGGGAGTGCGTCTGAAAAGGTGCAATGCTGTAGCCCTCTTGATGGTCAGAGTGAGTGCTATCTAGGTCCAAAGATGGACTGCATGTGTCCAGCCAAGTCTCCATTTGGTTATTCTTATCCTCGCGAATCTACTGCAGCCTTATCGCCTCCGAATCTCTCTGCGCTGCGGCCACGTCTGGCGCCTCCTTCGCCTTCGCCTTCTTCTCCTTTGCCTCCTCTGCTTCGGGTGAGGTGCCTCGCTCTCCCTGGCTGAAGCCGGCAATGAACTCACACACAAGAGAACCTCCTCTGCCTTCGCCTTCTCTTCCGTAGTAGTCGCCTTTGCTGACGCCACTGCCACCCTCTCTGCTCTGCAGGTGAGGCAGAGATGGCCGCCCGCCTTCGCTGCCCTCTCTTACTCACCTTCGCCTCCTCAGCTCTGCAGCCGCCTCAGCTGCAACCGTCGCCTTTGCCTCCTTGCGGCACCTTCGCCTTCTTTTCCTCCTCCTCTGCGCCTCAGCTGTAGTCGCCGCCTTCGGCCACTTTGCCTTCGCGGCCTCACGTTCTCTGCAGCCTTTGCCTCCTCGCCTTCTGACGCCACCGTCAACAATGCATGGGCCTACGCCACCAACTTCGTCCCCAGCAAGTCCTTTATCTAGCCGGTGTTGTTTCTCTGTGAGCAGTGAGCTATGCCACCGGCCTCTCCTTCGCCTTCTCCTTCACCTCCTCGCGGCCCTTCAGCGGCCAGGCGCCCTCTCTGCTGCGGGTGAGGCAGAGATGGCCGCCTTATCCGGCCTCTCCTCCTCTCTCTTTGCTGCCGTGCACACAAGACGAGCCACAAAGCACTTTAAAACTAATTTTTCTAACTCTAATCTATGAACAAAACATGAACACAACAATGAAAGCAACCATGGAAAGCATAAACATGAATGAAAGCATTGCAATAAACAAAAAACATTAGCGGGAGTAGATCTCAACCGCACAAGTAAGTACTAATCTACTCTTTCTCTTCTAATCACTAGCTCCGAGATTCCACACTCGTGCTAACCCTAAACCTAAAAACAAAAAGAATTAGTGGTAGTAATGCAAGCTTCTCAACCGGTTTTGAGTCTTCTCCCTGGTAGCGGCGCCAATGGAGAGACGGAAGACTCTTTAGACTTGTAGCAAGAGTAGCATGATCCACGTGTAGCTCAATCCAATGGGATTTGCATCCCTTTCGGAGCTAGGGATTCAACCCGTACCGGTACACGGAAGCTTATCCCTTTCGGGAGAGAATGCTATGAACACCACTATCTTGACATAGACTTTACACACACAAGCTCAATCTTGCCATAGCTCATTCACTCATCATCCCACTCATTCATACATCCAATACAAGAAGAAAGCTAAGCTAATGCACACACAAGCTCACTTATAAGCACACAAGCTCAAAGCACACTTCATTCTCAAGCACTTACTTCCCTAGCATGCACACAAACCTTGAAGCTTAATGGAACTTGAAATAAACATGCACTCTCATTCACTACTCAAGCAATGCCTTGCCCACCATGGATAAGCTACAAGCTATGGAGAAGCTTAAGCTTGAATCCACTACCACACAAAGCCTAATAGAGAATCCACAAGCATCAACAAAGAAGCATGCACACTAGAGAATAAAGATGAGAAGAGAGAAAAACATCATCTCATTGCATTGAATTAGAAGAGCATTGCTCATACAATAGTGTAGATGGGGAGAGAGAAGAGCTTGCACCTCTATGAACAAGAGGGAGAGCTAGTCTCAAGAGAGCTCAAGCATGAGTTTAGCCCAATGTGTCTGTGAGCTCTCAAATGAGCCACTATTTATACTAAAACTCTTAAAACTCCCAAAACTTCCCATGTGGGATTATTCTCAAGCCCACTCCCACACTCACCTACAACTTGGAACTCTCTACAAGAGCCCTAAATAAGAATGTCAAGTCTCTTTTTTTCCTGCTTCCATCTTTGTGTTGCATCCTTGCATTGATCACCACTCGTCACGCAACACTTGAGTTGTCAAAGAGCTCTCGAGTTCATCCTGTTTTTCACATTAGTAGACTACGAAAAACTATGGACCATAAAGAGAACGTAGTTTCTCTAAGCATTTTAGTGGAGCTTATTGATGAACCAAGGACTCTTCCATATGAACCCGAGAGGATGAATATTGTGTACCAAGAGGCACTTGTTAAGTGGAAAGATAGAGAGGATGAAGCATCCACATGGGAACACTTGAGTACGCTTACGAACAACTGTCCAAAGTTTGCTTTTGTGGACGAAAACTCTTCTTAAGGGGGAGGTAATGTCACGTAGTCCGTAGTGACTGCATGAGGGCTCCAAGTACACACGTTGGAGAGCGGACGACAAGCGAGTCCGTGGTTCAAGGGTAAGACGTTCAGGTCGTAGTACCGTGGGCGTCCGGGCTAGTGTGGGCAAGCAGGCCACTACATATAGCCTGATGGAATGGGGGAGTCCTCATTCTGCTCTACAGCTGGGAGGTGAACTAGAGCCAGTCCTTCTTCCTCTCCATGTAGTACGATAGCATAACAAATCCCTACTTTAAACACTTCTGAAATATCGGACAGTTCCTAGAAATCAAAATTTCCCACAACCCTGCCATTAGGGCTACAGAGCAAGATAGACAAGTGGGTGTGCGATAACATAGGTCTAAGGGGTTCTTGGGGGGACTCATTAACGGGGTCATTCCTCTACTTCTTGCATTATTCCATGACTTCAGGAGTGAATATTTTAAATCAAAATTTTGTTGACGTGAAATTACTATATGAGAAGAAATAGCTGGCTGCAGCACGAAAGCTCAGGCAGCATCGGGCACAATCATTGATCCAAAGCCTTGAATATGTCCTCCACCAACGTTGTGCCACGAAGGGGGTGGCAAATCACGCACCTCTCCTTTCCTCTTTTAGAAACAAAGAATAACTATGCCAATACGTTTAAAAAACAAGCACTTTCCTTTTTTACACTTCAATTTCATTATAACTAAATCGTCAAAAAAAAGGATAAAAACAAGCACTTTCTTCACACTTTTCTATTTAATTATAACTTTAGAAACGTCAATTTTGAAACTTATGTTTTCCCAAACCCTGCCATATTGTGGGGTGCATAAAATCCACAAGTAAAAAATCAATAAAATCTTTCCCCGCCCTCATTTTAAAGGATGGACTTGACAAGTTAGGATCTTAAAACCTAAATTTCAATGACAATGACAATGACATGCCATATATATTCTCCTTTTACATCCAACAAAAAGTGTGACTTTTTTAAAAAATTATTCAAATAATTGAAGGGGATACAACCAAAGACTGCCCAAACAAAATATAGAAATGAATAACGTAATTTCCATTTAGAATTTTGAACATACACTACAAGAAGCATCAGTTAGATGCTTCTTGTAGAATTTTCCATTTAGAATTTTGAACATACACTACAAGAAGCATCAGTTAGATGCCCCCCTCTCCTTGCTCTCTCTAATTCACCAATTAATTCTATTGAGCATCTCGGATCATGTAAGGCTTTGCTTCACCATAGCTGCTGCAGCTCTTAAACAAGTGTGATATTGCATCACCATTGCTGCAGCTCATATGAATACAGGTGTTTGAAGTAATTTTGAGAGATTATGAGGACAAAACCAGCTTGTCAATCTCACAATCTATGTACAAATTAATGGCTAGTCAAGTGTTCTGAGGTAGAGCTGTAGATAGTAGCTCAAGAATTAACATGAACCTCAGAGTCTTCAATTTCTTTCGTTTCATGATTCGATATTGGGTTTTGGTTCAATTCTTCCCAAGACTACAACTCTGTCTTCATTTGGCCAGGAAATAATGGATCTAAAGCAAAGAAGGATTAAAAGGGGATTATAATTTGTATATTGCATTAGGGATACATAAATAAAATACTGATTTAGAGAGAGAAAAACAAAATATCGCATACATAATTTGCAATGCTCAGAACACCCAGCACATACCTTGTAGAGGAGTCTGTGCAAAGCCCATCTGCACAATGTTATGTAGATCATCATCCCAAGCTTGTGTGATCTGCGAGAAAATATAGCATGGAGGATTAGTTGATAAGTTGAACTAATAAGCTATCACTATGCAAGATAAGTCACAGCCGTTGCACCTTAATTAAGAGATTGCACATAATCGTTAAGAATGCAAAATTAATCAATCAAGACCTGTGAGACGCACTCTCCGAAGGTATCCGATGAAGTGAGGCTGCTCACTGCTGATCGCCTCAAGGCAGCATCCGATCCGAAAGAGTGCACATCAACAAGACTAGGAGTGCATGGAAGATTGCCAACTTGGCGCAGAGTGGGATTAACTTGGAGCTCTTGCAGATTATCATAGAGATAGGGGTAGGAGTTAATATTGGTCTCTAGGGTATTATGATTTTGTGATATAGGCTGCACCAGCTGCAAACAATCAGCACATTAGTTAAGTTCCCCTTATCACATAAGTTTCGCTTAATGATCTAATTAACAATGCAATTAGCTAAAAACTTGATCTTTTATACATGTGTGTGTGTGTGTGTGTGTGTGTGTGTTGTTGTTTGTTTGTTTTACCTCCTCGCCAAAGAGGTTTTCGAGGTTGAATTCTAGCTTGCTCGGATGCACTGCAGCTAGCTTCATGGACAAGAACTGCACAGCTCCGAGGACGATAATTTGCTCTTGTATTATATCAATTTGGTTTAGCATTAATTACAAGCGTTTCTTGTATTATATCAATTTGGTTTAGCATTAATTACAAGCGTTTCTTAAATAAAATAATTGTCATTCTTACCTCTACTTGTCTTTGAAGAGATTGGACGTAGTTGATAATCTCATCGAGCATCACAGCTTTGCCTGTTACCTGAGATGATAGATAAATTGTGTTTAATAATTACTGATCAAAGATTAGGCTAAACGAAATGCATCTAAGCAAATGTTCATATATAAAGCACCTTGCTGCACCCAGGGACAAGGTCTTGCAAATATTTCATTCGCTCGCTGATCTTCTCTCTCCGGACCTATAATTCCACTATTCAAGTTAAGGGTTAGGCTCTCCCTAATTAGGGTGTCCATTGAATTAATGATGATTAATTATTGTAATAGATGCTTAATTATGTTAAACCTACCCTTTCAGCAAGACTGTGGCTATCTGTGGCTTGACCTCTTCTAGCACGCACATGAATGAAATCTGACTTGGGTGCATCTGCAGGCTTTGAGGTTTCCTTGCCTGATTTATGCTCTGAATCACCCGAGTTTGCACTAGTGCTTTGCTGTAGCTTCATTATTAATGTGGCCTTAATCTCATTGATTAGCACACTTTCACCACTCTTTGGCCGCTTTCCATTACCTTGATCATCCATTTCAACATTCTAAACCAAACCGAAAAGCATACTTTAATTAGATATCAATGCCATCAATTCATGTAAATAACCCACTGTATTGTGATGTCATTGGAATTACCCAAGATACCTTAATACCATCAATTAAGGTATTAAACAACCCACATTGTAATGATGAAACTATAGCCATAATTAGAGCGATGCAATCAATCAATATAAATAGCCCACATTATAATTTTGAAGGGAAAAGCGGAGCTATTGCCATCGACATAAGAACAGGATTAATCATTCGAGGTAGAGTAAGTAAATGCCTAGATTATGAGTTTAATTAAGGATGCCTTGATTATAATAAAGCAAATGCCAAGGTGCCCTACGATCTCGTTTACCTTGGATCCTGCTCTTCTTTTCTTGGCATGGCCGTTAGCTATGGATGTTTGATGAGGGGAAACGTCTTTGCTTTCTGATGATATGCAAGGATTGAGGACTCCTTCATTTATAATAGCTTCCTCCATAGCATTGTCTGGCAGAGCTACTAAAGGGGATGCAATTTGTATGGGGCTTTTATAAGCTGGGGATTTGTGAGGGGCAATATTAGTGAGCTTTCTAGTGGCTGAGTTACTTTCCGAAGATACACTGTTGATGCTATACGCCTGCTTAATCTGCTGTGAATATGATGAGAATTTGGCAGCTCGTTCTGCAAACCCAGGATCTGCAGAGAAACTTGCAAGGTTTAATCCCACATTCTTCTGTGCAACGTTGCAGGCAATGGGCGGCGTCGCATGGCTCGTTGCAGGAACCCACATGACACCACCATTACTGCTAGTGGCATTGTAGAGATTCAAAGGCTTCTGCTCCTGCACCTCTGAAAATGCAGGAGAATTAGAAGCCATATAGCGGCCCTTGCAGCCCATAATTAAGCGATTAATGTTATCGGAGACCTCATTCACGGAGCCAGAATTACAGCTACTAGTGCGTATAGAATTAGCTGATACAAGCTTGTCTACTGCGTCCCAGCTACTGGTAATTAGAGGGAAGTCTTCCCCACGAGGTATGAGGTTCTGTAGATCGCCTGATAATCCTGCAAATAATCTCTTATCAGGCGAACCAAGAGAGCCGATAATGTCATGACTGGGGTTCTGAAGGTGGGGGGGCGCATGCCATAGCTGATATTGCTGAAGGTGGTGGTTATGAATGGAATGATCCATGGGTCGAAGTGGCGAAGGAAGCAATGTGGAGGGTTGCGTGTTGGAAATAGCAAAGGGGGCGTTGGCCGAAAGGGAAGCCATGGGGGTATTATATACTCTCTCTCTCTCTCTCTCTCTCTCTCTCTCTCTCTCTGGGGCTTTCTTCGCTTATACTACACCACCCTAGGTACGCATAACCCCCACCTATTATAATAACACCGACCCTAACCCCCTCCTATACATCCTCTTTAATCCAACCTTAATTAGAACAGGCTGTGTGTTAATAGTTTTCTATATTTTCACACCACCGCCCAGTATTCTGTGGCCGCAGCTCGCTTGCTAAAACAACAGTGCATGCACGGCCCATTATGCATCATCAGGTTTCCTTCTTCTTCCAAACTGTGCCCTATTCTTTCTATTCATTTTAGCTGTCCAACAGAAACCCAAACGCCATTGCCCGTATAAAGTGAAGCATGACCGCGTGGGCTTACAACCAAGAATCCCAATAATATGGCTCTCTCTCTCTCTCTCTCTCTCTCTCTCTCTCTCACACAGGCACACACTCTCTCCCGCCCCTCTCTCTGTCTCTCCTTTTCTCCCTTTGCTCCCGATTGCGCGGTTGGCAACTCTTCATAGGCCATCGATGGCCACCAGCTGGCATCACGCAACTTGTCTTCGTTTCCCGCCCACTATTACTTCTCGTTTTAATTACCACTAAACTTCCAACAACCTAAGGGCCATATTGTCAAATGCTTTGACAATCTTACACTTTACCCCATTTATATGAATACATAATACATATAAACATTAATGTGTCTATATATATAGACACACTCTCCCTCTTATTACACCACCTATATATGTACGTACAACCCTTACCCACCTATATATATACATGGTGTGTGTATATATATGTATGTGTGTGTATGTATATGACCCTTACCAAATTGCAAGCAACCTTCCAATTGAACGGTATCTAAATCAACTCAAGTAAAAATACAATCAATACTTACTACCTCCAATACTTCTTTCAACTCAAAGTCAGTTATCTAAATCAACTCAAGTAAAAATACAATCAATACTTACTACCTCCAATACTTCTTTCAACTCAAGTAAAAATACAATCAATACTTACTACCTCCAATACTTCTTTCAACTCAAAGTCAGTAAAAATACAATCAATACTTACTACCTCCAATACTTCTTTCAACTCAAGTAAAAATACAATCAATACTTACTACCTCCAATACTTCTTTCAACTCAAAGTCAGTAAAAATACAATCAATACTTACTACCTCCAATACTTCTTTCAACTCAAGTAAAAATACAATCAATACTTACTACCTCCAATACTTCTTTCAACTCAAAGTACTGACTTTGAGTTGAAAGAAGTATTGGAGGTAGTAAGTATTGATTGTATTTTTACTTGAGTTGATTTAGATACCGTTCAATTGGAAGGTTGCGTGCAATTTGGTAAGGGTCATATACATACACACACATACATATATATACACACACCATGTATGTATATATATATATATATATATATATATATATATATATATATATATATATATATATAGAGAGAGAGAGAGAGAGAGAGAGAGAGAGAGAGAGAGAGAGAGAGAGAGAGAGAGAGACTTTGATAGTATTATACCTAGATTGAAAGAAGTATTGGAGGTAGTAAGTAAGTATTGGAGGTAGTAAGTATTGATTGTATTTTTACTTGAGTTGATTTAGATACCGTTCAATTGGAAGGTTACGTGCAATTTGGTATATATATATATATATATATATATATATATATATATATATATATATATATATATATATAGAGAGAGAGAGAGAGAGAGAGAGAGAGAGAGAGAGAGAGAGAGAGAGAGAGAGAGAGAGAGACTTTGATAGTATTATACCTAGATTGAAAGATGTATTGGAGGTAGTAAGTATTAATTGTATTTTTACTTGAGTTGATTTAGATACCATTCAATTGGAAGGTTGCGTGCAATTTGGTAAGGGTCATATATATACACACACATACATATATATACACACACCATGTATATACATATGTATATTATATAATTTAAGACCCTTCATCTCTACCTCTACTAGTTCTCTTTTTCTTAAGGAATCCTCCCTTTTTTCTCCGTAGAACTAAGGGTGCCCTTATTGTCATCCATAGACAAAACAATCAAAAAGTGGAATTGTCTACCACTATTTGCATTATGAGGATATGGCTATCAAAATTTTTTGCACAGGAGTTGGTAAGAACATTATTCAATGGTGGCCTAAAGAATGCAATGCTGGAGAGAGAGCACTCATCTTTGTTTCATTGGAAGCAGAGCTTACAACAACACACACAAAGAAATTTAGGAAGGCAGATGTGAGGAATGAGCACCTAGTAATGTGTGAAAGATGGAGGTTGTGCAAGAAAAAGGAGGAGGCCACTAACCAAAGCAATAAAATCAAAAAATGGTGGCATGAAGGAAATGTGCAAGATAATCACATTCCATCAATGGACATTTGGTTAAGCTGGTTGGAAGTGCGAGCTACACATTAGGGTAACCTTATGTTTGTGCGATAAGCTTAATTCATGATCACATGATACTAGTAGCTTGCAGCGAAGCTAAAAATGACTAGTATTTTGTGTCTCATTGTTAGGTGGAAAAGAGTCCATTGGAGGACGCATGTACTCCAAGAGTAAACTTGGCTAGGAGCATGCATGTGAGTTGGCTAGGAGCATGCATGTGAGTTGGCTAGGGAAGGATACAAAACTAAGGTTACTCTCTATGATGCATGTGTCTTAAATATGGCAAACACCTTGTTGTAAAGTGCTAATAAGAAATATGCTTATATGATGGGCATGCATGTTGGTGATGATCGGCCTTGATTCATAGAGCATCATCAAGAAGCACACCAACTCCACCACATGGGACTCGTATGGTCGAGGAGCCAAGGCCTTTGCATGGGGATAGGGAAAGAATGCAAAGGAAGAAACACAAGTCAACAAGAGTAGAAGTGGACAATAGCTCACATTGTCTAGGTTGCATTATGGAGAATCAACATAGAACGCAAAGAGGTCGACCAAGGGAGATCAACTTATAGGCACAAAGGAGATGTTCAAACAAGTAGCCAAGGCCTTTGCATGGGGATAGGGAAAGAATGCAAAGGAAGAAACACAAGTCAACAAGAGTAGAAGTGGACAATAGCTCACATTGTCTAGGTTGCATTATGGAGAATCAACATAGAACGCAAAGAGGTCGACCAAGGGAGATCAACTTATAGGCACAAAGGAGGTGGTGTGGCTAGCCTAGATGTTCAAACAAGTAGCCAAATGGCCCATGTGGTTGAAGACACAATCCATAAAACTTTTTGGGAAATCAAAAGAACTCCACTTAACTCAAAATTCAAATGTTTTAGCTTGATGGATGGGAAACTTAAGTGCAATTGATATATTCAAAACTATAGATAAGGCATACTAGCGCCTTGCTTCTACTCAAAGAGGAAGCACCTGGGACCATGAGGACTAAGCTAAGTGATGTGGTTCTATAATGATGATGTTACACACACTTGGCATGTAGATCATAACACGACATATTTTTCCAAATAAGTTCCATCGGTGTGGAAGGTGGAGGCAGGAACTAAGTTTGATAACAATGGAACTAAAAGCCCTAGCTAATGTGAGTTTTAGCTTACAAACGATCCATCCTTCCACTCCTCTTAGAGCATCACCCTATGTACCTTAAGCACTAGCATCAACACCAAATGATGCACATCATGGATCAACATCATCCCCAAATGATGTACATTATGGATTTACTTAGCCTATACCGCATATGGATTAACATGTGGGATCATGGATCCCAAGATGGCTAAGTGAATATGGAAAAAGGAAGCTCATCAGATTCAAGAGACCGAGAGTTTTGCCAGTTTTACAATTGCTAGGGATAATGTCGAGCCATCTTCAAAGAGGACAAGGCTTCACACACTAGAGGGTGCTAGTTGGTAGGATCAAGAGTAGTAATAGACTCTCATCTCTTGTAAAAAATTGGTTTTTTAATGTAATACAATGACACTTCAAGCTATGTTTATTTCTTTTTGAATTAAACTCTTAATCATGGATCTATTTTATCCAAATCTTTCCTTGTCTTTGTTTGCTTTGTCCGCCATTCAGCATGCTTAATACTTGTATTAGATGTCCTCCATATATGTTGCTTTTTTTTTTCTATTTAAAAGTTTCACTGCTTGATTAATTTCGGATGCTTTAAACTTCTCCTTCTTTTTGGCTATATGTATAAGCTTCCTATATGTCCACTGATGCAATTCCTCTATAATGTTAGCTTTCTCTACTTCTCCACCATGTCTCGTATGATTGAAATACATGGAGTGTGCTTGATAATGTGTTTTCTCCATTCCTTGGGCATACTATATTGATAAGCTACCATAATCCTTTGCAAACGAAGGAGTATGAGCAGGGCCTTTTTGAATTGGCTCTATTGTTGTATACTTGCTTTTGAATATTTTTCATGTTTTTAATGTGAAAGTTTGAAAGTATTCCAAGTTTATAAATGGCTTCCCTATGGAGGCTTCCCTTGTAAAAAATTGGTTTTTTAATGTAATACAATGACACTTCAAGCTATGTTTATTTCTTTTTGAATTAAACTGTTAATCATGGATCTATGTGTATCCAAATCTTTCCTTATCTTTGTTTTCTTTGTCCGCCATTTAGCATGCTTAATACTTGTATTATATGTCCTCCATATATGTTGCTTTTTTTTTCTATTTATTAAAAGTTTCACTGCTTGATTAATTTCGGATGCTTTGAACTTCTCCTTCTTTTTGGCTCTATGTATAAGCTTCCTATATGTCCACTGATGCAATTCCTCTATAATGTTAGCTTTCTCTACTTCTCCACCATGTCTCGTATGATTGAAATACATGGAGTGTGCTTGATAATGTGTTTTCTCCATTCCTTGGGCATACTATATTGATAAGCTACCATAATCCTTTGCAAACCAAGGAGTATGAGCAGGGGCTTTTTGAATTGGCTCTATTGTTGTATACTTTCTTTTGAATATTTTTCATGTTTTTAATGTGAAAGTTTGAAAGTATCCCAAGTTTATAAATGGCTTCCCTATGGAGGCTCCCCTTGTAAAAAATTGGTTTTTTAATGTAGTACAATGGCACTTCAATCTATGTTTATTTCTTTTTGAATTAAACTATTAATCATGGATCTATGTGTATCCAAATCTTTCCTTGTCTTTGTTTGCGTTGTCTGCCATTCAGCATGCTTAATACTTGTATTAGATGTCCTCCATATATGTTGCTTTTTTTTTTCTATTTAAAAGTTTCACTGCTTGATTAATTTTGGATGCTTTGAACTTCTCCTTCTTTTTGGCTCTATGTATAAGCTTCCTATATGTCCACTGATGCAATTCCTCTATAATGTTAGCTTTCTCTACTTCTCCACCATGTCTCATATGATTGAAATACATGGAGTGTGCTTGATAATGTGTTTTCTCCATTCCTTGGGCATACTATATTGATAAGCTACCATAATCCTTTGCAAACCAAGGAGTATGAGCAGGGGCTTTTTGAATTCTCTCTATTGTTGTATACTTTCTTTTGAATATTTTTCATGTTTTTAATGTGAAAGTTTGAAAGTATCCCAAGTTTATAAATGGCTTCCCTATGGAGGCTTTCTATATAAGATAGCTTCCTTGTGGAGGCCTACTATATATAATGGGAGGTGGTCAATATAGTGAAGCATAAATTGAAACCAATTAAAATATCAAAAGTCACTGATTTATAATTGTGAAGCTTATTGAAGAATCAAATTTTCTCTGTGTGTGTGTGTGTATAGTGAGAGAGGGGGATTTTAAATGTATGTGTGTGTGAAAGATATATATATATATATACATATATGAATAGAAATAAACATAATAGAAAGAGTGCAAAATATTAGGGACTCATTACGTTGCTATCCAAGATTTTACAATTAGGGATAGTTCTTTGTTTCTATATCCAAAGCATTAAGCCTCGTGAATTCGACGTGTTCTATCAGCATTGGCTTATTTCTCCCCTATCCTAACTACAATCCTCCTGTACCACCACATGAGTAATTACCTCAATGCATTGACTTCATGGATTCCACTGCCATGCAAGGTGGCCTTTGAAACCCACAAATGAGCTTGCCAATATGAGTGCTCCATGCCTTGGGTAGACCATATAACTAAGCTTCCCTGATTTGCAAAGTAGGGACCATGAGCCTCCAAAATGTGCTAGAATAAAAAGGACAATAGCATATGCACATTGGTTATTTTCAACAAGCATCACTAACAACGTAAGAACATACAAAATTGGAGATCTTACCATATATTGTGTTATGCTACTTGATGTCCATGCTTCCACCATGTACTTGTAAAACGTGGTCTAGCTTCTTTAAAGTCATTGGCATCTTCTTCATTGAATGTCATTTTCTGTAAAAGTGTAGCAACCTTATCAAAGGCAATTTAAACATGAGCCTTTACAATTTTAGTCTTGCCATTATTTACTACAATTTAGGAAAACCATGTGTAACTTTATCCATGCCTCATACTTCCATGGTTGACAAACTAGTAAATGGTCTTCATTGTTCTTTGGTGGTGATAAAAATTTTCTAGCCTTAGCTCCACTGATACTTGGTTTGGACTGCACATTTCCACTTGCACTTGACCTTTGCTTATCTTTCTTGATTTCCACTTCCCCTTTGTATAGACCCATGCATGAAAGAACATTCTCCACTCTCTTACACACTGCTTGGGCCTTTAACATCAGTTGCATCTTATATGAAAAACATATATATTCATAAATCAAATTTTCCACAATTTTGTATATGGCATGTAGTGTATAAGGATGAACTCGTGTTAAAGGAATGTCAAGTATAGGGTCCCACTTTAGATCCACCCTAACCATTGTTCTGCCATTGCATACAAATTGATCACAAGAGTCGGTGCACCATCCTTTCCAGTATACATATTCCATGCCTTTTTTTCATTCTTACCTGAGGGCATGTAATACAAACAAGCACGCTCTACATTTGTAGCATTCAAGACAATGTGATTCATTCTAGCATGGTATACTGGGTTACTAGCCAATTGTATGCTACTCATGTGTCACAATAAATGACAACTTCCTTATCCAAGGGCTCACCTATATCACCAAGTAGTTCTGAAACCAAGCTACCATAAGGTGCCACATCGACACCCATGTACTCTGCCTCTATACGTGACAAGGCAATTGTTGTCTGCTTCTTACTGCTCCAAATCACAGCAGCACTCCCAAATGAGAACATAAAACCATTGTTAGATCTCCTGTTTACAACACTACCACTCCTAAATGAGAACATAAAACCATTGTTAGATCTCTTGTCTACAACACTACTAGCCAAATCAGCATATGTGTACCCATGTAGCTGTATCTCTATACCAGCCTCATAGAAAAGTCCATAATGAACTGTGGACTTTATGTACTTGAGAATCTGTCTGCATAAACTGACTCACAAGTCCAACAGTATAGCTCAAGTATGGCCTAGTAATGGTCATGTAGATCAAGCTGCCCACTATGTGCCTGTACGTAGTGGGGTCCTCCAAAAGCTTACCTGTGTTTGCGGAAAGCTTTATGTTCTACTCCAATGGCACTAAAATAGGCTTATAGCTTGTCATACCATAATTGGACAACATGTCCAAGAAGACCATATTAGGGAGTTAGGAAAAATCCCATTACTTTGGGAATTTTCTTTTCAATCTACTTTTTGTTATATCTTGAGCATACCAATTCCAAATTTGTCAGAGAATGTGGATTTAGAACCTATTCTTCAAGAGCTTTCCAATGATATGTCACATGAGGTGGTTTTGACAAAATCTTAAAAGGGTTTGCCGTGCTCCCCATTTTTTGATCTTGCAAAATGGGAATTGGGATTTTTCCAAACTCCCTAATATGGTCTTCAAGCCATACTGCCTCTGTAATAACAAAATGTCATGAGGTGATCTCACGACCTCTATGCCCAAGAAATACCGCAGTTCACCCAAATCCTTCATGTCAAACTTCTACTTCAAAAGCCTCCTTCAAAAGCCTCCTGACATCATGTATGTCAGCATCACTATCTCTAGTGAGATAATCAAGTCATCCACATAGATGATTAATAGCATGACCCTCTATCTGTCTTTTTTATAAAGTGAAAAATTTACGTTGAATATCTGAAATCCAATGGTAACAAGATGCTCCCCGATCTTGTTTGACCATGCTCTAGGTACCTGCTTTAAGCCATACAAGGCTTTACATAACCTGTACACAAAATCTGGGTGTGCATCACTCTCATAACTTGGTGGCTGCATCATGTATACTTCTTCTTGAAAATCACCAACAAGAAGGCATTCTTTACATCCATCTGATGTAAAGACCAACCCTTTTCTGTAGCCATAGCAATGACAGCTCTCACGATTGCCATTCTTGCAACCGGGTCGAATGTCTCCTTTATGCCATAATTCTATGGCCACTATAATCTTGCCTTATACCTACTCATTAAATCATCATCATTACGCTTCACTTTATACACCCACTCACATCCAATTGCCTTGTTTTCCTTAGGCAAAGGTACTAACTCCCATGTTGCATTTGCAGATTCTAAGGGTGATAGGCTAGGCTATAGGTTATGCTTTGATAGGAATTCAAAATGTGATAGGCTTGGATGTGAAGTATCATCAAACTGTTTACACTCTTAAATTTGTTGGAAGTTTCTCTAAATTAGAGATGTGATAAGATGTATGGTTACTACGTCTTAAATCAATTAGCTAAGTGTTCAATTGTGGTACCCACTGGCTCATCATCATCATATATGATCAAGAAATCTTGTATAAATTAAAACTTTGGTTTTTCCTTTTATCTACAAATTGCATGTAGTTAAATCTTTGACCATGCTTCTATTGTTGTTTGGCTCTACATTCCTTATCCTAATAACTAGGTTTACCACCAAAAATTGTAGCTTCTAGGTATTCTTTGGTAGTTGTGAGATCCTTGTCTGCCTCTAGGAGACCATCCTCTACCTCTTTGGCTATAATTAATGATGACGTTTGATGAAGAAGGCTAATGTGTTTAATCATTCAATGAAGCATTTAATTAAGAATTTCATGTTGGTTGAAGCCTTTCTCTTCCTTTGAATGATGAATGATGGTATGTCATTTCTATTTATGCCTTTACCTCTTCGAATTATGACCAGCTTTCTTTGTTTGAACAAGATGATGGGTTTAGGATGAACCCCTCTTGAATAATGAGATTCTTTAGATCTTAATATCTTGGAAATTGCTCTTTGAAATTCTTTCACTCGGTCTCAAGTCCACCTAAAACATAATGAAAAAGATCATCATCATTTAGTTTTTCTCCTAAAGCAACAAGTTGAACCATACATAGCTTTTATTCTTTGAAAAAATTGTATTGTTAACTCATTTACTCTCTTGAAGTCCTTTGATAAAGAGTTACTAATATTAATATTTCTTGCGTTTATGTCTAGATAATCATCTCCTCAAAGTCCAGTAAGATTTTGATTTGTAGTATCTGTAAGATCTTTATGTAAATCATTTGACAAGTTCATTAAAATGTACTTTATTCACTCTCTTCATTGGTGTCTTAAGCTCTCCATGTAAATCATTTGACAAGTTCATTAAAATGTACTTTATTCACTTTCTTAATCCATTTCTTTGTAACTCTTTCTCCACATTATGGTGTCTTATCCACACTAAAAATAGTATTCCATACCTCCTTATCTTTTAACATCAATTACATTCTCAACAACCAAAAACCCTAATTGTCTTTATCTATTTTATCTCCAATAAAAGAATCTAATGATTCAAACATATTTGATGTAATATGGTGAAATAATATTATAAGAGAATGCCCCACTATTATGAAATTAATTTATATGTGCAGCTAGCCTAGAGTAATGTTGATTTTGTTAGTTTGACTTTAGCTCCTCCAAAGGGATGAATTAGAATGTGATCCATTCAGATATAATACCAAAGTAGTAATATATATGGAAAATATGTCCAACCAATGATTGTTGAAATATGACACCTTTTATAATTTTCCAGAAACTCAAAAAAAGCTATTTGTATTATGCAATAATTAATGTTTTCATGGTACGCTATTCATTAAGGAACTTATGAAATATTTATCTAACTTAAAAGAGATGATAGAGCTAATTCTAATACAGTTCATTCTCTATTCATATATATTTATATTAAAACCAAATTGATGAAGAAAATCACGTTGCTTCATCATAGCTTGGCCCAATGCTATGGATAAGCTTGGGATCTCTAATACCACGAAAAGAAATGCCACACACAAAAAAGATAACAAGTATGAAACTCTAATAAAAAGTGTGTGTGTGTGTGTGTGTGTGTGCGCGCGCGCACGCATGCATACATGGATGTGTGCATTGATGTATGTGTATACATGCATCTATGTGTGTGCATTATTTATGTGTTACAAGTGTACATGTGCAGGTAGATTTGGAAAAACTTACATGTGTGGGTGTGGGTGTGGGTGTGTATACACACACCCCACCTGCATATGTGTGTGCATGTTCACATGTGTGGATATGTAGATGCATGTGTGTATGCATTCACATGTGTGCATGAACATGTGTGTGTGTGTGTGTGTGTGTGTGTGTGCATGTGTCTATTTGTGTACACGTGCATGTGTGTGTGTGTGTGTGACCTAACATTCATCTTGTTTTTTTATCAAGGCTATAGGTATTCAAAGTGAAAAGAAAAAACTTTTTTGCATGTGTGTGTGTGTGTGTGAGTGCGTGCGTGCGTGCAAGTGTGTATGTGCATGCATACGTGGATGTGTGCATCGATATATGTGTATACATGTATCTGTGTGCATTATTTATGTGTTTATAAGTGTACATGTGTGGGTCGTGGATGTGGACATACTTACATGTGTGTATACATGTATGGGTGATGTACGTGGATATACTTACATGTGTGTGTACATGTGTGGGTGGTTGATGTGGACATACTTACATATGTGTGTGGGTGTATGTGTGTGTGTGGACATACATGTGTGTGTACATGTGCAGGTGTATATGTGCATGTGCGTAAGTATGTGTGCATGTGTGTGTGTGTGTGTGTGTGTGTGTGTGTGTGTGTGTGTGTGTGTGTGTGTGTGTGAGAGAGAGAGAGAGAGAGAGAGAGAGAGATCTTGGGGTATAAAAGGGGAAAGAGAGGGGGCTAGGGTATAAATTAAGAAGAGATACCCCATATAAAATTCTAGAACATTGTGCATATTCTCAAAGTGTTTTTAAAAAGTGTTGGTGTATGGGCAAATAAAGTCTCATATAAAGGAGTAATCCTCATCCTATATACAAGTGATGGAGTGTTATACATGATAGACAGACTTAGAATCTCCCCAACAACCTCTCTACAAGTGATGGAGTGTTATGCATGATAGACAGACACAAAATCTCCCCAACAGCCTCTTAATAGGGTTTAAGGATTGACCCATTAATATATTAAATCTCCCCAATAGACTCTCCATAAGGCTTAGGTATTAACCCATTGTTATGTTAAATAATATAATATAGTCCTTCATTATGGCACCTCCATTGTTATTCAAGTATATAGTTAGTGTTAAGTTAGGCTCTTATGTGTATGTGTCAAAGGTAGTAGGTTTTGGGTCAATCTTCTTTTTAAAATGGACATTGAAATTAGCCCATAACATTCTTTTACTAGGTCCTAGCTTTATGTTTTAATTCCTTTTTTGGAGGAAGGGAGGGGGGGATGGAGAAACCTTAAGAATCTAAATAAAGGGTGTTTTTCCTTTGGTATTTTTTAGATGGAGTGCATTGGGAGTGCATCATTAGAGTGCTATATTAAGAGTGCATTCATAAAGGTTTTTATATTTGGATTCATATTTTTGCTAGAATCAAGGAAACAAAAGAGTTATCTAATATCTCAAAGTCTATACATAAGTCTCCTCTTGAACTTTAGCATTGATACATTGCATTCTAAAAATAACATATCACAATAAGAAATAGGGAGGTATAGCCGCATTTCTATCCGTGAAGCAATCAAGGATCTAGAGAGAGAGAAAATCATGTTTTCATGGTTATAAATGCAATTGACAATGTAAATACGGGTTCACAGTTAGGCTGCATTATAGCTACGTTTATAACCGCATTTGTAAAACCGTAAAACAAAAAAAAACCATAAAAAGTTTGGGGCTAAATGGGGAAGATTAATCTCCCCCATTCTACACCAAAAAAAGTAAATTTATTTATGTACACATCATCAAGAGCAAGAACATATTAAGAAGATAAAGATCTTATTGCAAAAAAAGAAATTACATTTAATATCCAAAATACCAAAGTTCATTTATGATGAGTTTATGATATATATAATATATATATCATAAACTCAAAAATTACATAGCAAGAACATATTAAGAAGATAAAGATCTTATCGCAATTAAGAGCATAAAAAGAAATTACATTTAATATCCAAAATACCAAAGTTCATTTATGATGAGTTTATATATATATATAATATATATAAAAAGAGGAATCATATCCTCAACCATGTAAAACAAAAACTATCTTAGATCAGTGCCCTTCATCCTCAAATTACTGTTCATCATCATCTCATCATTCTCGTCATCATGCTCCTCCTCATCATCCTATGCAAATAGAAAATACATACAGAACTATAATTTTCTTAGAAAAAGACAAAAGAGAATTTGATGTATATTAATAAACTCACCTCAATAGGAGCTTGAACTCACCCCCTTTTCAAGGAGTCATTTCCATGTGTCTTTCTCATTATGTCTTTGACAATAACCATATTCTTCTTTTATTGATTGATGAGCAATTAGCTTGTGCTTTCTAGAAAATAAATTAATCATCTTAAGCAATTCTATGCACAAGATAAAAAGCTGAATTCTAAAAAAAGTGATAATACTTACAAATTTTACACCAAAGGTGGATTTCCCACCCAAACCGTATTGTGAGGGACCCGTTATATCTAACTTATGATGAGTTGTTGTCCTTTGTTGTGCATGACCTTAGCTGCCACCATGCTTTTCACTGTATGGTCAACCTCGGATTAGAGAGATATAGTTCATTTGCTAGCCCAATGTTCATCAAAGCACTAGCCCATGGCATTTGGGAACTCTGTATATAGTAAATCTATTATGTACTACTTGTCCCTAGTTTTTAGCTTAGTCCACTTGATCAATGAGTTTTTGAAATTTTTCTCAACCAAGGTTTGTAAAGCAGTTTTTTAAATGGTTGCCTACAGCATCCATGAGAACATTCCCATCAACATCCCCACTGTGTAATAAGCCCTTCATCGTGCATGAATCATCCCTCTCATCCTCCACGGATGGCGATCTATTACCTCCACCATGGCATGCACTAAAGCATCCTCAACAAGGATATAACCCTCTCGAGTACAACAATGGCGAGTGGATGCTAAAGTATCATCGCACCCCACACGAGTTTGGGGAGATGGTAGGGTCAAGGTGGGCATGGATGGAGGCATGGATTGAGGTGCCAATGGAAAAGGGGTGGCCTAGGTAGATGAAAAATTAGATGGATATAATGAAAGGGGTGATTGGAGCTTCAAAGGACATGGTATATTTTAGGGGTTTGGATTATAACCTCACTATAACCAACCTACGAGACATGAATTCCACCCCATACCTTTGGAAGAATTGGTCATTTGCCTCACCCTTATGCAAATGTATAGAGCTCTAGATGCATTAGGTAAGAGCTCTATGCATAAGGTAAGAGCCCTTATACAAATGCATAGAGATCTCATGAATTTGGTAGAGCCCTCTCTACATTTGCATAAGGGCTCTTGCATTTGGTAGAGCCCTTATGCATAGAGCTCTCATGCATTTTGTAGATCTCTCTATGCATAGAGAACTATATTCATAGTAAGTCTTGAGATATCGAGCTCAACTAGTGCTACGGGCAGACATTGGTGATAGCTTCCACACTTATACCGCTAGCATGGTTGGTGAGATTATGGTTGATATGCCACCAGTGGATGACAAGTTGTGTGACAGCCACTTCGAAGTAGTAGATTATGACATAGTTATAGCGCCAACTCATATAGTTGGGTTCACACTATGGCAGACATTGGTGATAGCTTCCACACTTATACCGCTAGCATGGTTGGTGAGATTATGGTTGATATGCCACCAGTGGATGACAAGTTGTGTGACAGCCACTTCGAAGTAGTAGATTATGACATAGTTATAGCGCCAACTCATATAGTTGGGTTCACACTATGGAGGACCGATCATTTGTATGTTATTGTAGGAGATTATTTTTCCTTTATATATGTACTCTTATCTTTTAGTTATATGGTTGTAGAGAAGAGAAGACGATAGAAGCAAATTCAGTCAGCCATCTCTCTCTTGTGTCTTGCTCTCTCTCTTGTGGGTGTGTGTTTGCTTGCAAGGAACTCAATCTCTCTCTCTCCCCCTCATTCTCTTCATGGTATCAGAGCTTCAGTTCGTGTGAGAGCTAAGGAGGCAAGTAAGAGGCAATAATAGGCAAGCCAGGAAGTGGTACATGGGTAAGAGCATCATTATCTCTTCCCCTTCTTATTTAGGTACAACACCCCTTGGCAGCTCTGGGAGCTACACATCTCTGATTGAGGAGCTATCTTCGTAGGCTTGGAGGTGCCTGTGTGATACATAGTAATTTGTACTATAATTTTACGACTAGAATCGCGTTTCGATCTCTGTTTTGTCAACTATAATGTATTTTTGCCAGTTTTGAGAAGTTTGGGTGGAGAACTCTCTAGTCGAAATCTAGTTATTATAGTGCAGAAGTGCATTTTGGGAGTGCAGATAATGTTTGCACATGGATTGTTGATATTGGGTGTATGTACATGTACTCTGGTCAGATTTGGTGACATACAAGTTGTGCTGAAGTACCGCAACAGTAGTCATAGAAGATACCGGTGCATTATAGTTGCATGTAGAAATTATCTATTTGCGGGTTTCTTATTGTTGTAGAAAAAATGCCTGACGGACTCAATTAGATTATCAGTGAGAAGCTAGACAAGAACAACTTCCATGCTTGGAAGTTTAGTATGACCAATTTTCTGAGGTAAAGGATTTTGGGGCTATGTCAAAGGAGACAACGAGGAGCCTCCATAGTTGTCTGAAAAGAATGCCACTCCAATAGATGTATGTTATGTAGAAACAGACGATGATACTACGCATCCCATTGTGCATGTTGGTAAAGTGCCATTATCTATGCAAGATGGCAAAATGAAGTACTTGGCAGATGTACCTTATGTTTCAACAAATAATACAAAGAACTTGGTTTTTGTTAGACAGATGGTTGAGCAAGGTCTGCAAGTGAGGTTTAATCCTCAAGGATGTTTTGTGGAAGACTTAAAAAATCAGTATCGCTTGGTTGCAAAGGGTAAACATAAATTGTAGGATGTTTACTTTGGATATGAACATGTATGAGGTAAAGACAACCATGTTGCACATGGAACGGCAGCCATGTTTGCGCATGTAACGGGTGTCATTGTAGATATTGCCATATGCCACAAGCGCATTGGTTATGCAAATATATAGCAGATGATTCTATGCAGGCCCAAATATATTGTTGTAGGTTTGCCAAAGCTTAAGGTTGATGGTATGCCTAAAGTATGTGAAGCATGCCAACTTGGTAAGCAGGCCAAACGTACTTTTCCACATAAAAAACATGTCAATGCAAGGCCATTAGATATTATACATTCAGATGTATGGGAACCAACCAAGACTATAATAATTACAGGTATTACGTTGCATTCATTGATGACCACACTAGAAAAGTGTGGGTTTACTTTATGAAGGAGAAAAGTGAGATGTTTGCTCACTTTTAGAGATTTAAAGCCTTGGTCGAGAGGAAAAAAAGCATGCAAGTAAAATGCTTGAGATCAAATGGTGGGGGAGAATATTTATCTAATGAGTTCAGTGATTTCTTGAGAAAGCAAGGAATTGAGAGAGACAGTTTACATGCAAGTACCCTCCGCAATAGAATGGTGTTGCAGAAAGAAAAAAAAGGCACATTGCAGAAGTGGCATGTGCCTTGATGATTGAAAAGAATATGTCACATTATTTTTGGGCATAAGCAGTAGCAGGTGTGTACATCATAAACAGATAACCCACTAAAGTTGTTCATGGTATGATGCCTGAACAGAAGTTTACAGGCATAAAACCGGATGTGTCTCACTTGAAAGTGTTTGGGTGTATTGCATATATGTGCATGTTATTGACGAAGTAAGAACAAAGTTGGATCCGAAGGTAGAGAGATGCATCTTTATTGGTTATGCTATGGAGAAGAAAGGTTATACATGTTATAATCCTACCACTCGTGAGATGTGAGAAAGCAAACATGCTTTCTTTGACGAGATGAGTAGCTAGTATGCACCAGCACACTGGTGAAGGCAACAAAAGATGTAGATGTAAGAAGTGTTGATGCTACACCACATGTAGAGCAGGAGTCACAGGTGCTTAGTGAACTTAGAGAGTCCTCTAGCATTGGATCCAATGTTAGTCCATGGTCAGGAAGGTTGAGGACAGATGTAGGTACACATGTATTAAGTAAAGGGAAGGAAAAGGTAGATCAACCTTTTGTGCATGATCTGTCATTAAGTCTAGCTTATCACCCTATTACATAACATATAGCTTTCCCTACCAATCTAATAGAATACCCCTTCCTAGGGTTCATATAGCAACTCTAGTTTATTTTCAATATACTAAGTTCTTTGTAATATAGCCACACTCCACGTCACTACTACCATGCTACTCTCTCTTATCAAATGCATATTACACATGGTGACACTCACCTTATCTCCTTACAAGGAGCTTAAGAGAGCCCAAGATTCTATCCATTTTCTCATTCGTACTAGATTGTCAATGTTATCAATCTTGTTTTTCACAATTGATGAGTTTCACCTACCTTTGTATAATATTTTATTACTAGTTGATTATCTTTTGCATGTTGTATTATAGCTTAACATCAAGTCCTACACCAATGTATTAAACCTCAAAACTGAAACTTTGGAATATGAAAATGAGAAGAATCTTCACCGAAAGCATAGACAACGACTTCCTAAGTAATGACAATGATTTGTTTAAGTCTTCCTAGGTTAGCATTATTTCTATTGAGAAAAGTTCTAATGGCACTTTTCAATCATGAACAAAGGTTACAAAATTAAAGTCTTCGTCTTTCTGCTAAAGATGTAACTTAACGAAATCAATAGTATATTGTTTGCATAAATTATCACACTATGTGAAAATCGAGACCTTGTATGTTGAGCCGTTGGCCTTGATTTAACCATGTTAATCTATGTGATTTTTTAGTTCTCCCTTTATTCCCTACATATTTTATCCATATAAACATGTTCACCTCAATTTTGAAGACTGTAGAAACCTTCTTGGGGATTTTTACCCTTGATATAAGGGCACCTAAAAATTGATAAGTGTTCCGACTTCCAAGTTTTAAGTAAAAGGCTAGCCCAACTCTAACCCTTCCAAATGAAATAATGGGATTGCCCTTCAAAATCTATGCTTGTAACTTTAGTTTACACCTCATTAAGAACTTATTTCAATGAGGATATTTATGATTTGTGATGGAGTTTGTGTGTAGGAGGTTATTTTATTGCCAAGAGTGCCTATGTAATACTCTCAAAAAGATAGTTTACTCGATACTATATCAAATATTTTTTGGATTATATTATACTTGTAAATTTCACAAAATGACATTATTGAGAGTTAATATCATGTTTAAAAATGCAACAAAATTTTATGATATAATTTGGTGCGTTGCAATGTCACATCTTTCTTGTACATACTAATGGGATCCACTTTGATGTGATGCATGGACAAAATGCAATTCTAATGCTTTATACATTGAAAGCGATTCATGATGGGACTTTAATGATTTATCAATTGAACATGGTAAAAGTGTTAGTTGGTGTCTAGCTGTATTGGTAAGGGAGTTTGCCTCGCAACTCGTGCTATTTACATGGAGATCAGGGATCAAAATTATTTAACGTGTATACGATAAAGACCTTTACTTTTGAAATGATGAAGCCATGGAGGCAGCTTTTGTATTTACTCAACTTATCAATCAACGTGCTTGAAGAAGTTCACAGCCTTTGATTTCCAAGCTATCAAAAACAAGTTCACAACCTTCCATATCTAGGTTTGAAGGAATATGTAGCAAGAGACTTGCAGGACATGTTCATGTATGAAAGGGTCAAAAGTTGGTGGCACCCTAGGACACACTTGGGAACAAAGGCCACAGGATCTATATAGCTAGGCATGACTTATTGCTCTATTAAAAGGTGGTTAAACGAGGTCACAAACTTTGGAAAAGCTTTGAGAATTTTTAAAAACATGTTAAAAGATGAGGAGAAGGGGTAGGACATAACTCGATTTGTAGTGTAATTTTCCCGACGGAAATTCAAAAATCCTGGTCGGAATTCGACGTTACCTTTAATTTTAAGGGATGAAAGTTGTAACATTTTAGTTATAATTCCGGGCATTTATATGATTTCTAGTGATTTTCAAGTCTAAATCCCGGTTAAGGCTAAGCATTGCCTTTAATTATAAGGGTTGAAAAAAACATTTTTTTTTTCAGTGGAGTCCAGGCTCATCTTTAACGGTCAAAGATATACGACGTAGTACGCAGTGGACAATGACAGCCCTTCGGTCTCTTCGAATAACATTTACACGACGCGACCACGCCCCCTTTCCAACGTGTCGTCCTATCATTGGGTATTAGAAACCGCGCTCACGTGAACCTTTTGTCCAGCTTCAATGCCGACAGAAAATGCATAATATCCTAGTTTCCAATCTCAGCTTGGCACGTGGACAACTACCATTGCAGCAGGTAAGGTATCGTTGAATGTTCTGCTCTTTGATTTAGGGGTTATGACTCATTAGTTAAAATAGGCACCGAGGCTATTTGAATTATTATTTTTTAAAAAATTAGAGGCTTGATTATAAAAAATAACTTTCCTCCTTCAGACCCCATTTAACAAGCTACAAAGATGTAAATGTAGCTTTGTGGTATATAATTATATATATATTGGTCAAAAAAATCCCTTTCCTCTCAAATTTGATGGAAGAGGTGTCTTGCCCTACACCTTGACGGCTTGGGTTCAATACCCCGCATGCCTAAATGGCATGTGGTCTATCTATTCCCACACTAAAAATAAAAAATAGAAAATATTCCTCCCAATACAAAAAAAATTTGATGGACAAGGGTGCTCGTATTTCTACATTTCTCGTCGTGCATGGAGGGGAATTCTTTTTCTTCGCTTCTATTATGGATGCCAACTCTTGAACTGCTCCACTCTCTTTTCGCATCCCTATCTCTTTCCTCACACAAGCTCCTATATATATGCCTTTCCCTTTCACGCTCCCTCTCGCATGCTAGGCTCCGCCGTCTCTATGTCTCTCTCTAACGAGAGAGAGAGAGAGAGAGAGAGAGAGAGAGAGAGGCATGCCTTACACCAGTTTCTCTATGCTTCTCTCTCGCAGAAGAGGATAAACATGCTCTCCTTCGTGCATATGTGCACATACATGTTTTGCTAAAATATGTGATGGTGGAGATTGAGTGCATAGTCCTTAAGTTTGATGCATGTGTGCAAAACGCCTAAAATCTAAAGGTTATTTGTTGAAGTTTGGTGAATGTAAGTTAGTGAAAAGGTGTGAGACCGGTGAGGTCATGGATGATGTAAAGTGGTCACATGGAAGGTGTTAGTCACATGGAGAGTGTGTGCAATTAACATTGATTGAGCTATTAATTGATGTGGAGAGAGTTTCATAGAATAGATTGAGGGGCTTTTATGTTGAGTTGATTTATCTCTCTAAGATTTTTTTGATTGAATTTAACTTATTTTGATTATCTAATTTTGAGTATAAAAATATATATTTTGATTATCCCTCGCTGGGTAAATTGTTAAGTTGGTATCAGAACCAAGGCACTCTTAGTCTAGTCTAGGGCCCGAGGTATTCACTATGTAAAAACCCCATGTAGCATGTGCGTTCAAGGGGTAAAAACCACCTATCTATAGATTCTTATAATCTAGATATACCTCTTTTGTAAATATTACTAGTGGCGAGACCCATCTCCGACGGGTTGAGCTAAGCACACCATTAAAAAAGACAACTTTGTTAAGAAGGCATCACCAATTACACACATTGAAATCAGTTAAGACACAAAGATGGTATCTACAAAGAGAAGAAACCGGTTCATACCTTTATGGCCTTGATAGAGAATCCTCTTGGAATGAGACCTAATGTGAAGTTCTGGACCAAGAAAGAGTTAATGGAAGAACAGACTCCTAAAGGGTGCACTACTTAGTCTCTTCTGGTGGTTGGCTTGCAGTTGGGGTATCACATTTCTTGGGATCATTCATCTTTTGTTTGGGAGCAGAAGAGGTGGGATCAGATATGTGGTTTACTTAATAGTGGGCTTTCATAGGATATGTGTGGCTTCTATAAAAAGTAGACTACTATATATGTTTCTGCACAGTTTATAAACATAATTATAATTATTGTTCCAAAAAAAAATGAGTGAATTGAATTCGACGTGTAAGGTGTTGTAGCACACTTTGCATACATATACAAAAATTACATTTTTGCTACCCATCTCTCTCTCTCTCTCTCTCTCTCTCTCTCTCTCTCTCTCTAGATGCACCCTCTCCCTCTCTCAATTCGCATAATTCTCTCTCTCCAATATAGAGACATTTAACTTTCTCTCTCAGGTGCATCTCTTTCTCTCTCCCTCCCTCCCTCCCTCTACCTTTCTCTCTCTGGCCTAAACACACCCACACATACTCTCTCTCTCTCTCTCTCTCTCTCTCTAACTTTCTCTCTCTCAACCCACACACACCCAAATCTCTCTTTACCTTTCTCTCTCTCAACCCACACACACCCAAATAGGTAGCCTCTCTCTCCCTCTCTCTCTCTCTCTCTCTCTCTCTCAACACACACACACCCAAATAGGCAGCCTCTCTCTCTCTCTCTCTCTCTCTCTCTCTCTCTCTCTCTCTCTCTCTCTCTCTCGCTCGCTCGCTTGCTCTTTTCTCTCTCTATCACACACACACACACACACACACACACACACACTCTCTGGTGAACTTGCATGATGAAAATTTTTTATTTTTCTAGAGACCCAATCTAAGTTGCCGCATGGCATCGATGGATATGTAGCTTGCTACTTATGCTACTACATATAGTGGGCTGGCAAATGGCAATAAACTGTTATATATGCTTATGTACAGTTTATAAACATAATTATAATTATGGTCCCAAAAAAAGAAATTAGTGAATTGAATTTGACATGTAAGGTGTTGTAGCACACTTTGCATACATATACAAAAATTACATTTATGCTACCTCTCTCTCTCTCTCTCTCTCTCTCTCTCTCTCTAGACGCACCCTCTCCCTCTCTCAATCCAAACAATTCTCTCTCCAATAGAGAGACATTCAACTTTCTCTCTTAGGTGCATCTCTCTCTCTCTCTCTCTCTCTCTCTCTCTCACACACACACACACACACACACACACACACACACACATACACGCACACACAACACAAAGACATGCATCTTTTTCTCTCAGGCACATCTCTCTCTCTCTCTCTCTCTCTCTCTCTCTCTCTCTCTCACTGACACACACACACACACACACACACACACACACACACACACACACACACCGGTGAACTTGCATGACAAAAAAAATCGATATGTCAACAATCATAAGTTGCTCAGCGGCATGGCATCGATGGATATGTGGCTTGCTACATATACAAAAATTACATTTTTGCTACCCATCTCTCTCTATCTCTCTTTCTAGACGCACCCTCTCACTCTCACTCTCCCTCTCAGTCTACACAATTCTCACTCTTCTCACTCTCCAATAGAGAGACAGTCAAATTTCTCTCTTAGGTGCATCTCTCTCTCCCTCCCTCCCTCCCTCTACCTTTCTATCTCTAGACCCAAAAACACCCACACACGTAGCCTCTCTCTCTCTCTCTCTCTCACACACACACACACACACACACACACACACACACTCATTGAGGATGGATAATCCAGAAGTTGGGCTACTTGAGTGTTCGCATGGCCCATGCCATGCGGATTGTGATTGGCTAGATATGAGTTTCATCCCACCACCTCAGAGTGGAGACATGTAGAGCTGAGCGCATCTTCAGAACAACCGAGAAGCTCATACGGAGACCCAGAGAGGAGAGGATCTGCCGATTATGCCACACAGAGGTTGAGACAAAGGAGCATGACATATGCCGCTGCCCAGTATACTATGAGATCCGCGGCGGCAGGTTTCACTGTCTATTTCGTGAGAGATTTGGTCCACTCTCAAGGATCATTGACTTCCAAGACCAGCATTGCCTAGGCCTCTTCCTACTTGAGCTCCACAGACACAAGGACACCTTCTTAAGAGAGCTTCGCGACCCCAGCCACCCCTCCCCCTCCCCCTCCCTCACCAGCCAACCATCACCAGTTTCTTCCGGACGACCCAGGAGGTGGAGGACACCGATATAATGGATCTTGTGGACCCTCCACAAGTTGCTTCGTACCTACCTCCCCCGAGAGGAGTTACCTCGGACCGAGCCTCCACACTCCAACGTGCCCAGTGCCCCCGACTGTTGGCCACAATCACCTTATCAGCTCTAGATATAGGACATGCTCCACCGCCATTGAGCTACCTTTCCACGTGACATAGCTGAGGGAGACCTCTTGGCTATACTCATCAGCCCCATGCTTGATATTTTAAAGAGTGATATACCATCTACTCAGAGCTGATGCTGCTCTCATGTTTCTTTTTCTTACTATTCCATGATGAGTTTCCATGGATAGTTTTGTATCACCCCCTAGTGAGATAGCTATGTTTATGTTTTCTTTCTATTTTATTTTCCATTCCATGATGAGATATGCCATGGACATTATTGTATCGATTTCGTCTGATAGGCCCATTGGGTCTTTAGTAGAGGACGCTTAATATCTCTCTCTCTCTCGCTCTCTCTCTCTCTCTCTCTCTCTCTCTCTCTCTCATATTCAGAGACATTTTACTTTCTCTCTCAAGTGCATCTCTCTCTCTCTCTCTCTCTCTCTCTCTCTCTCTCTCTCTCTCTCCTCGTCCCTCCCTCTACCTTTGATGACACGTCAAAATAGAATGCAGTCTCCTTTATATATAGTATAGATAATACGATGGTGTAAGTTTATCAGATATGATTAATGTAGCACATTTTACTAGCGGGCGGGGTGAACAATTCCACTTGCTATGTTGTAAAGCAATTAATCACGGTTGACTTAGAATTTATGCTTGGCAGTTCATAAGCAGTAATACAAAATTGCAGGATGGTGTCCAAAAATAGCTAAAGTCAAGGGTGAACCTTGTATTATGCCTCAGGATCCCATTCTACTTATAAGGCTAGAGAGAGTTCACATTTGTATTTCACTTGATTTTTGACCTTGAACCACAGTAGGAATCTCTATTAGATTGAAAAACATATTTACGAACTCATGATCCTCTTTCGGAACCTCAAATGTTATGAGCCACCAAATTTCATTTTCAGATTGAACACTGAAGTACGGAGGATATTCTTTAATAGACATATCATAGAACTTCACCATTGCAGCTTGCAATTTGCACACATCCAAGACATAATTGCTGTTTGGATTCCGATCGAAGGTCACTTCTTTAGCAAAATGCTATGTGTTTAGGCTCACTAAATGAGTTCAAGGATATTTTTATTCAATTGTTACCTTGCTTTTCTGACACTAAAAGGACAGTTCAAGTGGAGATCCTTTTGTTTTGCAACACAGACTTAAAACCCGCATCTATTTGTCTATAGATCATTGCATAGTATTCTCTACTTAAACCAACTTTGTCACAAATACCTTGAGCTTCAGTTGCAGTAAATGCATTCTTCACATCTTGCAATCATGCATGCATGAGATTATCACTAATTGTTCTGAACTTTGAATGATAAAGTGTAGACTTCACTATCTATCTTGATAAGATTTGTGAGAGTGCTCCATTGTCTTATGTAAGGTTCTTTAGCTTCTCAGTCTCGGCATATATACGACATTTGTAGTTTCCACTATTTTTTGACAAATCAATAAGACTTGATCTTTGTTTCCTTACTGGTTCACATGCATCCAAATTAGAGATGAAACTATGTTTGATTGTCTTCTCTAATACCACTTCTAATTTGTTGTTCTTGGCCTCTAGATCCTTTTCTTTTTATTCCAATTCATGGTTCTACAAATGCTGAGCATGAACAACTTCTACCAACTCATTCTATTCATTCTCCTTTGTTAGATAATCGATCATTTAATTGCTTGATCTAAGCTTCCTTCATCATCAGCACCCTTTGTGACGATATCCAAATGCTTTGCACGTGACTAGCAAGCCTTATTGTGTAACCAAGCAAGCTAGCATTGCCCTCACAAACATATTTAACCAAAGAAGTTAGGCCTAAAATTTTAGGTGGTTGTTGGGTCAAGGGATTAGGTGGGTAAATTGATCCTTCCACCCACATATCAACATTCTCTCCCTAACTCCCTGGCATGTTGCATTACATAAGGGTTGACTTTAGAAGCCTCTCTTCTCTTATAAAGAGGAGCATACTCATCATCAAGGTGGGCCACATGTATAAATCGCTTCTTAGAATTGTTTTTGATGTTCTACAAAAAATAAAACAATACTAAAATTTTAATTAACTCATTTCTTTGCAAAAATATAAGTCGAGTAAAACATTATCATTAATTTCAAACACTTGTGTTTCAAATAACATAAAATTAATTCCCTCTAAACATATCCATACCTTCATTGAGCATTGTAGCAACACTTCTTGATGCCCTTCTTGATGTAACAGCACTTCCTGGCAGTAAAAGAATTGGGTATAGAAAATCAATGAAGGCAAATATGACTTTTTGTTTCCACTTGTTGATGGCACTAGAAAATCAAATCTATGTTCATTGATATCCATACATAAATAGTATGTGAGGAAAGAGGAGGTTCAAGTGAAAGCTTAGAGGCTTGCTTGAGAGATTGAAGATTTGAATGGAGGGAAGTTCAAATGGATAAGAGTAGCTAGTGTGAATGAGGAAAATTCACCCAATGACAACTAGCATAACTTCATGAAAATGCACTAGAATAGAACTTAAGCATGTTATACGTGTTGGGAAAAAAACTTTTCAAAATACTAAGTTTGCTGGATGGGATTCCCGTTCGCATCCAACTGGTATGGCGAGGTCTCCTCCTATAGTTCTAGGTCCAAGAAGATATCGTTGCCCATCTCGAAACCTAAACAATCTGCAGCTACCTCGCCTCCCCGCATGTCATACTTTGGATAACTAGATGTACTCTCACTAGAGTGCGTGAAGATAGCGATGACCAAAACAGAGACCTACGTGCATACACTAGTAAGTATGTTAGGGAGGGAATCATTGAGCTTAACTTTAATAAAAACCAGCGAATCCTACACTCAACTCTTCTTGGCCATCTTCTAACATGACATACAGATATCGCTCGTCTCGGGAAGCGCAAGAACAAAGTCCTTCACAATGTGAAGTTTAAATTTTTACCTCCCGCACACAAATCCCTAGGTGCTCGGCGGCACGTAGAGTGCACACCATAGTGCCATCGGCCTGTAGGAAATCTGTAGCAAGCACAAAAGCCGACTCCACAAGTACCTCCCTAAAAAAATTCCATCGAGGAACCACAACATTGTCCTTGCGGAGACACAGATTTGTAGGAAAATCAACCCACACCAAGCGCAGGCCTCCAAGCCTATCGAAGGCGTCCATGATTCCCCACCTCGTTAAAGAACCCATCAAGGAACCACAACATCATCCTTGCAGAGACACAGATCTATATGAAAATTGACCCACACCAAGCGCAAGTCTCCAAGCCTATCGAAGGTGTCCATGCTTCCCCACCTCGTTGCAATACTGCAAGATTCTTGGAACAACAAAGCATGTAAGGTGGCTGCAAACACTATAATGACGATGAGTGGAGAGAGTCACTAGCACGCTTGAGAGATCAGACCTGTGTTTTCACTTTCCCAAAAGTGTGAGATAGAGGTGATCAATGTTGGAGCTCAAAACTAAGTGCAAGGGGCCCACCACAACAAGACGATAGTCTTCATTTAGACAACACCAAATACCTATTATTACTGTTGATGAATAAATGAACTAATGAATGTTCAAACATGTCAAGTTCACTTACTAGATCCCAAGAGGTCCACCTTGGCTTCTTTTAAACTCTCCGACCCTTGCCCTTTGCTCTCACCATGTGAAGAGGCACCTGCTCTTCACCTTGTGCATGGGACTAATGTTCTCATTGTCATGCTCATCATCCTTGGAATGGTTGTCCTCAGATTCCTCAAAAATGTCACCCCCTTCCCACTTTGGTCAGGACCTTTTTGGGACGATGGAGGCTCCTTGTTTGTGGATTTCTTAACCTTTTTCTTCTCGGGGGCCGATTGCTCGGTGTTAGGCTTCTTTCCCTTTCTGGCTACTACATTCAACCAACATTAGAACTTTAAATTTCCAAAAAATAAGATTCATACTTCATACAAATTAAATATTGTACACAAGGAAACATACTCTAAAACTACTCTGCCTCCTCTAGAGGAAACTCCCCCTTTGGGTAGTCTAACCACCATGGGAAAAGTATCCATGTGTCCTTGCCCTGAAGCTCATCCATCCACTCTTCGGGGTACAATCATGTCTCCTCTGTCTCAAACAGCACCCATGTGTGTGAAGGGTGCTTGGGAATGTAGACCGGATCACATACACTACTTATCCACCACCTAATATAGAAACATTAAAGAAGTCTAAGAAACCAATATAATACGAATGAAAACTTCTCCACCATGTAAGGCAAAAAAAGAGTGTTGTGCTACTTCATACCTGTACAAGAGGCATCGTGCTGTGTATGACCAGGTGTGGTTGCTGGTCGGGACCCAAGGTGGCACGCATTTGTCCTTTCCACCTTACGAATGCCTTCTCAAAATGAGACTTCCTATAAGATTTCAGGGCATCCGTGATACCTACTTCGGATTCCACTGTGGCTCTCTCGTGTATGCTGGCTACTGCAAGTGAGCACGCCTCCAACATCGTGTACAATTGTAGCGTGTACTCAGTCCTCAGTCAATTGGAACCAGTACACACGACGATGGATCCACATGAAGAACGCTCTGTCGGATGTCAGAATCTGCGCATCCCTCATAGCAAACTTGCCACCAGCAATATGTCAAAGGAGCTTATATTTCCTGCATTGTGAACAAGCATTATGTTTGTACTTAATTTAAAAAAACAATGTAATGCTTCAAGAGAGTTAGAGATCTTACTCTCCATTTGAAATATGTGCTCGAGCAATATCTGGTAGCTTTGAAGTAGTGAATTTGCTACCTTTTCACCCTAGCCTTGGTACGACATCACTTAAAAAAACTCTTTTCCACAGTTGGGGTTGGCAATTTGTGCTAGCTCATATCCCCTCTTAGGTCTCCGTCTCCTTGAGGGCATCCCTATAGCCCTTGTCGAACATTTCTACATTCATCATGTATTCTCTACTCCCTCGCTCGCAAGACACTATTCTTGGCTTGGTACGTGGCATCAAACTCTGACTACAATGCTTTAAGAAACATATTTTGAAATGAAAACATGCTTTGAGAAAGAGGCATCCACACACCTTGAAAACTAATTGTGAGAGGAGTGCCATGGGAAGCTTCAGCCACTTGGATCTATTAGGTCCCTGATGAGTAAGCGCTTTCTGGGCCCATGCATGATCAACGTCATTGAACTTTGACAAAAATGATTGTGGATCGGCAAGACCCATGCTGTATCATAAATATATCATGTGTCGTTGTGTTCGGCACATGAATGGTAGTGACCTTGAAAATTTACATGCATTTTAAACAAGGTAAATGATGACATATACAATGTTTGTTCATTTCATACACAAAAAAACAATGTACAATCCACTTGTTGATCATGCACAACACCAACAAGAACTCCGCCGCCTCCTCTTCAAGGAATCGGAACACTTTGCAATTCACCTTGGGAATCCTCTCTTTTTTGACTCGATTGCTATTCACCCATTCTCGCCAAGCTTTGAGTCGATTGTTGTCATCCTAAACAGAAAACATCTTCCCAACCATGGGGCAATTGAGAGGTGTTCGTTACCTTGCTTGATGTGGCCACTTGTGATATATGCCCGGGGCTTGATAGTGCGATCTCATCTTGCGGTCTGGTGAACCCCTTAGATTGTAAACAAGTTTGTGGAGGCATTTTGTCTTTAATAGTTCTAAAATTGATATGCAACCATATTTAAGAATAGTTCTTAAATTAATCTTTAATCATGATTAATTATTGATCCAAAACATCCATTCTTTCAAATAATCACAAGAAGATTACATCTAGAATTTGAATGATTACGTCAAGATTAATCACAAGAAGATTACGCCAAGAATTTGAATGATTACTTCAAGATTAATCATAAGAAGATCACGTCAAGAATTTGAATGATTTAATCAACTCGAGTTGTGGAATGTGTAGTCGTAAATGTAGAGAATCTTTAATCCATCAACCAGCACTCTTTTTCACCCACCACTAGATTCTCCAATTGATGAATGGATGTGTTGGGCAGAACGAGGGCATTTAAGGGCAGAATGAGGGCGTTGAGGGAATTTAGGACAAAAGGAACGAGAGTGCGTTGAGGGTGTTTAGGGCAGAACAAGGGCATTTAGGGCACTTGTTTGCGCTTGAGGGAGTTTAGGGCATTTAGGACGCTTGAGGGCGCTTGAAGGCGAGAGAGGGCGAGAGAGCTTAGGTTGAGGGCTCATAAAGTGTGACCCTCCTCTGTTGGGGCTCTGCAATGGCTTTAAAGTCGTTGCACGTGGCACACACAGGCCACACCGCATAGGCCACGCGGTAATGCCATGTGTAATGCTCGAGTGTATGCATTACACATGGCATGCCACATGGATTGCTCAATCTACGTGGAGTACTTAGTCCACGTGGCATCGCCACATGCAATACCCACACTCGGGCATTACATGTGGCATGCCACATATCCAACCACATGTATTATACGTGGTTGGGTATTACCACGTGGCACTAATGACTAGGCACCACATGTGATACACATGATAGCCACGTCGAGTGCTCATACTCAAGCATTACATGTGGCTACTGTCACGTGTGGTGTGTGTGCCGCATGCGTGGCACGCGACACATGCCACATGGGGTGGCACAACGTGGCATTATGCCATGCATGGCCGCGTGGCCTGCATGCCACATGCCACTTGGTGTGGCCGGTGGCATGCAGGCCACGTTGTGGCATGTGGCATCCAGGTCACGTGGCTTGCATGCCACAGGCCACACTGCGTGGCATGTGGAGGGCCCACAAAAGCCCTCCTCTCAAGCGCCCCTCTCCTCCCTATCCTCTGTCCCTCCCTATCCTTTATCCAAGCTTGCAGTCTAAGCACCCCCTCCCCTCTGTATCCTCTATCAAAGCTTTGTGCCCCACCTCTCCCTCTGTGAAAGCCTCGCACCCCACCTCGCTTCTACTAACTCGCCCCTATTCTCCATCAGTGTGTAGATGCCCCACCTCTCTTCCATCAAAACACCCTCCTTTTTTCCTTCTACGTATCATGGCCATGCCATCATTAGAGGAGGTAACCATGGAGTGTATTATCATGCAAGGATACATGGTGCTTGATGAGATGTACAAGAAGGACTCAAACAATCCAGACTTGTATCAAGCTAGAGAGATTTCAGGGAGCTTATTATGGGAATTCAAGCAAAGGAGAATAACCTTGCAACAATGATAGATATGTTCGAGCTCAGAATATCAAGCGCAATTGCTTACAAGAGGACATACAAAGTCATCAATGATGAGAATGAGCAACTAATTAGGAATTTGGCCCAATCAATGGTTGCACGTTGTAGAGCCTAATGAGTGTGTTTCCTAAGTATTGAATGTAATAATAATGTTGGCGCTACTTCATAATGCCAACTTCTTCGATGTAGTAATAATGTTGGAACTACTTCATAATGCTAACTTCTTTAATGTATTTGTTAGCTTTTTTATAGCTTAATGATGATTATGTTTTTTGATGTTCATATTGTAAACCATGAAGAGGGAGAGAGAGGAGAGATATGAGGGAGAGAGTAGAGGGGAGAGAGAAGAGTAGAGGGGAGAGAGATAGAGGAGTGATGAAGAGAGAAGAGGGGAGTGAATGTAGGGATGCTAATTTTTAGAAATATAAATATAAATATAAAATAAATAAATAAATAAAAATATATATATTATAGGATAATTTTTTAAAAATAAAATTTTCTTTCAAAAATAATAATTGATTTAAAATCGTCTAATTAAAAATGTCCAACTTATTTAAGGATGTTAATCACCATTCAGTACTTGTGTACTCCCTACCTGTTGTACCATTCTTTCTTGTTCTTGTGTACTTCTTTTTTGTTCCTCTTTACAATGAGTTGTACAATCACATTCCCATATTCTAAGAAGAATATAATTTTCAACAATAGATGAGTTCTTATGAGTGTAAAGTTTTTGCATGAGCAAGCAGCTCCCCACTCATTTTATGGATTGCAAACCATAGTAAATATTGGGTGGGAACACGCTCAGGAATGGACTCCATGAAGCATATGTATGATCCCCACTGATGGTCAAAGCCATAAATCTCTAACATTTTCTTCCCTCTCCTGGAGTATGTCAGAGAAGACATTGCCTAGGTAGTTTGAAGTGTTTAAATGAACTTTTCTCGCTTCTAAAGAACCATAGGATGTTAAATATATCACATTTTATTAGAAGCATGCTAAAGGCACAACCACTGGAGAGGAGTGTTGGAGAGGAGTGTAGCAATGCGTTTAGACAACTCCTTTGCTATTACTGCTTAGTTTCGGCAATGTTCATTGCTACATGCAATTGCTACATCTATTATGTGATGCCCTCTGATGAGATGATGTGTAGATTAATGATACACATCGGCTTCCATCAACATAATGTTCGTGCAGGCACATCAAAGGCACTAACTGATACGACAAGGCAAATGGTGTCCAAGGTGCTAGTAGGGGTAGTAGATCGTATGATGGGGTAAGGAAGGTACAAAGTGTGTGGCCAAAGAAAGCGTAATGGCAGCACTAGTGTAAGAAGTTGTTTCCTCACATTTCATTGGGGAATAAGAGCTCATCAACATTGCAGAGGAGATGGGACCACTAGTGGAAGATAGCTGGTAGATAGGCTAATCTGGTTGAGCAATTAGATTTGTGTAAAAGAGTTATTAAAATCTAGATAACTAAATTGTGATATTTGAACAATTTGATTTTTAGGTTTCGGAGGTTAGTCCTGTAGCCTCGGCAAGGGCCTTTAAAGGAGAGCTTTATCTTGGATGCACTTCTAAAGCTGAAGCGAGAGTGCACTTATGACTTCTTCCATGGAAGTAGGTTCACGGGTCAAGGGTCCTCAAGTGAGAAGTGCTATGTTTTCAAGATGTCCACCATTAGAGCCCGCTTTAGGGTTGGATTTGGTGAATTAAATGCAATGGACCCGCTTTGGCGACATACGTAGATATAGTTCGACCACACCCAACGAACATGAGATTGGGTGACCATGGCTTGTCATGTGTATGATCCAAGGTAACATATTACCAATGTAGAGTATTTAGGTAGTTAGAGCTAGCTAATTATGAAACCTCTTAAAAGACTAGAGCTTTCACGCAACATGTAGGATCTTCTCACGATTGCGACATGTGAAATGAAAGAGGAGGATATGGAGGCCTAATGTCTATTATATGGGAATGCATTAATGAAGTGATGGACAACCATGGTTGTGAGAGGTCAGGTTTCTTTGGTTTCATGTGGCAGACTAGAATGTAGTTCGGCATGTGTTCAATGGTGGAAAAAATAATGTCCTGACAGATATAGGGAGAGGTCTTGCCTATTTCATTGGGAGCAGACCATGGTTTCCCACACAAAAAAGTATGTGTGTGTTACGTCTTAAGGAGAGCACAAGTAATGTGTGAGAAGTGGTGCATGGATCCTAATAAGTGGAGGCTCGATTGATACGTCAATGGTGGCGCAATGGTCATGTGATGGATAAGAATTTGTCAGCAATGGACTCTTGGTTGAGCTAGTGGGAGGTGCGCATAGCACATTGGGGTTCAGTCATGAAAATGATAGAGAGAAGTAATGATGGTCCAAATACCCCAAGAACAAACCTAGCAGAAAGCAAGCATGAAAGTTGGCTGGCAAGGGAAGGATATAAACGTAAGATTTCTTTTTACAATGCATGTACTACCAATATGGCAAATGTAAATTTTCAAAGCACAAAGGTAGTCTCTTACGCTCAAGGCAAGCACATAGGGAGAGGTCCAAGCTTGGGGAAACTAAAAGAATGGTGCTCTACAAGCCCAGCCCAAGTGGTCCGAATAATTAATGAGGTAACTAAAGGAACACCCATGTATAAGGCGCCAACCCCTCTCACCGGTAAAGAAAGTGCACATTACAAGAGACCATCTGTTGTGGTCATTGATATTGATGATGAGGCCACACATCGACTAGAGAAACATGATACAAGAAGCAGTACTCTAGAAAGAACAGCGGAAGTCACAGAGAGTAATGTCATTAAGCGCAAGGTGAATGAAGCAATGTGGGCACTCCGAAGGACATGCATTGGCATCAAGGTCACATGCAACGGAATGCCTCATGGGGGGCAACACATAGTCGGATCTGCTAAGGGTGTGCTTGCACCTTCCTTTGAAGGCTATCACAAGCACCCTACTGGTCTCATTAGACAATGGATGCAGTTCTGCCTTGACCATTTACTTCATTGTTGCTATATTGTGGATAACAACATAGACCCAAAGCCCAATCCACCACCCAAGATATGGCCAGTTGCTATAGGAACCAACCTCACAAATGAAGAGGTATACTCATTATGGGAAGGTGGATACCAGGTGGAGAGCAAGAATGCAGAAGGTGTTATGCCCACCCCATCGCGTAGTGTTGAGATTCAAGCTCAATGTCAGCTTATGCCAGTTGCACTATGTGCTGGCATGTTAGGTAGTAACATGTGTGAGACATAAATGACCGTGTCCAGCTAGTCATAGTGTGTGGACATTAGCTAGGGTTAGTAGTGTGTGGACACAACACATGTAGTGTGTTGTAGATTATGGATTATGGCTTTATGCATTGTGGTTTTGGAACCTTGTTATTACAGGTGCAGAGCCAGAGCCGGAACTACCCCGACAACCTACACAACAACAGGTTGTAGCTCATAAGCAATGGTCAGAGAGAGCATTCAAAGTTTTGCATTACTTGTTTATATGTATCTCGGATGCTATACTCATACGTATACATGATGCTGAGAATCCCAAGGATGCATGGGATACATTGGTAAAGCTGTTTAATACAGATACTAGTGCTCGTAAGTCTCAGTTAACACAACAGATTCATAATGTGAAGTGGAAAGGAAGGAGTATCCATGATTATGTACAAGAGATAAAGTGGTATGCAGATGCATTGGCAACTATCAATGCCCCCATGCCTGATGACGATTTGGTAGACATTGCCTTGCGTGGTCTTGGCAAGGAGTACAAGTCTTTTGATATATCTATCTCTGTTCGGAGTACAGGTTTACCAAATTTTGATGAGTTGGTTTCTCTCTTGCTTGTTGAGGAAATCAAACTCAGTGACTCTTTTCATTATGCATCTACTAGCCACCATGATGATAATAGCAGAAATCAGGCTTTCTATTCACAAAGGGGATTTAGAGGCAGAGGGAGATTTGCATCACGTGGTTGTGGTAATGGTCGTGGATGGTAGGATAGGTCACCGCAATAGAATTTTCAGCCTACATATGGTGCCAGAGGTGGTCGTGGATATACACCTCAGAGAGGCAGAGGTAATCCTCGTGGTAGAGGACGTTGGCAAGGCCAACAAACATCTATGCAAAATGTGGAATGCCATTACTATGGGAAGTTTGGTCATATGCCAAAGGCAAGAAAGAAGGCACATTATTTAAGTTGCATGCTGGGATTCCTGAGTTGAAATCAACCATGTTCTCTAAAAGCCGAAATGTGGTACAGGACATTGACATGTGGCATAAAAGGATTGGACATGTGAACATACAAAGGTTAAAGAACATGCAAGTAAGAGGCATTGTTAGTTGGGCTGCCTAGATTCAAGTATGATGGAAATATGCATATCTGTGATGCTTGCCAGTTTGGAAAGCAAGCAAGAGGTTGCCATTTCCTAAAGAAGGCAACATGAGTAGAAGGCCACTTGAGATAGTTCATAGTGATGTATGGAGTCCTGCACAAAACCCATCCATTAAAGGCAGCTTGTATTATGTGACATTCATTGATGATTTCAGCAGAATGACTTGGATTTACTTTCTCAGAGAGAAAAGTGAAGTGTTGGGAAAGTTTATGGACTTCAAAGCTTTTGCAGAGAAGCAATATGGCTCTTGGATAAAATGTTTGAGGACAGAAGGAGGTGGTGAATACACCTCACATGCTTTTGAGAATTTCTTGAGAAAGCATGGCATAAGAAGGCAGTTAACTTGCAGGTACACACCTCAGCAAATTGGTGTTGCTGAGGAAACATAGAGTCATTTGTGATGTGGCTAGGGCAATGCTCAATGAAAAGAGCATGCTAGAATATTATTGGGCAGAAACGTTGATGGCATGGAAGCGGTAAAGCTGTTTACGCCCTTATAGCATGCCACACTTCCACACACGCATGCAAACACACCAGAACACCAGACCAAAGAGCATGAACAAGACTTATATTTTAAAAAGAACCTTCATCTTTACAGAATTGGATATCTGAGATATCCAGACACCAGCTTCATCAAGCACCCGCTCGCAAATCAGCCCTCTCCAGCTCCTGGTCGCTCCCAATCCGGTTCCCTTCGCTCCTCGCTTCTCTGCAGCCGACCTCTTCGTTCTCTGCTCTGCACCTCAGCTGAAGATCACTCTCTCCTACACCACCAGCACACTACCAATCCTCACGCAAAGAACCAGCCACACTGCCCATAAACTCTGCTCTGTGGGTGGCAGCCCGCTTCTCTACCTTTTTCCTCAACACCAGCACCTAGGCGTCTCCCACACGCCAGCTAGTCTCATGCCAGCCCTCCAACAGCCATGCCTGCGTCCTCCACACTTGTTTCTCTGTCACCTCAACGGCGGTCTCCTACCCAAGGCGGCCTTCTCTGCAGTCTCTAGTCGCCCCACTAGTCACACTCTGCATAGCCCGTAATTCAGCCCTTGTCGCTTAACACCAGCAGCTGCTGCATCTTCAGCACACCAGCTTCATAAACTCTGCGGCTGCATATGCCCGAGAGCCTCTCTACTGCACACGCTCCCGACTGCACACACATCAGAACCTCCCTCTTCTGCAACACCTAAGCGACCTTCTACATAAGGCCGGCTCCTCTCCTCGTCCGTTCCTCTGCAGAATCACCCGCTTTCACCTTCCTCTGTACTCGGCCCCCCTCGCCACAGAGGTCTCTCCTCCACACGGCAGCCCGTCACCAAGGCGTCCACAACTGGCGCCCTCCACACTCTTCGCTGTACTTCACAAGGCGACCACACACCTCTTTGCGTCTGTGGCTACAGCTAGCCACCCAAACCACACGGGGCTCTCCCGTCCTCGCGCTCTCCCCCGCCTGAAAACATAGAGGCCGTCTCACTTCCTTCCAGTTGCGCCGACTCACCAGCTTCACCAGCTTCTGGACTGTGCGCTGGCAGCCACTCACTCTTCCGCGTGGTCTACCTTATAGGTGGCCACCATTGCTTTTCACACTCAATCCAAGGTACATGGCTCCTTTTTCTATTATTGCCCTCATGCTCCACACATTCTCAAACACAACCTTGCGCCCATTGTATTTTGACGTGCCCACACATATCAAACGGCCGCGCACATATACGAGCCATCGAATAGCTGATACTACCCCCAGCAACTACGTTCCGGACGAGCCTGTGCTTCCAGAATCTCAACATTGTCCCTGCACATACACTCCCACCAAAACCAAAAGCTTGATTGCCGTATCCACGACGCCCACACTGAGTCAATGGGTGCTCCCATGACCTTATCACAACACGAACAGCACTCATGTACACATGTACAAGTTGAGTCTGAGGTTCCAAAAAAACTTCACACAACGTGTGCCACACAGCGGTGTATGTACTTAATAAGACACCCACAACAGCCATACATGGAAGTACACCAGAGATGCGGCTTACAGGTTTTAGGCCAGACATTGGATACCTCAAAGTGTTTGGTTGCATAGCTTATGTGCATGTGCCTGATGAGAGGAGGAGGAAGTTGGATCCTAAGGCAGAAAAGTGTGTTTTTGTTGGGTATGCACAGGATCGCAAGGCATATAAATGTTACAATCCACAAACTAGGCAAGTGGTTATCTCATGAGATGTGGTGTTTGATGAACTTGCTAGTTGGTACAAGGCAAAGGATGAGGGTGTCATTGATTCCGTTGATGTGGATGTGCATGTGAACTTGCCACAAGCAAGTTCTTTTTCTATGTTTGGGCCAACAGAATCTGAGAGTAGCACTATACGTCCATGGTCAGGATGCTTGAGACATGAGAGTGTGAGCACTGGGAGTAGTGCTGTGGATAAAGGGAAAAAGAAGGTTGAAGGAATTGGCATTACAGGTTATGAGTCATCAAGTTCAGAGAGTTTGGATGAGGAACTTGGCATACCAATTTTACGCACACTACTAGGTGCAAGGCAGGATAGATATGTGCCTCCACATGCTAGAGTGACGGGTGTTCAGAGTGATCTGCATGCATTGCAGAGATCCCAAAGGGTAAGGTATCCAGTTGTTGACAGGTTAACATATCGTGACTTTGCTATGCATTATGCATATATAACCTCTTTGGTGAAGCATGTGGAACCTACATGCTATACAGAAGCTATTGGGAAGCATGTATGGGAGAAGGCAATGGATGTTGAGATGGACGCATTAGTTCATAATGAAACATGGGATTTGGTTGCCTTACCACCACAAGGCAAAAATGTCATTGGTTGCAAATGGGTTTATAAGGTGAAATGCAAATCAGATGGTTCCATTGAGCACCATAAAGGGCGGTTGGTAGCTAAGGGTTATGCACAAACCTAAGGCTTGGACTATGATGAAACATTTAGTCCAGTTGCAAAGATGGGAGCAGTGAGAGCAATCATTTGCTATGGCTGCTACAGCAAATGGTTGGGAAATGCATCAAATGGATGTGAAAAATGCATTTCTAAATGGTGATTTACAAGAGAAAGTTTATATGGCACAGCTAGAAGGATATGTACACCCAAGGTATCCCACTCATGTATGCAAATTAAGGAAAGCATTATATGGTTTGAAGCAAGCACCTCATGCTTGGAGTGATAAGATAAGCCGATATCTTATCTCCCTTGGATTTCAGGTTTCTTCAGTAGATTCTTCACTCTATGTGAAGAAAACAGATGATGGGATTGTCTTACTTGTCATCTATGTGGATGACTTGATTGTCATCTATGTGGATGACTTGATTGTCATAGGAGATCATGCTACAGATGTTATGCATGTCAAGAAGGCATTGAGTGGGCAGTTTGATATGAAAGACTTGGGTGAATTGAGATATTTTCTTAGGATTGAAGTGATCAAAGACCATGCAGGGACATGGTTAGTGCAACGCCAATATGCATTGGATATGTTAGCAAAATATGGGACGACAGGGTATAAGCCAATAAGTACACCTTTGGAGCAGAATGTGAAGCTGCGGGCTGATTTTGGTGAAGAGTTGAATGATCCATATAGAAAGATGGTTGGCAGTCTTATTTACATGACTATCACACACCCAGATCTCAGTTATGCTGTGGGGCTAGTAAGCCAATTTATGCAGAGCCCCAAAAAACCTCATTTGGATGCAGTGAGACGCATTATGCACTATGTAAAGACCACTGCACATTATGGTCTTCTTTATGAGAGCATGGTAAAGTCTTGGATGTACACAGCTACACAGACGGAGATTGGGCAGGTAGCTTGTATGACAGGAGGTCTACTAGTGGGTTAGGTGTAGCCATTGCTACATGTGAAGGAGTATGGTTAAAGAGTCTCTTGGCTGATTTGGGTGAGCCTATTGATTGCAAGGTTGTCATTCATTGTGACAACATGAGTAGCATACAGTTGGCCAAGAATCTAGTTTTTCATGCGCGGACCAAACATATAGAGGTCCACTATCATTTTGTCAGAGAGAAAGTGTTGGATGGTACAGTGGATTTGCAGTATGTGAAGATTGAAGAGCAGGTGGCCGACATCTTTACAAAGCCATTTAGCAAGGAGAAGTTTGAGTACTTCCGTACTATGTTGGGAGTACATGTTGGGAGTACATGGGATGAGCTTGAGGGGGAGTGATAAGAGCTTTGATAGCCCAAGCTCATCTACATCTTCATCTATGGCAGTACATCATTAGCTTGAGAGGGGCTTTGAAAATGAAAGCTATGGTGGTAGAAGTGCAAAAAGTGAAACACAATTATGAAGTTTTCAAGATCGAATCGCACGGGGATGATGCACACGTGGGAAAATATGATGTGCATGTGAAAGATGAACAGTGTTGTACATGTCCAGATTTTGCAGATAGAGAATCCAAGAAGAAGCCGTATCTTGCATGCAAGCACTTGTACTTCTTTATTTACATGTGCTAGGCTTAAGCCAGAGCAAGAATATGTTCATCCACCAGCCTATCCTATCCAACCTTGAGGTTTACAATGCCTTGTCTCGTAGGAGAACGTGCCCTAATTTAGACAATTGAATGCATGGATAATCAGTTGACCTCTAGTATTTTGGGACCTATGTAACCTTTGTGGAAGTAACCTCATTGTAAAGGGTTTAATTGTGCAACGTCTATCTCCCCCCCGTCCCTCCCTCCTCCCCCTCTCGCTATTGTTTTGAGTTCACGACTTTTGCAGAGCCAAGTTTGCCAAACGTTCGCCACCATGAGTTGAGCGGAGCCGCCCAAGGGGGACCAATGCTCAAAAAAAAGTTTTTTTCAACCCTTAAAATCAAAGGCAATTGTTAGACTTAACCGGGATTTAGACTTGAAAATCACTAAAAATCATACAAATGCTGGGATTTATAACTAAAATGTATAAATTTCATCCCTTAAAATTAAAGACAGCGTGAGATTCCAACCGAGATTTTTGAATTTCAGCCGGTAAAATTACACTACAAACTGGGTTATGTAAGCACTTGGGGGGGGGGGGACTTCTCTTCCTTTTTGTAGCGCACACACATCAATCATCACGCTTGGACCTGTCAAATACATTCTAAGTCATCCCAAAAAAACTAATGTGGGAACTTTTTGGGTATGCGAGCTTTGGACTTTGGACATGTAAAATATACCTAGCATCCATCCCTATTTTATTCCTGTGGCCATGGTGGTGAGTGATTGCAATTGTCTCTTTCATTTTCACGTGGCAACTTCTGAGGATATGGTGAAAAATGGGATTGCCAAATGTCTCATTTATGCATGCTTAAAAGTTCTACTATGCAGTGTGCATTTCTTTAACTCATGGTTAGACTTTCTAGGTTAATTTTACCGTGGAAGTAGTATAGCATGAATAACCCATATAAATAATAGTACATTTTTGTGTGCTAGTATTAATCTACGCATGAATCCCTAGAAGCTGGCCACTTTTTGTTTTGTATCTATATATAATATAACACAGCTTGACCTGAGGACAAGCTGACCTGATGTGACGATACCAACATTTGTTCAATTAGCAGATTATTTAATTCTGTAATCATCTTCTAAATAATTTATTTGTAATTAAATTCTTTTTATGTTGCTAACTCTATATGGCACACCTTAATATTATGCAATTTTTTGAATTTGTTGGTTTCCCATGTCCCATACTAAGAAACACGTCTGAGCATTTTCTTCGATGCATTAACTCTGATTTCGATGATCGAGATAATGCCACTCGGAAATGATCTTTTCATATTCGGGTGAGCTTAAATACCAGTGTGAAGTATAAAATTGTAAAACCTACATCTTGAATTTATAAAAGTATCATGATTATTTTTCTAAATGTGAAGGGTTTATAATTGTGTTATTCTTATTAAAGTTGATCTTTATGCATAGAAAGATGTATAAAGGATTTTTTTTAATTATAGAAGTGTTATTCTTATTAAATTGATTTTTATGCATAGAAAGATGAAAAAAAATTATTATAAAAGTGTTATTCTTATTAAAGTTGATCTTTATGCATAGAAAAGATGTATAAAGGAATTTTTTTAATTATAAAAGTGTTATTCTTATTAAATTGATTTTTATGCATAGAAAGATGCATAAAGGAATTTTTTTAATTATAAAAGTGTTATTATTATTAAATTGATTTTTATGCATAGAAAGATGCATAAAAGAATTTTTTATTATTATAAAAGTGTTATTCTTATTACAGTTGATTTTTATGCATAGAAAGATGTGTAAAGAAATTTTTTTATTATAAAAGTATTATTCTTATTAAATTGATTTCTATGCATAGAAAGATGCATAAAGGAATTTTTTTTTAAATTACAAAAGTGTTATTCTTATTAAATTTGATTTCTATGCATAGAAAGATGCATAAAGAAATTTTTTTATATAAAAGCATTATTCTTATAAAAATTTATTTTTATGCATAAATAGATGCATAAAGAAATTCTTTTTATTTTAAAAGTGTTATTCCTATTAAATTTGATTTTATACATAAATAGATGCGTAAAAGGATTTTTTTAAATAAAAGTGTTATTCACATTGAAGTTGATTTTTATGCATAAATAGATGCATAAAGAATTTTTATATCAAAATTAGAATTCTCTTAAATTCTATGTTTAAATTCTATGAGTATTTGATAAATGAAAAAGTAAATACTCTAAGAGAGAAATTTCTGTCGTTTTATATTCACACGGATTCTAAAAAGAAAATTCAGGAAATCTATCGAGATCGAAATATTTAGATAAATGATAAATTTATTCCTCATTGGAATTCGTAACTAATTTAGAAATTAGTTAAGTGAATATTCAAAGAAAGAAATTCAGTAAAATAGTAACTGAATTATCAAACCTTTTTGAGAAAGATAGTTTAGGAAAAATCTTATCCAACTCGAGCCTTAAATCAAACTATGACCAAGACCAAACTCTTTCGTCAGTTTCGAGGAAAGAAGATGTGACCAGTTTAGAAAAATACACTCAAAACTCCCGCCAAATCTGAAACTAAGTTTGAGACCCTTCGAATTGATCTGTGGAACAAGGTTACAGAATTCAAGGAATTCTGGTATGAAATTCAAAATTTCGATCAAGAAGTTTTGGGGATATTGATTCAAGAAATACTCCTTGTATTCAAAAGAAAATCAAACTAAAAACTTGCATAGAAACCTTATTTTCTTAAAGGACTCTCTTATGCCAAAATGCTGGAGGGAGCATTTGGTATATGTTTTTCTAAGGGAAGTTTTGGTTGCAACAGGGCCGGGGAGTGTTCAAAGGACAGCTCACGTGGCAAAGCCTGCCCAGGTCTTGACCAGCCTCGGTATGGTTAAAAAATGGTACCCTTCTAGTACGATGGGTGAGGGCCGACGAAGCGGTCTCCCTCTGTGAAGTGCTAGGACACCTAAGGAGGATCCTGGAGGGTTCTGACCAGGCAATGCATGGGCTCGCAGTGCCTAGGACACCTATGCGTATGTCGTGGAAGATATGTATGATAGACGAAATGATTATTGTAATCTGTTACTGGATCTCATTTTTGCTGACCAATTGGTCTCAACGGAGAGTCCAAAGTGATACTGTTTTTTGAGAAACAAGGGACTGGATGTGTTACATTCCCGTAACGCCGCTACGGGCACTACCACAAGAGGGGACGGCCTCTGGCTCACCACCCAGCCATAGAGGAAGAATGAGGATTGCCCCTCATCCCCCAGGCTATATAGTGTGTGGCCTGCCGTCCACACTAGCCTGGCCGCCCATGACTCCGCATGGGCGTCCTCTCCCACTGAACCCCAGACATGGCCATCCGGTCTGCCGTCGGTCACAGGCATTACAGCCTACGTGACATTACCCCCCCCTTAAGAAGAGTTTTCGTCCTCGAAAACAAACTGGGGAAACCTTTTGGAAATTGCACTACGGCGTTCCCAGGTTGCTACTCCTCATCCCTATCTGTCCATTTAACAAGTACCTCCTGGTACACTTTATGTCGGGTTTGTCTGTCACGATACTATAGAATCTTTTCAGATTCATGTGGTATCTTTGGTGGCTCTATCAAGTCCACCAAAATCTCTGGAGAAACTGCGTTCTCTAAGTTGTGAACTGATTTCTTTAGTTTACTGACATGGAAGACAGGATGAACTTGAGAACTCTCCGGTAACTCAAGTTTATATACTACGTCCCCAATCTTCTTAAGGATTTTAAAAGGACCACAATATCTCGGAGAAAGTTTATCACACTTTCCCGTTTTCATGGTTTCTGACTGCGCAGGAACCTTGAGAAATACAAAGTCACCTTCTGCAAAGGTCACTTGTCTGCGTCCTTTATCGGCAAATGTATTAGCGCGATCCTGTGCGCTACGGATGCTCTCGCGTGCAGCTCATTCATTTATCAAGGAACTCCTTGACAGATTGAATCTTCTCCTTTTCCAGGCCTACAGCCATCGGAGATCTCGGCTGGAATCCATACATTAACATGAATGGTGTAAATCCAGTCGCTGAGTGTTTGGAGCTGTTATAGGCAAACTCCAATAAGGGCAAGTACTCTTCCCAATTAGATTGCTTCTTACTGACATAAGAATGCAACATATCCTCGAGTATTTGGTTAACCCTTTCAGTGTGACCATCAGACTCCGGATAATCTGCCGTACTCATACTCAGAGTAGTATCCAACTTTTTGAAGATTTCCCTCCAAAAATGACTGTTGAACTTTCTATCTCTATCTGACACTATATCTGCGGGCAGGCCATATAGCTTGTAGAGATGTTCAACAAAGAGTTTTGCCAATTTTGGCGTTTTTACAGTTTTCTTCGTGGCAATAAACTTTGCTATTTTAGTTAACCTGTCCACTACCACCCACACCGAGTCATTCCCTCGACTCGTCTTAGGTAAACAGGTAATGAAATCCATGGAAATGATTTCCCATTTCCCTTGAGGAATCTCTAGCGGACGGAGTAGTCCTCCAACCTTAAGATGTTCATGTTTATTGACCTGGCACTTACTGCATTTCAGCACATAAGTTTGGACATTCTTAAACAAATTAGGCCAATAAAACTGTCTTTTAACTAGTGCATAAGTCTTCTGAATCCCAGGATGACCCGCACTTGGACTATCAAAACTATACCCCGAAGACTCGGCTAGCCTCTCCGGACTAACTCTCGCTTCGCTACCCGCCGCACCTACGGCCAGTCTCTCCGGACTAGCATTACGTGCCGGCGAGGAAGGTGGGCGAGGCTGTGACAAAGTGCGTACGCGTACAGCGCGCCAGACCTCTGTAAAGACAGGATCATGCTCACACAAGCCATGATTTGGTATTTCAACCAAAACCTTAAGGCAAATTTCATGCCTTGATTTTGCATCATGTCATTAGCACAGAAGCTAATGTACTGGAGAGCATTCTAGTAGCGCAAGTTCTTAGACTATGCTACTAGATATTTGTAGACTACGCTACCATGTTGCATCACCAACTTGTTAAAACTTCTCCTTGGAAAGCTCTACGGCCATACGAGAAATAAACTAGAGCCAATTTAATCATGCATCACAAGGATTAGTTCCAAAGCTGAGAGATACTTTCTCTCTTAGAGTAACATCTTGCACAAGCATATGCTCTAGAATCTTGTTGAGTTTCTAACTACCATCAATCTACGGATGGTTAATCTCCACTCTAACTCAGAGTAAATGTAACTTTTGAAGATTTCCCTTCAAATATAACAATCAAACTTCCTATCTCTTATGCCATACTATCTTTGCGGGGGCCATATAGTATGTGGAGATGTTTGATAAAGATTCTTGCACCACTACGGGTGTCTGGAATTATATCCATTCACTTACAACTCTTTGTTGTTATTACCAGACACATCCCTTCAAGTATTGTCTGGACTCACACAACTATTCGAGTTTATGTGGTATTTGAGGATATCCCTCCTTTCCCTCAAGAAAGGTTTTTGTCCTTAAAAACTCTCAAGCGGACTACGCGCTAGTGTCATAGGTCCAAGAATGAGTCTAGACCGTGTTTAATATATTTTTTATTCTTGAGTCCTTCCAAGAAACTTTTAAACATCTTGCAACGAAGATGTGTTATAGTGCCTACGCACATATGGTGGTACTATTGATAAACTGCTTTGCAACAGATCAGTGGTTTCACACTTGTAACAAAGTGTTTCATTGTTGCATATTATTACCCTTCATAAGCGGTTACACACTTATGAATCATTTGGGTGGGTTGTACCATTTATCAAGAAAATTTCAAACTACTAATAACCACATTATCAATCCACAGATAATGACTGAGCTTGCTGCGAAGCCATAGGTTGCTAGATAATTGATGGTAATTACACAATTCAATGTCTCATTACATCATACATTCAATATAAATGCAAACATCACAGTACTTCGTGATGATGAACTTAGGAATTTCATCCTATCCCTGTTTGGTGTTGGTATGAAGTATAACTATGAGAACATTATTTGCTGCCTCCTCATTATAGCGGCAAAGCTACGGGCACTACCACAAGAGGGGACGGCCTCTGGCTCACCACCCAGCCATAGAGGAAGAATGAGGATTGCCCCTCATCCCCCAGGCTATATAGTGTGTGGCCTGCCGTCCACACTAGCCTGGCCGCCCATGACTCCGCATGGGCGTCCTCTCCCACTGAACCCCAGACATGGCCATCCGGTCTGCCGTCGGTCACAGGCATTACAGCCTACGTGACAGGATGGAATTTTTGAGTTATAATATCTGTAACCAATAACTGTTTGTCAATGGATTATTTTATAAGTTAAAGTTTTAAAGAGGAGTGTGTGCGTATCTGTATTCGAAAGCAAAAGTTAAGAAAGGCATTCAATTATGGGTGGGTGAGTAATTGTCTGGTTCTATCGATTCCAGTGGGTGGTGGCTAACCCATGGGCTGGATGGGGTTAGGCTGGAATCAGTGGAGTTTTAATAATTAAATTAAAATAATAGGAATACGCTTAGAATTTGAGTAGTTAAATAAAAACCTGAAGAATTTCTCAAAAAATGAGTAGATCAATGGCTGTGCTGCCTGACTTCGGTTAGGAAAAAAGCGTTGAATTCCTCAAATGATTAGATCAACGGCTGTGCTGCCTGATTTCAGTTAGGAAAAAAGTGTTGATTTCTTCAAGCTAAGTCAGTGATAGTTTTCCTTCTATCTGGTTTAATCAGGTAAAGGATAGCCTAATCTCTTGAAACTGTTAGAAAATTCGTTAAGAAAATCAAAAAGGTGGAATCATCCCCGTTTTCCGGGCAAGGGAAATTTTCTCGGTTTCGGTTTCAAAATGACCACTAGATTAGTCTCGTGTCCGGGCATTTGAGGGCAAGGCCCCGAGTGGGAAACCCTGCCTCGTGCAAGAGGAAGCTACTTCCGCTGCTGCTGCTAGCAACCGAGAATCCCCGGTGCGCGGAGGGGGAAGAGGGGTCTCACAATATGGCACATCAAGCTATCATTGCTCAATATTATTAATTAGATTTTCAACTATTGTGGGCTTGAATAGTCATATATCAAAATCCATATATTCTACTAATCGTGGATTCTACACACAAATGAAAAATTACATATGCTGTTAGTAAATGTACAAGGAAACCGAGATATCATTAAAAGAAGAAGTGCATGCTTACATTTTCTAAGGGTAGTCCCGACATTTAGTGTAGCAGCAACATGGCATTGTAGCACACTCTCCAACCATAACTAAATCCATCTTGTTGTTTGCGGGATTGCATTTAATAATCTCTATTGCCTTTAAAATCTCCTCCTGGGTGAGGGCCTCGATACTTAATTAACTTTCTAATAGCTCTATGTTATGGCTCACCCTAAACCTCCTTGAAACACATCCAAAAAGAGATTACCTAGTGAACCACAACTGTCGTGATGGATCTTTCAACTGGCTGAACTCATAACCCTTGAGGTCTCCAAGCTCTACAACTCCTTGAGAAGCAATTCCACCGCGTCTCCCGCAAGCATTGTCACACCGTCACGTTGCACTATGGGTCCTCGTCCCTCCTCTCACCTCACTTCACTCATACACACTCACTAGCATGCATTAGGGAGAGAGATTAGCAAGAGGATTAGCAAGAGCAATACTCAATTGCACAACGGGAGAGTATATTGTATTATGAGAGAAATTCACTTATATACATGGCCATAAGTGTTCACACTCACTTAAACCGTGGTCGACCGGGCACTTTAAGCTCATAAGAGGCCTAATGCTATTACAATGACTACTCTCATAATATATCCATGAAGTACATCACTTAGGATTTCATCCTATCTTGTTGCCACATGCTCTTGAAGTGAGAATCACCATAAATACTCTATGACACCATTATGGGCGCCCGTCCAAGTTGTAGCTTTGGACAGCTTGGCTTCATATCTTGAATGTATGACCCTTTAGTGTATCTACCGTGACTCCTTGATGTAAGATAATGGTGGTAGCTCTTGTTAACCCTAGAATTAGGTTAACATTCCCCCCTTCCTAATGAGACGATCGTGTCCACGACGTGATCGCGTTGAAGACCATTGTGTGGGGAGAATGAACAAGCTTTATCGATGGCATTGATGTTGAATGATGTTCAATGGTCTTTGTTCCTCCGGAAGAAATAAGTAAAGCTAGTTAATGAATGAATAGGTTAGTGGTATATTGGGAATTCTTAACGGGGTTGTGCAAATGATTTCATTTTTGTATTTGTGTGAGCCCTTTTTTTTGCTCACTTTGTTTTTGGGAAATCATCGGCAAGGTTTCATTTGATTTTTATTAATGGGGAAACTAAGAGATGTTAATAATGGGAGAGAAGAGAGAGAAGGATTCGGAGGAACGTAGACTTAATCATCACAGAACGAGATGGTGATTCTCAGTTCCTCATTTGATTCATTGACATTTGAAGGATTTGGCCTTTGATGATGTCCCTTTGTGTGGCAAGATTCTTGTCAAATGTTGTTGAGAAGGACCTGTTCCTGTCTTCTTCTGTCCATGTGCTTTTTATGTTTTTATGTATATTTAAGTGCTCTTATGAAGTAGATTTACATGAAGTAAAAAAATTGAGTCATATAGACTCTTATTGACCTACTCTGCGTTGAGGTATCCACTTGTTGGTGAGGATTGAAAGAATTGGTTCAACTTGTGAGGCTAATATGATATCTTCACTAAGGATTGAAGATCATTTATTTGTGAAGATGGTGGCGTCGTTTGGAGAGGTTTGTAATTTGAAGGAAAATTCCAGGTGATGGGTTTTACCATTGACCAGGCTTTTGCCCACCATGGCCCCCCCATCTAGGGATGTACCGTGACTCCTTGATGTAAGATAATGGTGGTAGCTCTTGTTAACCCTAGAATTAGGTTAACATTCCCCCCTTCCTAATGAGACGATCGTGTCCACGACGTGATCGCGTTGAAGACCATTGTGTGGGGAGAATGAACAAGCTTTATCGATGGCATTGATGTTGAATGATGTTCAATGGTCTTTGTTCCTCCGGAAGAAATAAGTAAAGCTAGTTAATGAATGAATAGGTTAGTGGTATATTGGGAATTCTTAACGGGGTTGTGCAAATGATTTCATTTTTGTATTTGTGTGAGCCCTTTTTTTTTCTCACTTTGTTTTTGGGAAATCATCGGCAAGGTTTCATTTGATTTTTATTAATGGGGAAACTAAGAGATGTTAATAATGGGAGAGAAGAGAGAGAAGGATTCGGAGGAACGTAGACTTAATCATCACAGAACGAGATGGTGATTCTCAGTTCCTCATTTGATTCATTGACATTTGAAGGATTTGGCCTTTGATGATGTCCCTTTGTGTGGCAAGATTCTTGTCAAATGTTGTTGAGAAGGACCTGTTCCTGTCTTCTTCTGTCCATGTGCTTTTTATGTTTTTATGTATATTTAAGTGCTCTTATGAAGTAGATTTACATGAAGTAAAAAAATTGAGTCATATAGACTCTTATTGACCTACTCTGCGTTGAGGTATCCACTTGTTGGTGAGGATTGAAAGAATTGGTTCAACTTGTGAGGCTAATATGATATCTTCACTAAGGATTGAAGATCATTTATTTGTGAAGATGGTGGCGTCGTTTGGAGAGGTTTGTAATTTGAAGGAAAATTCCAGGTGATGGGTTTTACCATTGACCAGGCTTTTGCCCACCATGGCCCCCCCATCTAGGGATGTACCTGGAAGTTCTCGATGGTGAGGCTTTGGTGCAAATGTTCTCCAGTGCATGAGTATGGATATGTACTCTCATGGAGCAACTGCTACATTAATTTAGCCAAAAGAATAGTAAGCAATAAGCTTAACAAATATATAGTGGCTATTACGTGATATGGCTTAATCCGTGATGGGGCTTAAATCGTGAAAGTGCAGGTTTTTAAGCCATGAGACTATAATTCGTGAGAAACCTAAACTCGTGAGATTGCAAGATTTTTGGCAGTGTTAAGGGTTATTTCGTGAAATGGCCTAATTCGATGAAATTGTAGGTTTCGACCTCGAGGGTTTTTATTATTATTATTATTATGGGTCATCTAGGTCATGAATTGCAATCAACAGCATCTTATGCACTTATTTCTCACATCCAGAGGGGTGATAAGAGCATTGTTATTTTTTTCTTGATGCGCTCATATGTCTCCCTTTTACAGACGTGGGTATTGATTCTTGAATTTGTTGCTCAAATGTTGTCGAGGCAGTAGGGAAGACTGTTGATTGTTTGCTTAAACAGACAAGCTCTTGTGTTGGTGCTGAATGCATGAGAGTGGTTGAGTGATTTGCTTGTCGTTGCTTGGGCTTCCATTCTTATCGTACTTTAGGTGAAGTTGTTGGGGTTGAAGTCAGTGGTGAGGTTTTCTTCACATTGTTCGATTTTGGCAACCATATGATGGAATTACTATCGTAGTATCCTTATTGTTGAAGCACATGCACAGGTACCCATCTTTGATGAACACTGTAAATTGGTGGCCGATGTGCTTGGTGTCGAGGCTTTCTTCTTTGTGTAAGCTTAGGGGACTTTGTGATGCGCTTGGGGACCCAAGCTTTGGTATTTCTTTGGTAGTACCCTTGTGCATGCAGAAGTGTTTTTGGTACCCACACTTGATGACTTGGTGGAGATTTTTGAGGAACTCGTATAGGCTTTTGTGGACTGTGCTGTGGACTGTGGAGTACTTTTCTTTTTCCTTGGCCTTTGAGTGCTGCATTGAGGAAGACATTTTGAGTGTCGAGGCACCCAAATGTGATTGGCACCTTCATAGTAGCCTTGAGCTACAAGTAGCTGCTTCTCCATCCACATTTTGATACTATTAAGATATCGTGATTATGGTATTCTTGGTGGAGTTTTCTTTTGGGTTGATGTGGAAGGTTTGGGGCCCTCCTTAACTTTGGTTGTTGGCAGTGAGGCTGCAGGTTTGAGACTCATGGGCATTGTTGATGATGATGAGGCAAGATTCTCTTGTGGAGTGGTTGTCGATGATGAGGCCTTTGAGCATGTGGTTGTCTCCTTTGGTGAGGTTTGTCGATGAAGATGCATATGCTCCGAGGTCTTTCCTTTGATTTCCTTGTTAGAGATAGATGGTTTGTTGGCTCTGGGAACTTCGTTAGGAATAGCTGCTGATTACAAGGTTTTGGCATCGAACTTCGTAGGTGAGGATGGGGTTGAAGGAGTAGATGCTTTATCGGAGTCGGTCATTGACGCAAATGGTAGGTCATTGTGTAGAGGGGCTTTTGTGGAAGAGGCTTGTATCCTTTTACGTTCAGCATCATAGAAATCCATTAAAGTTGGATCCTCTTCCTTGCAGTATGGTATTGTTAGCTTTTTTTCTTTGACCATCATCGATGACTCTATCGCTAGCAAAGCACAGTGGTGCTTAGGCAGCAATAGTCCATTTATGCCCCAAGATCAAATCTGCTTCTAATACATACTCAACCACAAAAAACTTGCAAAAGTGAGGGGGTTAGTTTCAATATACATTGTATGTTCAAAGTACCCCAAACATGGCATGTTCAAGTCTTGTGTAAAGTTTATTCTTTCAGGATGTGCCGTGAGTGTTGGTTGACCTAACAAATCCCATAGCTCGAGGGTCATGAGATTGTGTTCTCATGTTGGATAAAGTTGTGCTTGAGCTGTGGTGATTTTATTTGCAATTTCCAATCCAACAAAAATCCTAGGGATCTTTTCAGCAAGATATGTTGGAAGTTTCAGCTTCTGCAAGGTTTCTTCCTCCCGTAAATAGCAATTTTACATTGCTTGCAGGAGTGTTCAAAGTGACTATTTGCATGGATTCATCTAGTGAATACAATGATTCATCTACCCAAGTTCTGCCAAGGATGACATCATACTCCAGGGAATCTAGGGTAACATGGAATGTAAATTCCATATCGCCCATCGATTGTTTGAGTAGTGTATCCAAAGAAACTTGGAACTTCAATGTTTTGTCCATTGGCTCCTTTTGCAAGACTATTGCTTGTAGGGATGAGTTTAGGTTGTCCCAATGACACCCAAGTGTCTATTGTCACGATGTTATGACTAGCTCGAGAGCTAATCAATGTGCGTTTGCGCTTGACATCATTGCCTGTAGGGAAATCCAACCATATCATGATAGAATCTTCCAAAGGAGCCATGGGTGTTTTGGTTATTGTTTCAGCTTCAAATCCCCTTTTTGTTTCATACTCCCATTCACTTTCATCCTCTGTTTGGGTCTCAGCTTTTTCAAGAGTACCTAATGCGTACACTGGCACACTTGGCCCTCTGACAATTCTTAATGAGGGCTGTTTGGAAACTTACGAATCCTCACAGTCCTGTTTTATGGAGTTTGTTATGTCCTTGTATAACTCAGGTTGAGCCCTTAAAGGTGCAAGTGTTGATGTGATGCTAGCTTTATCATGAGAGAAGAGCATTCCTCCGAATGAGGTTTTGAAAGACTGTTTTAATCTTATAAAGAAATTATCAAATTTCTCGCATGCTTTCTCAAGCATATAGTTCATACAATCTGTCTCAAATGACTCTTCTGTAGAAAGTATGTCTTCCTCTTGAAAGGGGAAGCAGTACTCCTTTGGGCTTTGTATTTTGGTTGTTGTTTTAGGATTCACATTGTGAGGATCAATCACAACCGACGACCCTGTAAGACATTCAACCAGACTAAGCATGCTCTCCTAAGCTTGCTTTTTGCATTCCGCATATTTCATGTGATCATTATAATCCATTTGGGGTGGTTGGGTGGGTTCTAGTTTCTTAATTGGTCTATGTTGTGCACTGAGCGAAGAGTAAGAATTGGATTCATCCTCACTTAGTGATGTACTAGAACTTGTTTCATTTTCTAACTTTCTTTGGATTGTCAGTTTTTCATTATGTTTACCCATGCAACGATATCATTAGTGATGTACTAGAACTTGTTTCATTTTCTAACTTTCTTTGGATTGTCAGTTTTTCATTATGTTTACCCATGCAACGATATCAAATTTTCTTTTGGGCTTTTGTATCCTATGTTGCACATATGGGTGTCGAGGTTTATGTGGTGATCTTTGAGGTGGTTGCTTTTGCATCTTGTATAGCTTTTGGCTCTTTTGTGTTTATTTTCCCCTTTGGGTTTATGTCCTCTATAGGCTCCTTTTCCTTGTCTTTTAATTCGACCTTGGTTTTGACAGTTTGTTGTCCTTTGTTTTTCTTGGTTTTATAAGGTTTTGCTCTCTCTTTTGGGTTCTGTTTTAAAACATGTTCTTGTACCCATGTTGAGGTATTGTCTTTTGCGTTCCTTTTGACTGTTTCTCATGCCTTGGCTTGTAAACATGTAAGCACATTCAAGGGCACCGTGGCCAGTTGCCCATTTTATACACTTAAGATGTTAAGAGTTGTATTTTGTGAGACAAGTTGCATTGAAGCAACTCGTCTCTTAGGCAATCTTGGAATATGTGATCAATGTCACATCGTTCACATGAGCTCCTGCACACTAACATAACACCATGTTTAAATGTAATTTTCTAAAATATCATTTGATAAACTATGACCATATATCTACTTGGAATCATACACATGGCATGCTGTCATGTGCTAGTTATAACACCTTGATGAGTGTGGTCAAATTGCACCCAACAATTTTTTTAATCTTCAGTCCCTCCTTGTCTCATGCGATTGACCAAGTCAACACTGAATGCTGGTCCCTTAGTTGACATTTTGAATACAAAGCATCTATCTTCAAGTAGCCCCTGGCCAGGAAAGCGATTTCCATGGAAGAAGGAATATTTTGAACTTAAATTCAACAATAAAATGCTATTAAGCCCTTCACCCACATGCATGCTTGATTTTTTCTCTAATGCAATAATCCTCCTAAACCTATAACATTGATGCCTAATTTAAATAATTAAAATCTATTTAGGGGACATATTAGTAGTTGTGGGTCTTGTCCAAATATAACCATCAAATTTTTGTTCCATCCCATCCATACCATTTACCTTGCTAAATGTTGGAGGGAAGTCCATGATGAGATTATCATTGTAAACCCTGGGTACTTCTATCACTTGTATTACATTATTTATATTCCCAATCCAAGATCTTAACACATTGGCCTTGCTATTCTTCATTAGCCCCAAGGGATGATACTCTTCCCCTAGACTTTTCTTCATTTAAATCCTCAAGGTTAATTTTAGTAGGCCTCTCATTGCCCTTTGGAGATGTTGAGGTCCTACTACCCCCTAGGTTTACAAGTGGACTTCCATTGCCCCTCAAAATCTACATTGGAAGACTTTGTAGAAAATCATGAAGTCTATGAAGAATGGAAACTTGAATTAATTGGCCTCCACTGAGGCTCATGAAAATCAGCACGACGAGTTGGGTCTTTTTCTTATCACCCTTGCACTGGTTTGTGTCCTCAAGGTCAACACGATAAATGTTTCTCCATAATATGTGCTTATCAGACATCTCTGAAACAAGTGGTGCTTGCAATGACTCTCAATCATTTATCACACATACACTATCCTTCTTTGGCCTATCGGTCCTTTCTAAAGGGCTTGGTTCATCGATATCAACCACACTATTATCACCTACTAATGCATGATTAACAAGCACATATCTACTGGACATGGAGGCCCTTAGAATATAGTGCTCGTGGCCTTCAATATCAATCTGAGAAAGAACCATCACCTCTAGCTATCTGAGTTTTGGTGCATAGAGAGTATGGGAAAGGCAAATGCATGAGTTGGTAAGAGAGATTGACCATAAAGGCCAATTAAAAAATCCACTAAAAAAGGTGAGTACTAATAATTACATAGCTAACTTATTTAAATGCATCTTAACAAAAATGATGGCATGTAAAATTTAAACCAGAGATTCATATCCACCAACTTTAATGTACATCGTAATCGCCATATTTCATTATTACGTTTTGGTTTTAAAATTCTATTGCATTCTTAGTTAATATTATTACACAAAAGATAATATGTACATTAGGGCCAAAAACGTTAAAAAAGGTTCGCTTTTTAATCACTTGTACTAGATTTGGATTAAGCTTTGGACCAATAGAAACATGACATTCAACCACCATAAATATGACATTGGGTGTCATATCTAGTTTTCATTAACTTCACTAATTTTGGCTATTTTAGTGAGCTAATTTTGGCTATTTTAGTGGGTTATCACCACGTTAATGTAATATAGTGTGGTTATTTCTGGGGGTTCCAGCATCTGTATTACAAGCTCATTGTAAGATATTTTTTATAATATAATTCATGTTATTTATGATTCTAAGATTTATTCACATATGTTGTATATGTGATAGATGTTTATCCATCAACAAGCATTGAGTGGTAACATGTGGAGTCATTCACCGGGACTTTTGAAGCTATGCATCCTAATCTTGGGAAAGTATTATTTTCTGATCAACCTTCTTATTTTTTCATTAACAAGCAGATATTTTTATACAACACTACATATATTGTCTCTACAAGACCAGAAGCTTATAGGAAGATTAGAGAGTTTGCCTATACCAAGCCTAAATTCATTAGATTGGGATTTTATAGACAAAGGTACTCTATTAGCATTTAAATCTAAGATTGTGTTGGATATTCAAAAGTCTATGAAAGCAGGAAGGATTTCTAAGAGGATTAAGATATCATGATTTATACCTCTCCATGTCTTTGTGGCATGTTTTTGGGAAGCAAACATGAAGAGGACAAAAGCAATGTGGCTTTCTACGCATATATCTGAGTTTGACCTAAATAATACAGTTGGAGCAGAATGGAAAGTGACTGAAGTCATCCATAAGGGTGATTTTATAAAATGTAACGCTTGCATTGATTCTATGGTAAGAAGAAAACATGAAGAGGACAAAAGCAATGTGGTTGTCTACACATATATCTGAGTCTGACTTGGATAATGCAGTTGGAGTAGAATGGAAAGTGATTGAAGTCATCTATAGGGGTGATTTTATAAAATGTAATTCTTGCGCATTGATTCTATGGTGATGACATACAACATCTCTCAACAAACCTCGTACATCAGCTTAGAGTGCAGACGATGGAAAAAGAGTAGAGGGACTTTAACGCCATTGGATTCAGAGGAAAAATTTGTTTTGTATAACCTAACAATCAGCTTGAGCGATGATGACAACTGAGTTGTCCTTGTGAATGCAAAATGGAAATTGAGTGATGTGTGCACATCCTTGGAATTTCTATTAGATGCCATACTATTAGACTTCAAATTTAAGGTAAATGGTATTACGGTGGGAGAAGATCCAAATGAAATGTCTATCCCCTATAATCTTGAAGTTTTCTTAATACAAGATAATTTTGCATCCATTTATCTTGTCTTGTGGGATTCATTTTGTAAAATAGTTATTCAATGTTATTAAGACAAGATGACCAATGTTAAACAAGAGACTAAACTCAATATTAACTTCAGGTATATATTTATTGCAATGGTATCTATATAAATTGATTGGATACAAAGCGTGAGAACAAAAATACTTTCTACTCCTACGGCTCTTGCTTTGGCTGGTCGGTTTCCATAGAAACTTTGGCCTCTTCAGATTCCTCAGTCAGCTTGGACTTCGACTTCTTGGGCGTAGTTTCTTTGACTTGGTCTCTTTTCCCTTAGACTGTTTTTGTTTTTTAGAAGCCTTTCCCTTCTTCTCCGTGTCTGTTGTTTTCTTCTTTGAAGATGACCTGAATTTCAATGGAGACACTATGGGAAGTCCTTTCTTTTTCAAAGGCTTATTTGTCATTGTAGGTAGGATTTCTAGTGGTAGTGAATCTAGATCTACGGGAAGATCTACACAATTGTCAAGCATTAATCTAATTGCCTTTGCTCTCACCCACCAAATGTATGTGTGTGTATAACATGAAGTTGTAAACTGCAAAGAATTATGACATAAATCTTAGTATATATTAGTATGATATGAAAGTTTAAGAAAAATGTATAAATTTCTCACAACTACTCTTTTTGATATGTCTGTTGAAAATATTGATTGCATGTATACTCATTAGCTACTCTTTTTTATATGTCTATTAGGAATTTTGATTGCATATATCTCCATGTATTTGCAATAACTCTCTATCCACATGAGCTTCCATCATTTTGTAATGGAACCTATATATCTCCATGTATTTGCAACCACTCTCCATCCACATGAGATTCCACCAGTTTGTAATGGAACCTATAGCAATGACAGTTCTTGTTAAAACTCTCAACAAAAGCTCTATTACAAAATTTAAAGTTATCATTAATACTTTGATAACATAAAAGCAAAATGAAAAACTGATGTGAAGTTTTATTGTCAATGAGTGGAGGATGGAGGGTTTCTAATGTGCTTATTATCCACTTGGATGCCCTGCAAAATAACAAACCACATAGATTATTCAATTATTTAATATAATTTGAATCATTAAACACAACCACCATATAAATTAAAAACTTACAATTGTGCTTCTCAATGCATACGAAGCATGGAATTCAAGAAACATGTCTTTCTTTTCTTTAGATCAATGATAAATACTCTCCAATGGCACCTACACAATAGAAAAAGAAGCAAATGATCATTGTTAGAGAAGTACAACAAGACATGTTTAAAACAAAATACTTACTTCTCATTATAAGGCATAATTACATATTGCACCTTTTCAAAGTTGCATCTCCTTAACCATTCTTCGAGCCTGTTAAAATTAGGGTTTGTGTCTCTTACATAAATAGAGACTATAGGGTCTAACAAAAAAAAAGGATAATAGGCCTCTGGGGGTAGGGTGGCCAAAAGAAGTCTTCAAAAAATAAATCACTCGATAAATTAGTTTTTTATCTTCATAAAAGACTACAATAATAAAATTACAAAAAAGATAACTTGCATACTTGAGAGATATCAAGATCACTACATCATTTATTTCTCGATTTCTCTATGCCAACATATATGTATTGATGGTGATATATCAAGGTAATCTAAACCATCGGTAAAATCTTTCACTAGAACAACAAGTTGTCCAGGTACATTCTTTAAATCTTGAAGGTTCTTCTTTTGAAGATCCAACAGCTTATCTTCCATTATTCTTTCTTCCTCAATTCTCCTTTCTTCCTAGAAAGATATCGTTTCTTTGCCCTTCGTAGCCGTTGCTTGATCTGTAGTTCTAGTATCCCTATCATGTGTAATATCTTCGATCTTAATACCTGCATCCTTGGGTTTCCTATAGCTAGTGGCACATTCAAGATATTAAATTCCCTATAGTCACTCAATGGTATAAGATGTGATAGCTTTTCAAATCTTTATCTTATAAGCCTGCAAGTGTGCATGTCCTCGTCCATAAGAAAGACCCTATGAGCATGGGCAAAATAAATATAGCTGTCAATAACTATAATAAAATCTTCTACAGTCTCTTAAATGGCACATATTGCATTGGAGGCCCGTCTCATTCCAAGCACATATCTTATGGGCATAATAAATATAGATGTCAATAAAAAATTCTATAATAAAATCTTATGCAATCTCTTGAATGGCACATATTACATTGGAGACCTATCTCATTCCAAGCTTCCAATCATCACAAATTTGTCTCACAATTCTCATGAATGTAAGCTTGGGTATGAGAAGATCAACATGTTTTTGGGCCTTCCTTATCTCTCTGAGGGCATTCATATGCTGGTTGATCCTCTTCTTCAGCTTTTGCCCTGATACTTTACTTTCACTTGCTGCTTTCTCTACCAAACTTGGACCTAGTCCAACCCTCATTGTTGTCTTCTTTGTTCTAGCCATCTATGAGAAATCAAACACAAGAAAACAAATCAGACACAACAAAAGTTGAAGGATCGCACGATTTAGGAAATTCAAGAAGATCTGTTTGCTTTATTCATGCTGTACCTAATGTGCGAGTATGCAAGAAATCTAATGTTGAATATTCAAGAAAGCATAAATTAAATACCCAAATTACAAAATGAGGCATGCAATAAATCCTTGTTGTTGCTGCCAGATGGAAAGATGGCGTGATAATGCGATTCTAATGACCTCACTTCGTTGTTATCACGCTATGTTTCTATGAGATATCAAAACCACTAGTGCCCACAGATATCAAAACAGAGCCCCCTTAGAATAATCCGAGTGATGCTTTGAAGAAAAGAAGGTGGTCTAGGATCCTAAAAAAGCTGAGTGAAGAAAAGGAGGCGATGTGGGATTCTGAAAATCCTAAAAGCTAAGGTGATGTGGGATACTGAAAGCAGAGTGGTGTGGGATACTAAAAGCCGAGAATATGAGGATATGCAAAGAGAGGTGATAAATTTTGAGAATGTGAGAATGATGGCACGATTCACTTGTCTCTTCGATGTGTATGTGTGCTATTTGTATCGTCCTTCTATGTGTAGAAAAAATGTGAAAAACATTCCTTCCACATATTTATAGATCACCAAGATATGTCATGTCAGCACGTATAGACACACATGACAGTACGGGTCACACGTGCCAACCACCTATGACCCGTACTTCCACATGTGACCATGTTGCCACATGTCGTTTCATGGGGTCACACATGTGGATGAACGTGACTCATACATGTGGATGCACATGGCTCGCATGTGTGGATGTACGGCCACATGGCAACTTTATGGCTACGACGTGTGTCCGTAGTATGGCTGCCCAATTATCATTTTTAAATATTTTTTATTTTACCTTTCTCACTTTCAAGTTTCTACCCAACCCAGCCTAGCCCAACAGCCCAGCCCAGCCCCCTTACATATCCACTGATTCTACACTGATTTTGCTAAGCATCCCCAACCAGATCACTTATTTTGCTACCCACCCTAGCCCCCACACAAATCCACTAATTCTACACTTCCTAACCCTAGCTCACTGATTCTGCACTTATTTTCTACTCAGATCACTCATTTTTCTTTGCCACCGATTGTGCTAAAAAGACAGCGTGAATTTGGGTGTCGGAGGAAATCCAAGTCAACTATATCGCATTGTCATTCTAGAGCATAATTTAGATCTAATCCTTTCTTGTCTATCTTCAAATAAACAAACATCAGATAAGTGATTATTTTGCCAGTTCAGTGTGGTGGAAAGAAGACGCAAAATAAGGCAGTGGACATCATCGGATTCATCGTATCGCACCGTTCTTCCAGACCTTACAAAGGTATTCTTGATGATTTCTAATAGCATAGAGGTATCTTCCTAGTCTCTGTTCAAATGGGTTCAAGTGATGATGGGATACCTGTGGTAGAGGAAACAACTGTAGAGAATCTCTTTGACTTTTTACAAGTAGCAGGTGCACATGATATGTTTGTGTCCTATAGGGAATGCTTCAATTTGGGTTTTGACTTATATTCACTCGTTAATCATTTCAAAGAGTACTATGAAGAAGAAATGGAAGCTTTCCTTACCTTGATAAATGATGGTGCAATAGATTTTAAAGGTATAAGGTTTGATTACCTTAGTAGTTTGGCAAAGACCTCTTTAGAAAAGGCCAAGTTGCAAAAGAAGTATGATGCACTTCCTAAGCATGTGAAAATCACTATGGACCACAATGCAAGCTACATAATGGAAAATGCACGCTTCTTCAGCATCATGTAGCCTTTGTTTTCTATCTACATGCACGATCAGACATTGAGGATGCTGGAAAGAGAAGTCCTAATTCTTTTGATGTGCAGTCTCTAGCATTTTTAGGGAATATTAAAAATTAAGAAGAAATGAATAATGTAGGAATGGTCTTGGATAAGGCACAAGAAGAAATATTGAGCAAGGATTTTGATGCTACTGATTTCAAGTCAAGAGGAAAAGGATGTTTCTATATAGGTTTCAGAGAAGGAGATCACTCTCCCATGCCTTCCATCCTTCCCACTCAAGGACAATAAAAATTGTGTACTCCTCACAGATATCTAGAAGCTCTTGAATTTAAGAGAAGACTATTGCCTTGAATTAATAGCAGATGGATGTCAAGTTGGTTCAAACTTTATAGATCCCAATGAGGTTGATGAATTTATAGTGCTTGATACAGAAGCAAGGAGAAATTTTATTGATACACCCAAGGCTTTAAAAATGTGCCTTAAAAAGATTAAATAACAAGAAGAAACTCTCCCCATAGAAGAAGAATTTCTAGCTATTCAAGAAAGCATGGGAATCTCTAATATGGGAATACATCCACCAAAGACACCATGCTCAGGAGAGATCCCTCCACAAGGTTCAATTGACTTGTGGGAGGATAGGCGACTTGTTGAAGATGAGAACAAAAAAGTATTTATAAGAATAAATTGAGAATCTATTTTTTTCAAGCTTTTTTTTTGTAAAGTAAATTATCTTTTCTATATTTGCAACTTGAGATAGCAGATGAAGATGGATTCCTTGGTGTCGAGGTGGAGGTACACATACTTTTGTTGGCAACTTGGACACTATATTTCAAAGATATCTCCAGATGTGTTGATCATTTATCATTCGAAGTATTTAGATGATCCACACATTCCATTAATGGCCTTAAAGGTTTTGTCAACATACTTAGGATATTCTAAGTATTTATAAGAATAAATTGAGAATCTATTTTTTGTAAAGTAAACTATCTTTTCTCTATTTGTAGCTTGAGATAGCAAATGAAGATTGATTCTTTGGTCGGGCGGAGGTAAACATACTTTTGTTGGCAAAGATTCAACCCTTGGAGACACTATATTTCAAAGATATTTCCAAATGTGTTGATCGTTTACCATTAGAAGTATTCAAATGATTCATGCATTCCATTAATTGCCTTAAAGGTTTTGTTAACATATTTAGGATATTCTAAGTATTTATAAGAATAAATTGAGCATCTATTCTTTTAAAGCTTTTTTTTTGTAAAGTAAATTATCTTTTCTCTGTTTGCAGCTTGTGATAGCAAATGAAGATGGATTCCTTTGCCAAGGTGGAGGTAAACGTACTTTTGTTGGTGGCAGAGATTCAGCCCCCCTCGGACACTATATTTCAAAGACACCTCCAAATGTGTTGATCATTTACCATTTGAAGTATTCAGATGATCCACGCATTCCATTAATGGCCTTAGAGGTTTTATTAACATACTTAGGATATTCTAAATATTTATAAGAATAAATTAAGGATCTATTTTTCAAGCTATTTTTTATAAAGTAAAATATCTTTTCACTATTTGTAGCTTGAGATAGCAAATAAAGATAGATTCCTTAGCCAATGTGGAGGTAAACATACTTTTGTTGGCAGAGATTCAACCCTTAGATACTATATTTCAAAGATATCTCCAAATGTGTTGATCATTTACCATTCGAAGTATTCAAATGATCCACGCATTCCATTAATGGCCTTAAAGTTTTTGTCAACATACTTAAGATATTCTAAGTATTTATAAGATTAAATTGAGAATCTATTTTTCAAGCTTTTTTTTGTAAAGTAAATTATATTTTCTCTATTTGCAGCTTGAGATAGCAAATGAAGATGGATTCCTTGGCCAAGGTGGAGGTAAATGTACTTTTGTTGGTAGAGATTCAGCCCTCGGGGATAATATATTTCAAAGATACCTCCAAATGTGTTGATCATTTACCATTCAAAGTATTCATATAGTCCACACATTACATTAATGGCCTTAAACGTTTTGTCAACATACTTAGGATATTCTAAGATACAGCATAATGTTGAAAAGATCATGTTGATGGAGAAGAAAGAAGCTATACGTATATTTGGATTTGGACCAGGGTTGTGGGAATTTTTTATGTTATGTAGCTTATGCTAAGGTAATTCGTGATTTGAATACCCCTTCTCTTGGAGGCTACAACGCCAAAAGTTACTAAGATATAAAGGCAAGCTATCCAAAGAAGATGAGGGCAAACAATTATCCGAAGAGAACTACCCTAAAAAGAAGGGTGAATAACTACCCAAAGAAAACCCCGAAAAGGAGAGCATTCTCTCTAAGAAAGAGAAACTGAGGAAGAAGGGGAAAATAAGAAGACTTTCCCTACTTGCATTTATCTTAATGCAGAGTAATTTTTGGTATATAGTGTGGGCTGCTCATCTAAAAGTGAACACTTTCTTCAAAATTTTGTAAGATTTGCATCACCACCACGACTCAATCTCTATCTTGTATAAAGATACTCTTTATTGAGCATAATGAATATTTATAATATATTGATGTTAATAATAGTGGCTATGTTTTTGTGTGGTATAAACTAACTTGGATTTTAAGAATTATATTGTATCATTGCATTTTCCTTCGATAGAATGTGTTGAAGAGCTCTCATAATGTATTTGTTTTTGTTTTTCCACCCCCGTGTCGAGTTGTACGAAAATAGGTGATACAAGCGGCATAGTGTGATACTTTGAGTACTCCATGTAGCAAAAGGCCCTTGGTTCTTCACAAAGTATGGGCCATGTGCAAACAAAATATGCTTCACATTAAAAAAAAGAACATATTAATAATCGATTTAAGTCATATTAATTAGTCAATGTATGAATTACATGAATCAATATATCTTATTAGGGAGAAGGTTATGTCCTTGTTTCCCAAGGCAGTTGTAATCGTTTTCACAAGCCTCTTGATTGTTGTTTCAAACTGACTTACATAATCACCTTCATTCATTTGCTTACATAAGAGTTTTATAAAATTATCAAGCTCTATCTAGACTCTCACGCAAAGCTTTGTCATCCTTGGATTACTAGCTTGGTTAGTTGTGTGCTTGCATAGAGCTTTCCAACATTCCCATACTATTGTAACTTGTTTGTTCTCATACTTTGACAAGAACCTCCTAGCTTTGGCTCCTCCCATTGACACATCTGCCAAAACATCACCAATGGTACCTAATTGCTTGTCATCCTTTTTAAGTTGTACATGTCCACCATGAAAGCCCATGTTAGAGAGTAATATCTCACATTGCTCTAAACATTCATCCGATAGCTCTTGTGGAAAAATGGAGTGAGCATAGTTAAGATGAAGCTTTAATAGCTTATCCAATATTCTAATTTCTACATATAAAGTATAAATGTGAACTCTTTCTAGCTTTATAGGAAGTATGGGATCCTCAGACACAATACATGGTTCACCCTTGACTTCGACTTTTTTTGTTGACTTTTCGGATGGAGGCTTCATACAATCCATTGTAGGATTGTACCATTCTAGACTGTTCATGCCTACCATGTGTAGGATTGTACCATTCTAGACTGTTCATGCCTACCATGCATGGGTTTACTGATCTAGGACCACCACACACCCCATACATGCACTTCAATGCTTTCAAGTCGGCACTCATGTGCCACTCTACTGTAAAGTTTCCTACCCCATCCACCACAAGTTTCTCACCTTTATTTTGAGCATCAATGATACCTGGAATTTTTTTGTACTGCAGGTTGCCCCTAGGTACCATAGTTCCATCTTTGACTGTGCACTATGTAATGGCTAGTATCCCTTACCTTGGGCGTAATTTAAAGCTTTGTTAATCAGTCCTGTACTAATTCTTTCCATTTTTTGATGTTTGAGGATTTGTGCCTCATCAAGGTTGATAACAAAAATACGATTACCCTCATAATCCTCTATTGTGCAATGATACTAATAGAACTTCACCATGGCTGATTGGACCCTTCTAACGTCTATAAGTATGTTATTATACATGTCATGTACTTGAATGTTGTTTTCTTTTCTTTTTTTGGCTTCTCTAAAATCTTAAACCGACAATGTGTTTGTATTCAGCTATGAACCCTATAAGAGCCAAATTTTGTTGGTCTTGTGCCATTGCTACAATATGTGGTCGGGGTAAGCCGAACACACAAAGACGACGAGGCTTCATACCTCAGATGAGTAGCTTCAATATGGCTCTGTATCCCTTCTTGCTTATTGAAACCTTGTCACAAGCCTCCACCACCTCATCAGGCTTGACCAAGTCACGAAAGTCATTGCAAAATTCCTTAACAACCCTCCTTCGAAGCCTTGCACACTCCGAAAGCTTGAGCATTTCAATTAAGTCATTGTTTTTTATAGAAGACTTGATTATAGAAATTCTATCTTAAGAATTATCCAAGCAGAATCCTCTCACACTATTCATGTAGTTTTGAGCAAGCCTCATCTATTTCCTCTTAGCACCCCCATGTGTTGCTAGGCCTGTAACACTCTTAAACTGTCTAAATCTGGCTCTTACCCCAAAAGGAGTGCTTTTTAGTTGGGTTTTTTGGAGTGCATGTTCTTCCAATTTTTTGTTAGTTTGTATAAGCTATGTTATCTCTTCTTGAAATGATTAAAGTAGTCTTTCTAACTCATTTACATGCTGAGTTTGTGAGATCACAATTTCTATCCCTTTAACAGATTGCTTGTACACACCAAGCATAGTTTCAACCATGTGTGTGTGTGTGTTGATTAATGGAAAATAGTAGCTTGATGGAGTAGTATCCAAATAAACCTTCTCTGCCATCCACAATGAATCGAACAAGATCATGCAAAGTGCTAAATGATGGAGGCTTACCAGTTGATGGGTCAAGAGAGAATAGACTTCCTTAAACTCATAAATCTACATGCTTCTTCCCTTCTGCAGGCAGCATTTGAGCTCCAGCCTCATCATGTAGAGCTTTATAACAAATACTTCTCCATGTGCAATATTATTTGTCAAGCACCAAGCTAATTGGTATCTTTTCTTTGAGTGTGGGTCAACCCTTTTTGCTTGCATGTGTTCATCTTGCATGTTTGGCTCTTACAGCTCGATCTATGGTCACCATTGCTAATGGAATAGGTAAAAAAGGGGGGGCTCCCACTCCCCCACTAGAGTCTACATGTGTGCATACTTTGGGGTGCCATGGGAGCCCCCCTTTTTTTCTTTTGGTTGGATTTCATTAGTTGTTGATAACCTTGTGGAGTGTTAAGTTTGAGATGTAGAGAAAAAGGAAGAGTAATGTCATTACATATCTAGTGAGATATGATGCTCTAGCCTCAAGAAAACTTTCGACTCACTTGTTTGGATATGTTGAGATGGCTTTGAGAACTTTGAATTCCTTGTATGTGGTAGTGGTTTTGTAAAAAAAGAAAACAACCCTAGTGATGGACTCAGAGTCAAACTGTGACTGTGCGTACCTTTAAGAGTAACCACCTAACCATAGGCATCATCCCATACCATCCTCAAGGCATTGGCATACATGCTAGCTACTATAATTAGTAAGACCAAGGACTCCCATACCAGCAGGCCTCACCCCCTTAGGGTGGCCTCACACCATCCCCCCTACACAACAATCCTAGCTACTTTAACCAATGGGTCTCATACCTCAAATATTTGATCTCTCTAAAATCAACATAGCTAGTGGGTCTCGTACCTCAACAACCCTAGCTACTGTGATGACTAGTGGGTCTCGTACCTCAAATATTTTTTAGGATCTTGGATCTCTCTAAAATCAACATAAAAGCTAAAAATTGGACATTAAGCTCGATAGGCCAATGATAGGGCTCCTTGATCTCCCTCAAAGTAAAAAGATTACACTCTTGGGTCCTTTCTTACATCCATGACTACCACTCATGTATCATCTCTCTAGTCAATGCAAGCCCATCAAGAAAAGGTGCATAATCTTGAAGCATTTGAAACCCCTTTATGTACTCAGTGAGACAATTTTCCAGATTGGATACTAGAGAGGCTAGAATTCTTCAAGGATTTCAATTCCTCTCGAGAGTTTGGGAGACACCAATAGGACCCGCTCATCTCTTGAATCAAAGGGATATTTTCAGTGCTCCTTTGATTCGAGAGGACAAGCCTAGAAATCTATTGAATAGGGATTTCGGGTCCTATTGGTGAAAATAAGAAGTCTTTCGACTTCTTCCATAAATGCAAGACAACACTAGTCTCTCTTTAAAGTTTTGCTCCTTGTTGTAGAAGATCTTCTGCCAACCACTGTGTAGCTCATGAGGTTGTTAACCAACTCCGCTGACATGTTCCCTCGTTCCAAGCTGAGAGAGAGAGAGAGAGAGAGAGAGAGAGAGAGAGAGAGAGAGAGAGCAGGTATATCATTAGAGCTGGTCTAACCTTGCAAATGGCACCAAGAGGGAGAAAGGAGCAAATGGCACCAAGAGGGAGAAAGGAAGGTAATGTGTTGACTAGATGTGATCTAAAAGGTAATCTAAAAGTATTTTGGCATAGAATTCGACTAAATGTGATCTCATTTCATTTGCAGTTACCAAAAGTTATGGGTTGCAGGGAAGAACAATAGTAGTAGATATGAGCGAGGAGGCAACATCTTGTACTCCTTAGCATCCAACATGAACACACACAATGGCCACTATCACTCAAGATAATGATCTTGGAGTAGGTGTGCAAGAACAAGTGGAAGTACAAGGACGAGGAGAGCATCAAGGGCATGGTGGAAATGGTAAAACAACAGAGGAAGAATAAGGAGAGGAACATGGAAAGGAGTAGGGTGAGAGCCTTGACGTTACCATGCAAGGCAAGGAGAAGATCAAGGAAAAGGAAGTAGCTCATCTAAGAGTCCCTGGCAAAGAGATATCCATTGGCCTTCTACAAAAGGTGCTTGATGGTTTCGACATGCAAAGGAGTGAGTCCACTCCTATCCCACTTTATAGGCTAATCCCAAATGAGTCCATCCGCATGGCCTCTTCTGAAGTTGATCAGTTGAGCCAAAGCTATGATACTAAGGGATATGCTTCTAATAGTCCTCCTTTCCTAGTGTCAATGTGGAGGCTAGGCAATGACCACTTCTTATATGTCATTGACCTTGATCGTCAAGAATGGGGGCCAATTTGGAACTTAAAGAGTGATGAATTCGACAATGAATTAAACGAGGAGTGGCAAGATTTGAAGGGAAAAAAGTTATCGGTGTGGGACCGAAACCATCACTTGAAGGCATGTTTTGCAAGAATTAGAGAGGGTAAGGCTTTTGGAAACTTATTTATGAAGGATGTACCTAGTAATTGCTATTATGTTATCTATTGGTATGTAACTTAGAGGGTGAATCTTTTTGCATTTATAAGTTATGAGATTATGGAAACTGGACACATACGGGTCAATTGTAAGTTCATAGTCATGAAGAAAGCTCGAGAGGGAGAGCTATTACTTGCATTGAAGTCAACCAATGAGTATGATATTATTTGCACATGCTTTTTTGATTACTCACTTTAGAGAATGTTCCCATAATTGCACATAACTGGTGGCAATGTATAGACTAATGTGAAACCGTCCTTTGACCTTTCTTTCTTCAAAATTTTGGCTTGGCAGATAAAAGCTCTCTACTGGATCTGCTAACTCCAGTGGCGCGGATAGGAGGTGTGGCCATTGAGAGGAAAAATAGCAACCCACAGAGCCACAGTCTTGTCGCCGACTTGTCTGGAAGGTAAAAAAACGACCTTGACTACCATGTCATATAACAACTCGAGTTACTTGTTGTGAATTAGTTTTTTAGAGCGGTCCCAACAACTGAGCTAGTGTAGTGGTCAAGCTTGTGACTTGTAACCTCTAGGTTATGAGTTCAAGTCCCACTAGGCTCTCTCTTGTTATAAAGGGACACCTATGCTCGCTTGATGTGTTTGGTTGCTCGGGCTCTTGCCCCTTGAACACTCGAGTGACTCCTCCTCCTCGGGTGGTGGATCACCCGAGATAGGAGGATCCATACGAGACCCCTCCGCTGTTCCAGCACTTGACTCATCGCGGTGGTCAATGGGGGATGCCTAATTCGTGGCTCTTGCCCGATGGTACGTGGCCCTTGCTCGACCATGATAATTGGCTAATTGTTGGAAGGGAAAATCGGCTCCACCCACTTGAGTGGGCCCCGGGTGTGTACGAAAAAAAAAAAGTTTTTTACAGCTTTAGTAGGAAGAGTTCACTCGTGCGGTCAAGAAAGCCACTGCCAGGAGCCTCGAGGAGTTCACGAGCAAGTATACGAAAGTTGTGAAGGGTGTAGAGCGAATTTCCATGATCGTGCATACAAAATGATGTTTGTGGTTTCTTCCAACTTATCTTTAGATACAATTGGAATCAGAAGGGAGCCTTGTCAGTGGGGAAGGTCCAAATCCTTGCATCATCTCGACTCAATCTTGACAGGTAATGAGTTCATGCATTGTGAAATATATCTACTTTCCTTGGTATTTTCTCAAGCTAGAAATGTGATACTATTAGAAAGAAAGAGATTTTGTGTCGAATGATGACACATAATCCCAATAAGGATAAGGCTACAGAGCAGAAGATTTTGGAGATGCTCTCAAATGTCGGCTATATGTGAGAAAGGAGATATATTGGCAATACATGCTGGAGCGGGGGATTGCCAGCATTGAGCAACTACGTGGAGATGGTTTGGAACTCTGAATTGGGTTTGATGTGTTTGTTAAAGAGCAAAGGCAGCATCATCTCCTTGATGCCTTCCCCTATCTATGGAAGGATGTAAAGCCAACATTGGAAGCTGATAAGCAACCCAAGATACAAGAGTCTCCCAAGCGCCTCGTATACAGCTGATAGATTTATCCACCCACTATGGGTTTAGTGTGTTTATCCTTGTATTTATGCATTCCAACTTGGATACGCACATAACCGGAGTGCTACGGAGCATGGAGAGGCCTGGAAAAAGATGGGAGTATGTACCCACCATCGATGTGGGCTGAAAAAGACATTACCATTGGGAAATTAATGTATGCCCTTGGTGGTTGGACTACCCATTGGGCAAGCGGCATCCCATTGATGAGCAAGAACAATTCAAGAGTAAAGGAATGATGTTACATGTACTCAGTTTTGTATAATTAAATGTCCACACAATGAACTAACTTCATTGTCTTTTGTGTTGAAAGACTTCCAAAAGAATAGTGTACTGCATGAAGAAGATGTACTTGATGATGATGTTGAGCCCGAGAACCAACATGAGGATGATAATGACTTCACATTGCAGCCAACACCTCAACATGCAACATCAGAGTGATCAACACCTACTATAGAGAGCTCGGCCATTAGAAAGAAACCACCAGAGATGGGGCCATTCATCAAGGTTGGGAGAATTAAGAAGCAAACCATGGCTCGACTACAAAAGCATTGCCATTAAAAATCAGCGAAATACACGATCATCTAGTAACCTTTAAATGGATAACATGCTTATCTAGTAACCTATCAACTAAGTTTGCATGGGATATACATGTGTAGAATGATGAAAATAGATTTTTTCCTTCCATAGGTGTAAAGTGGTGTACCTACTTGAATGTGATTATGAAGGATATTATAGAGTTGGAAGACACACCTGCGAGGTGAGTGTCCTATTACTTTTGGCATACGGTCTTGATTATACCATCTATATGATAGTGGGTTGTCTGATTTGGTTGTGCTTTGTAGGGTTGATCACTTCTTGTAGACTGTGAATGCCCAAAACCTCTTACATAAGGGTCAGCCATGTACTATCATAGCCAATTTGGTTTATGCAGATTTTCCCACAAGTTTGCAGTGGAGCTCACAGAAAGCACCTTAACATGTCCAGAGTGGAACAAAACTAGTGTCTTGGTGTTTGTTGGCAGTAGCACAATTTGCACATGACTTCACAGCGAATAAGGGGGGTTGGTATGTGACTCTCTGCCTTCGTGATCATTTTGGCTACATCTTTGTACATGCAAGGAAGTCCGAGTTCGTACTACATCGTTCTTATACTGAGCTTCTAGACTTTGGCTACGTATATCCAAATGGAAAGGAGGTAAATGACAACACCCTTTTGCTTATGTCATTCACATAGCTGCTTGCATACATGGTGTTTATGTGTTTATGAATGATGTGTCCTAAAGGTTCTTACTTTGCAAATGGGATTCTTCTATCGGCAAGTCCCATCAATGGATAGGGAGGCGGGTGTAATGGTCTCTGACAAGCTCTTTCCCCCCAAAAGGTCCGTTTTGATGGAGTATAGCCATAAACTCATTGCACAACGAAAAAAAATGGCATACATATATGTACGTGGAGGAGCAGAGAGGTTGACGTACCTACATAGGTATGGTTCTCTATAAGATAGTACCCCATGGTCATACAATGTCATTAGAGGAAATCAAATGGTGTTGTTGAAGCCCATTTATTAAACTTTACATGTTCATGTCTTGGTAGGTGGATTGTCAGAACATTCATGAGCCCTGGTGATTGTATCATTGACGTGTTTGTAGGGTGTGGTGGGATAGGAAGGGAGTCAATGGAATTACTTCGTCATTGTCTGTCCATTGAGAAAGATGAGCATGTAGCTGAGACTTGCCTTCACGATCTCTCTTCTGCTCGAGATAGTGGCGACGATGAGTAGTAGAAACATTTAATGTTATTGTGGTTTGGAACTTATGTACTTGGATATTTTTGCACACTTTCGAGATTATGGTCCTTATTTTGGATATAAGGATTTACTTAGTGATGTGTGGTTTTACACATAGGTTTAGTGGATTTCTTATGTTGCTTTGCTTTATGGTGTTGATACTGGCTCAAAACGTGGTTTCGTGGAATGCACTAATCACAGGTTATTCTGAACATGGGTGTGGTCAAGAGGCACTATACTGTTTTGAACAGATGCAACAAGAGGACATCTCTCGGGATGCTGTCACACTTGCTTGAAAGCTTGTGGCAGCATAGGAGCCACAGTCAAGGGTCGAGGAATACATATTGAGATTGCCTAAATAGGGTTGGAAAGAGACACCTTGGTCGACATGTATGCTAAGTGTGGCTTGCTTTCAACAACAGTAGAGGAAGTGTTTGACAAGCTTCCAGTTCGAGATGTGATCTCGTGAAATGCGCTAATGGCAGGATATAGTGAACACAGGTGCTGTAAGGAGGTACTATACTGTTTCAAACAGATGCAACATGACGGCATCCCTCTAGATGCTATCACGTTTCTTTGCATCTTGAAAGCTTATAGCATTTTAGGAGCCACAAACAAGGGCCAAAAAGTACATGCTGATATTATCAGAAAAGGGTTGGAAAGAGAGAGCTCCGCATTGGTAACACCTTGATTGACGTGTATGCGAAATGTGACTTGCTTGTTACAGCACAAGATGTGTTTTGACAAGCTTCCAATTCAAGCCCTAGTCTCTTGGACCGCACTCATTGCAGGATATGCAGAATGCGGGTATGGTGAGGAAGCACTTAGCTGTGTTAGCAGATGCAACACGAGGGTATCTCTCCAAATAGTTTCACACTTATTTTCAGCTTGAAAGCTTGTGGCAACATAGGAGACACAAACAAAGGCAGAGAAGTACATGCTGAGACTGCTAGAAAAGGGGTGGAAAGAAAGCAACTTGTTGGGAACACCTTGGTCACAATATATGCTCGATATGGCTCGCTTGCAGAAGCACAAGAAGTGTTTGACAAGCTTTTAGTTAGAGAGGGGGTCTCGTAGACGGTGGATTGCACTAATTGCAGGATATGCCGATCATGGGCATGATGAGAAAGCACTCAAGTGTTTTGGAGAGATGCAAGATAAGGGCATCTGTTTTGATGTTGATACATGTTTTCTTGTTGATATTGGCAAACCGGACTTTGTGATCCTCACAAAAAACTAGACAGTTTATGTTTTTGGACCAATGCAATCCGACATCGTTAAGGTGCTCAACCATTATTTGGAAGATAGTCGAGCTTGGTGATTGCTAGAAAAAGTGGCATGTAGTCATTCTTAGCTCTATGAAGGAAAGCTTGATTGAAGCCAATGCACTTGACATGAGAGTGGTCCTATGTCAGATAGGTTCTCGGGCAACGGTCCCAAGGGAGGTTTATCCTCCAAGGGTGATGTGAGAGTGCCAGACTCATTTCTCAGGAATGAAGACCAAGACGGTGTTCAGAGTCGGGGCAGGAATGGATTGTGGACTAGATGGAACAGATGCATAGATCTTCGTCTGAGACAAAGTGGTTTGGAGAACAGGCTGGGCTTTCAGAGGGTTGCCAGGGATGGATGGATGACAGAGGGACTTCGGGAAAAAGTATGGGATGATGACAATCATCCAAGAACAGGTGGGAAGCCCGTCATCAAGTTTAGCAGAGGGGGATGTCATGTGCATGATCAATGCCATGGACAATCTTCAGACGCTGATCTAGAAGAGGCAGCCAGATAAAGACTATGAACCAGATAGGATCAGAGATTGGAGCACATGTGCTTTGGGCAGTGTGGAGCAAGGCTTGGGGAAAACAAGAAGAGGATGCTGCCGGCTGCGTGGAAAGGGGGTACTGTTGGCTGGACACAGGCTCTGTCGGCTGTACCAGAGAGCATGGCGGCTGAAACGCATCAGGATATGGCAAAGGGACTACAAGCGCATCAAAACATGATTTATTTGTCCAATCAACTGGTCGACCAGCAGTCGGCCAGTTCTTCATAAAGTCAAAAGAACTATAAATAGCACCAGAGGCTCCTTGAAAGATTCATTCAATCCTCTAGGGATTGGGTCATTAGGAGTCCCATAGGGGGACAGAATTTTGGGTGTTATCACCTTTTCTTCAAGGCAGCCTATGGCTGTAGACAAGTTCCTTTTTGTACTATATGAAATATGCTGAATTTTCCAGCACATCTCTCTCTCTCTACTCTCTCTCTATATCTGCGTTTTGCATTAGCATGTTGCCAGTAGTGTTTAGGGCTGAAAGAAGACCCCCAGAGCTTCCGCATGTTACACTCGCTTTGCACCATCCTTCCAAGAGGTATGGCCGATAGTGTGTCCACGATGGTCCGAAAGTGGCTTTGATCCAAAAGTCGTTGCGGCCCTTTGAAAACATATCAAATGACATCAGATGAGGATGGAGCCCTGGATCTTGTATGGATATACCATGACCATTGCATGGGCCAATCCGTTTCGAGTTTGGACAAGGAGAGATGAAACTAGACTAGAAGTCGAGAAAATCTATCTGTTTCGGACATGTTTTGGGTAGATTTTGGCCCTATTGCATATGAATGAGCTCGGATCCGATCCACAATAGAAGTTAGAGTGATCATATTCAACATACAAGTGCTAGATGATCCAGACACTTTTGGTGCGTGGGTTGCGTGTTATAGGCCATGTATTGGTCTAGTCTAGGAGAGTGCCCGAATCCCAACGGCTACGGATAATCCTCAAGGATATTGGAAAAACGGACTACACGGTTGTGATCCTCACAAAAAGCCAGATATTTTACGTTTTTGGACTGATGCAATCCAACATTGTTAAGGTGCTCAACAATTATCTAGAGGATAGTTGAGTCCCTTGATGATGACTGCTGGAAAATGTGGTCTGTAGTCATTCTCTTAGTGGGCGGGCATTTTATAAAGGAAATCTCAGATGCAGCCAACGCTTGACATGAGAGTGGTCCTTTGCATGGTCTACCTCCTTGTTTTGACGGATTGTCAAAAGATTTTAAGCTTTGCAAATGGTGATCAGCGAGTAGGTTTTTGAGAGTTGCTGTCCTCTGACGATATCTCCTTCCCAGCAGCCTGAAGAACTTCCTGCTGAAGAGCCTGCAGCTTGTTAATATGCTCCCGCATCGTCAACGACTTTGCAGGGCTCATAACCCGCATCTGTACTTCCAAGGAAATCCTCTTCATGGGCGATACCCTGTTGTAAACAGAGGCCAAATGCTGCCATATACCTTTGGCCAGCGTCATATGCTTTACATGATTGATTACTTGCGGTGTGCAGTTGAGAAAGATAAACGAACAGACCCTGGCGTTGACACGATCCCACATCTATGTCTGAGCCTCCCGGTCCTTTCAAATCGACGGTAACTCCCCTTCCTCTACTTCTGGCCGTGGAACCCCAACAATGACGAAATCAGCGAGGTCGTAAGACTCCAAAACAGACTCCATCATAACCTTCCATATGCCGTAGTTGTTCCCGTCCAACTGACGGTCCACTGGGAACGTGGGGAGTGTCGGGATCTTCACATGCTTCTCAGTCATCTCTAACAAATCTGCCATCGTGGGGATGTGATTCAAAAAGGGTGGGTCGGTGGGAAAAAAAACTCTAAACCTGCAAGTGGCTGTCCAGCACTTTAGCCCGCCTTCCTCTTGCAACTTCTCTTTCCCCGAACAGTCCAAACAGTCCACCAATCAGCAACGTAACTATCCCCCTCTTGCTCATAAAACTCCCAAGATCTATCAAGATCCTAGGGCTCTGATACCATGTCAAAATACGCAGCGGAAATGATAACCAAACTTGAGACCACAAGAGCAAGTAGAGTGCAGAAAATAGACAGCACAAGAGAAGGAGAGAGATAGGCGTATAACTCTTCTCTATACACAAGATCCCGAGAAATAACTGAATGAGTACAATGTGGGGCAATGGGGCCTATTTATATGGCCCCATCATGCAGTCGGCCAGCACCAGTGGCCCTCACGACTGGGCACATCCAGTCGGCCGGCAGAGAAAAATACCACGACCCCTCTTGATGAAGTTAGCCAGCTCCTCGTACACATGAGTGCAGTCGGCTAGCATCAAAGGCTCCTGCGAGCCTGTGGCAGCCACCCACATCATGGAAAAAATGGGGAAAAAATACGGGGAGTGAGGAAAAATGATAAAACACCTATACAGGGCGGGCACACCCACAATAGAGGCCCTGGTGTCTGATAAAGACATGAGATGACTTCTAACAGATTCTTCCGCTTCATCTACAAAGACTCTAGTCTTTGTGCACTTGGAGATTTTGGACATAGATGCTTCATCTTCTTCGAGCGGGGAGGCAGTTGGTTTCACCACCAGGGATACTTGGGAGTGGATTCTCGATAGTGGTGCTTCCAAGCACATGACTCCTTCCCGAGAGTTTTTACAGGATCTTAAACGACAGTCAGGTCGCATTTTCATTGGTGACAGTTTCACTATACCGATTCACAGTGAGGTCAGGATGGAGATCATTCCCGATGGCAAATGGGGGAAGCATTCCTCTCATGTTCTTAGTTTGCATTCTGGTGCTCTACAAGACAGAGAAACAAGTTAGGTTGTATGGGAAGGCGGAGTGGAGAACAGTATCTACAAACTCTCAGCACACTCTTCTCTGACAGGCACTCTATCGGTGACTTGTGGCACTTCCGTTTTGGCCACTTGAACGTGGATGCGCTGCGGCGGCGGGCTTTCCGGGAACAGTTGGTGGATGGCTTGCCAGATGTTGGCAACAGGTAAGCAGCACAAGGAATCTTTTTCGAAGAAGGCTTCTAGGCGGGCTTCGAAACCTTTGGAGTTGGCACACACTGACTTATGTGGACCTATGTAGACCCCATCCTTGGGAGGTTCTTTGTACTTTATGCTACTTGATGATGATTGTAGCAGATTCACATGGGTTTATTTCCTTTCTTAGAAGGACCAAGTTTTTGCTTGGTTCAAGGAGTGGCATGTTATGGTGGAGAAGGAGTTTGTATTGTAGATAAAGACTCTTCGGGCTGACAAAGGAGGAGAGTTCTCTTCTAATGCATTTGTGCGGTTTTGTGCGGAACATGGCTTCAAGCGGGAGCTGGCCAATACAGGTTTGCCTTGAGTGGTTGAGTGAAAGAACCGGAATGTGGTGGAGATGGTGAGGACGATGCTAGAGCATCGTGATCTTCCTCGTCCACTTTGGGGAGAGGCTGTGGCTATGGTTGTCCATATCCTCAACCGATCTCTGACGACTTCAGTACCAAAGATGACTCCATTTGAGGCTTATTTTGGCAGGAAACTAGATGTCTCCCATTTCCATGTGTAAGCAGAGGGGGAAGCTTGACTCAAAGTCCCAGAAACTTGTATTTGTGGGATATAACTCTCTTTCCAAAGGATACAAGTTGTATGACCCGGAGCGGAACGAGGTTGTTGTCAGTAAAGATGTCTTTGATGAGCATGTTCCAGCTTCCACTGTTGATGAGCCACCACTTCTTGGAGACCCAGATGAGTCTAAGGATGATTCCCAGTCTATGGTTCCAGATAGACAGCCTTAGTCAGTTTTAGAGGTTGAGCCCGAGGCTGGAGATGAGCCCCAGCAGCAGTAGGAGGCTCCGCGTTCTGTTCGAGTACTAAGGTGGTTGTTAGACACCCTTTGGGAGTCAGATGTTACGGAGCTTCCCTCCGAGTGGACCACAGAGGACATACCTCGAAGATCACACAGAGTTCATGGCAAAAGCCATTTAGTAGAGCTCTTATAGGTAAACTATGCTTTGCTGTCTCGTATCATGCGGGACAAAGAGCCCACTTCCGTGAAGGAAGCTCTTTCTCAGGATACTTGGAGGAAAGCCATGAAAGTGGAACTGGATGCCATAGAGACGAATAAAACTTGGGAGTTGGTTCCGAGGCCGTCAAAACGGTTAGTCATTGGTGTCAAGTGGGTCTTTAAGACCAAGTATACGTCTGATGGGTCAGTGGACAAGCACAAAGCTAGACTTGTGGCTAAGGGTTATGCTCAGTGGCCTGGCATCGACTATGAGGATACCTTTGCACCGACAGCGAGGATGACCACGATTCAGACCGTTCTTGCCCTTGTCTATTCTAAGCGGTGGCCCGTATATTAGATGGATGTAAAATCCGCGTTCCTTAATGGTGACTTGCAGGAGGAGGTGTATGTTGAGCAGCCTCCAGGCTTTGAGGTTCCAGGATCAAAGGGGATGGTTTACCCTTGTATGGTCTTAAGCAAGCTTCCAGGGCTTGGAATCAGAAGATTGATTCCTTCTTTCTACGGATTGGATTTCAGCGATCAGTTGGCAGATCCTAACTTGTGTCTCTTTCGGGAATGCGGTTTGGTCACGTTGATTATCCTTTATGTGGATGATCTCATTCTCACTGGCGGTCATGTGGAGCACATAGCACTGACGAAGGTTGCCTCGTCAAAGAAGTTTGAGATGACTGACTTAGGCTTACTCCACTTCTTGGGATTGGAGATTTGGTAGACCCAGAGGGGGTTCTTTGTCTCTCAGCAGAGCGGTATGTTCATGAGTTTCTTGAGGCCTTTGGGGGGATGGAGAACTGCAAGCCTATTACTTTACCGATGGACCCGAACACGAAGCTTACATTGAATGACCCTTGTGAGTAGGTTGATGCCTCTCTGTATCGGAAGCTTGTTGGTTCATTGATTTGGTTGCTGAACACCAGATTGGACTTGAGCTGTCCTGTGGGGTTGTTGAGCTCATTCATGGAGACGCCTTTGAAGACTCATTGGGACGCAGGATTGCGGATCTTGCGGTATCTGCAAGGTACGAAGGATCGTGGACTCTTCTATGACACTAGAGGGGGAACGACGGATGGAGTCTGACTCCAGGGTTGGAGTGACTCAGATTGGGGAGGCCCCTCTGAAGTGACTCAGCCTCTCCACCTGGATCTCCTCTGGGAGACTGCAGAAGGCCTGCCAATCTCCAAAGCTACGTGCTGGGCCTGCCGCCAAAGGTCCCCAGGCTAGACGAGGCCGAGAACCCAGCATATGACCCTGCTCTGTGCGAACCGCTGGGCTCCAGATGAGCGGCTGTCTGGCCCGCTCCTCTACACAAGAAGGAGGTCGCTGAGAGAGCCCCGGTCTCAGCAGCTCCCAAGCTCTCAGGATGCTCAAGGCAAATCTGTCCTCCCATCCTCTACTGAGGCCTGTCCTCCTCATCTCTATGAAGATCCATCGAATCTCTGGTGCCCAAGTGCCCCCTGCTAGGGGAGCCCGAGCCTGCAGCCGCTGCAAGAGAAGCTCTTTCCAAGGCTCAACGCCTGGAAGCAGCCCCCGAACAATAAGCTTCCCCAATAAGGCTCTACTCTGATCGACTGGATCTATAATGCCCAAGCCTCCCTGAGCCAGCGGAAGTGTAATAACTGCCCATGCAACCTTTGCCCGGGCTGGCTGACCGTCCCGCCCAGACCAAAGAAAGTTCCTGATCAGCCTCTGTACCTGGCTGATGCAAGAGCTCAAGAAGATCCAGCAAGACGTAATGTACCACATGGTCGCTAACAGCACCTGATTTGCCACCACCACCCTCCCAGCCAAGGATAGTCGAGCTGTACTCCAATACAAAAGCTTCTTCCGAATGCTCAGAAGAAGCGGGGCAATTTGCTGCTCAGGTGACAAATCTAGTCCAATCTGGCATCCCAAATACCGCACTGTTGTGCCAGGAGGAATCCATCTAAAACCGGGGTCCAGGCTCCATGCCGGAGTGGGAGCGCTACCGATCCAAAAGGCCACTGTCTTGCGCCAATTGATCAATGCTCCCGAAGCTGCACTAAAAACCTGGAGCGACTGCTTTGCCTGAAGAAGATTGGCCTCCTGGCCATGCAAAAATAAGCCCGTGTCGTCAGCAAACTCAGCATCGAGCAAGTCCTCCCCCCGGACTGGGAGCTGGAGTCCTCTCAAACCAACCTCCTCTGCCGTCAAATACATGCTCATAGCCTCCGCAAAGAAGAGAAAAAGAAAAGGGGCGAGGGGATACCCCTGACGGACTGATCTGGTCAGCTCAAAACTCGGCCCCTGTCCTCCTGCAATCAACACCTGGCTACGAGCTGTGGAATACAGAGCTGCCACCCCTCTAATCCAACCTGGCTCAAAGCCCAGGCGAAACATAGTGCCCTCTAAGAAACCCCAATCGACTCTATTGTATGCCTTCTCAAAATCGAGAAGCATCACAACCAAGTCCTCACCAAGAAATCTAGCTCGGGCCGTCGCCTCCCAGAAGGTGAAAATGTTGTCAAGGATACTACGCTCCTTGACGAATCCTGTCTGGGTAGCATGAATCAACTCCCCCAGGAAGGGCTGGATCCTCAAACTCAAGGCCTTTGCTAAGACCTTGTAGACAGTATTGAGGATCGTAATAGGTCTCCAATGCCGAATATCATCTGATACTCCCTCCCCCTTGGGGATAAGAAAGATCAAGCCCTCTGAAAAGCTCTGTGGCATCACCCCAATGTCCAAAACATACTGAAAGCCCCTACGGAGGCCTGGCCCCAAAAGGTCCCAATAGCGCATAAAAAAGGCAGGCGTCAGTCCGTCCTCCCCTGGGCAACTATGGCGCGGCAGGACCCTCAAGGCCTCAGCAAGCTCAACCTCTGAAAGAGGCGCACCAAGAACTGTACGCATACGATCTGTGACCCTCCTCTGCACATGGGCCCACACAATCTGTCTGCAAGCATCCCGAGCCTCAGTGGCTGGCTCCGCTGAAAGCAGGTCTCTATAGAATCCAGTGGCTCTGATCTCCCCTGGCTCAGTAGCTACCGATCCGTCCGGCCTCCCAAGCTGACGGACTCCTGCTCAAGCATGGCGGGGTCCAGTAATCTCAAAAAACTCCCCAGTCACTCTATCACCAAGCTGCGTCTAGAGAGGCCTGGCGACGATAGTAAAACTCATGTCTCTGCTCCTCTGCCTCTCTAACCTCCTGGCATGCCTGGCTCAGCTGGGACGCCACCCACTCACATGCAGGCTGCTGCTCCTGAAGGCGCTGAAGCGAAGCAAGGCTGTGTCTCAGCCGATGCTCCCGCTCGCGAATCTCTCCCAGCCGTGTCAAAGTTGCAGCGTGCATAAAAGAGCTAAGCTCGATGAGTCCCTGGGCACACTGGCCTGCTGCATCCTGGTCAGAGCACTGACTATCATGCCAGATCCTCTCAATGTCCTCAGCGAGACTAGGATCTGTAAGTACCCTCTCTGGGATCCTCAACTGCAAGCTGGGCTCCCGTGTCCTCTCCTCAAGTGTGAAAATAACTGGCGCATGATCTGAAAATGAGGTGCCAGCGAGAATGCCAACGGAGCCCCCTCGCTCCCCTAACCAGTCGCCCACATAAAAGCGATCAATCCGTGATAGATTAGTCCCTCCTTGCCGGCGATCCAACCGAGAGAAACTAAGACTGTCTTGAATAAAGCACTGGTTCGAGAGCCCCGAGAACTCCACTCTCTGATCAATCCATCCCCCCCTATGCTAGGTAGCTGAATGACCTTCGGAAGGGAGGAGATGTCAGACACCAAAACTCTGACCGAAGGTAGCCCAGCTGCTCTGGCCACCACTGAAGCTGCTGTGGGGTCAGTCTCTAGCACCGAACCCACCAATGCTCCTAACCTAGAAAGGAGCGGAAGGTACTCCCGGCGGAGTCCAGGGAAGCAAACTGTAACATGGAAGAGGCGCTCTCCCTGCTCGGCCGCTGCTGGGTCAAAGCCGTGCTGCCAAGGTCTGAAGAAAGCCCGAGCACCCCTGATGTCAAGGGGACTCATGGCTAGGACCTTGGCCACGCTCTGGGTTGTCTCGACCTCGATCTGGTAATGTCCACGGCCCAGTAGCTGAACGTCCAGGATCTTGCCCACATCTGCAAGAAGGCGGGCCTAGAGAAGATCCCGGATCTCCCCTCTATTGGGGCGAGTGCCGACTATACGGCAGATGGTGGAATGAGCCTGGAGGCGTTCCACCTCTGCGGCGAGGCTCGCTTCCTCTTCTGGCGAAAGAGAAAGCCTGATGGGGGTGTCCTCAGGGGCGGGCGAGGGGGAGTCCCTCTGAGGCGGGGCGGGAGGAGCCTCCATCAGTGTCTGAAGCTATGTCGAAGGCGGAGCGAAAGCGGAGAGTCCTGCAAGAACCGAGCTGCACACAAAGGACGGAGGGGGAAGGCGGAAGGCAAAAAAGGAAGAAAACCCCAGGGGGGACGGAAAAATCAGAAAAGGAAAAAAAGGGGGGGGGGGGTAAGGCGGCGAGGACAAAAAGCCCCTAGGGGGGAGGCGGCAACAGCGCGAAGAAGGGGGGGCGGGGGGAAGAAGAGGCGACGGCGGCTAAAGGGGGGGTGGGGCGCTGAAGACAGACGGAGGGGCACGAAGGAGAGGAGCTGGAGCAGGGGACGGCCGCTCTCAGGACAGTCTTAGTTTCTCTCGGTCGGATCGCCGGCAGGGATGGACTAATCTATCACGGATTGATCGCTTTTATGTGGGCGACTGGTTAGGGGAGCGAGGGGGCTCCGTCGGCATTCTCGCTGGCACCTCATTTTCAGATCATGCGCCAGTTATCTTGACATTGGAGGAGAGGACACGGGAGCCCAGCTTGCAGTTGAGGATCCCAGAGAGGGTACTTACAGATCCCAGTCTCGCTGAGGACATTGAGAGGATCTGGCATGATAGTCAGAGTTCTGACCAGGATGCAGCAGGCATAGTTTTTTCAAACGTCAATCAAACGTCAAACGCGAACGAGTATGAAAGTATGATACGAGTTTGATTCAAACCCTTGACCTGAATCAAACGCAACCCTAATTTTTTAGCATTTTTTAAACAAATCCATATTTACTTGAACATTAAAACATCATAACATGAAGCACCTCAAAACTAGCAATTGAATTGAAGCAAATGAAAATTGAAAATTGAAATGCGCATTGTGCACTGCGCAAAGTTCAAACTGCAGTGTAGACTCTAGAGTGACTAGTGTAGAGTCTAGACTCTAGAGAACAAAAGCCAGCTGATACAAAATGATAAAGCCAGGGGAAAAAACCCCTCCTAAAGAAGGTAAAAAGTGCCCTGGCAACTACAGAACTAAACAACAAGGAAGGAAGGGGAGATGGTCATGACTCATACAAACTAGACTCTACGCGAGTCTTCACCTAAATGAATCATGATAGATCATTCTCTGAAATAGAGTCATCCTCCCCTTCTTCCTCCTCCTCCTCATCATCATCATCATCATCGTCATCATCATCATCATCATCATCATCATCATCATCATCATCATGCTCACCAAGGGAACTGGTGCCAACGATATCACTTCTGCTTGCCCCCGTATGCGATAATGAGGCTACAACATCCTCTTGCTCCTCTTCTTGTGTCTCTTGCAATGCAAGAAATCTATCATCATCATTCTCCTTGTTAATCATTTCCAATGTGACCTCCATCTTTTCGTAGCCTCCTTGCTTGATCTTGTTGATAAGGCGAAGGTTGGTGTGAATGTATACAAGATGCTCTGTTCTTTTTGGAAGCAACTTGTTCCTTCTCTTTGTTTGGATAAGAGAGAATGTGCTCCAATTTCTCTCACATGGGGAGGCACAAGTCCCTTGTGAGAGCACCCTTATAGCCAGCTGTTGCAATTTGGGTGTCTGGGCCCCAAATGTTTCCCACCATTTGACAGCTTGATGCATTCTTTTCTCATCTCTAGCCACAGCACGAGCAAATGCACCTGCTTCGGACTTATAAGTGTCAAGTTCATCACATAGAACACCTTGCATATCCACATCATATTTTGTATATCTCTCCATGACAGTCATCCAACCTTCATGCACCTCTCTGTCACCACCAGGATTCTTAGCTCTCCAAATAGGATGCAAAACATAGGCTGCAGCATGTAAAGGTGAATGCATCATATCCCACCTATCCACACTAAGATTCTTAATGTCTTGCAGTTTATTTGCATCCACTCCTCCTACAACCTGCAGCTTCTCAACCATGCGATCTGTCATCTCATACATGAGACCCATGGTGGCGCCTTCTCTATCTGCAAGACGAAGGATCTTTAAAATAGGTGCACAAATTTTCACAATCACTTTAGCCTCCTGCCAAAAGCTTGCACCCAATATAATGTTAGCCACATCCAAGCCTTTCACGGTACGTGAGACCTTTTTCCTTGTCCAAGCTTCACTAACAACCATACGACGCAACCCATTGTAGCATCTGTCATCCAATAAATTCACCAGCATTATAAAAGAGTAAGCAAAGCGCGTCATCGATGGCTTCAATAATTCCTTTTTACTAAATTGACGATACAAAGCCAAGATTGTGTGCTTCCGTGTAACAAATGTCACAATTAGATTTGCTTGAGCCAAAATAGGAGCAATCCATTGAAGCTTGCCAATATCTTCCAACAATAGATCCAAACAATGACAAGTGCATCTAGTGAAGAAGATGTTAGGCCACTCTTGCTCGATCAAATCACCAGCCCGCAAACAATTTGAGGCATTATCCATACACACCTGCACTACATAATCGGGGCCAATATCAAGGATTACATCTTTCAAGATGCCAAAAATATACTCGCCAGATTTGAACTCCCCACTTGTATCAACTGCTTTTATGAAAACAGACCCATATATGGATGTAGCCATTACATTGATAATTGGCCTGCGCCTTGCATCTGACCATCCATCACAAACAATGCTGCATCCATATCTCTTCCACTTTTCTCTAATGTCTAGCAAGTCACGATCAACGCATTTGACTTCATCCACAAGCTCTTTTGTACGCAAGCTGTTATATGAGGGAGGCTTATAGCTTGGCCCAACTTGCCCAATTGCCTTCACCATGTCAAGAAAATATGGGCTTCTAACTTTCCAAAAAGGAACATCTTCCGCATAGAAGAAGCGACGAAGAGCAATGTTTGCCTCTTTTCGTGCTTGTACATCCCAAGCTTTAGCTAGAGCACCCTGTGTCTTTGACACCTTCTTTCTGCTCACGTGCTGTTGAGAGCTAGAAGGCCCAATACCACTTGCAACATTTGATGCATGTACATCGACACTACCATGAGAAGCCTCTCCCAAATCAGATACGCATGCATCAATGTTTGCCATGGAGTCTTGCACTCCACCCACATGCAATCTGCGACATACATCTTTTACATTTTGGGGTGCAGCATTACATTTTCCCACACCATGACCTGATAAACCAAGAATATGTGCCCTTATTCGCGATGGACCACCATCCCAAGTGTGCCCACAATATTTGCATCTACATGTAGTCTGGCCTTTTTCAGTTGTTTTCAAAATGGACACATGCTCCCATTCAGCTTTGCGCTTTCGTCCCATTTGCACAAGTTAAAACCCTGTTACCAACTTACCTGTATATTCGTCCCGAGTCCCGACTCCCACCTGCTGAGTCCCACCAGTGGAAGGTGCTTGCTGCTGCTTGCTGGCGAGTGGCAGTGCTGGGCCTTCAAATTTCAGTAGAGAAAGACTGCTGCTCGAGAATCGATGGGCTGTGTGCACTGTGTGCAGGGCTGACTCAGCCTGCTGTGCCTGCACAGTCACGCAAGAGAGAGAGATGGGCTGTGTGCACTGTGCAGGGCTGCCTCAGCCTGCTGTGCCTGCACAATCACGCAAGAGAGAGAGATGGGCTGCCCGGCTGTGTGCACTGTGCAGGGCTGCCTCAACCTGCTGTGCCTGCACAGTCGAGCAAGAGAGAGACTCGAGAGAGTCTAGACTCAAGACACGATGGGCGGGCAGATTCGTCACTCGAGAGAGAGTGGGCGCAACTTGCAAGAGAGATACGCTCGACTCCCTTGACACGATGGGCGGGGCGAAATAGAGAGAGACGGTGGGCGGGGGCGCAAGAGATGCGATGGGCGACGAAGCGTTAAAAAAAACCCCCAAAAAAGTCCATGTTTGAAATTTTTTTCAAACGTTTTTTTTTTCAAACGTTTGTAAACGTTTGCTTCGCGTATCAAACGCGTTTGAATGCAACTATGGCAGCAGGCCAGTGTGCCCAGGGACTCATCGAGCTTAGCTCTTTTCTGCACGCTGCAGCTTTGACACGACTGGGGGAGATTCGCGAGCGGGAGCATCGGCTGAGACGCAGCCTTGCTTCGCTACAGCGCCTTCAGGAGCAGCAGCCTGCATGTGAGTGGGTGGCGTCACAGCTGAGCCAGGCACGCCAGGAGGTTAGTGAGGCAGAGGAGCAGAGACATGAGTTTTACTATCGTCGACAGGCTTCTCAGTGGACGCAGCTTGGTGATAGAGTGACTGGGGAGTTTTTTGAGATCACTGGACCCTGCCATGCTCGAGCAGGAGTCCGTCAGCTTGGTCGACCGGATGGATCGGTAGCTACTGAGCCAGGGGAGATCAGAGCCATTGCCACTGCATTCTATAGAGACCTGCTTTCAGCGGAGCCAGCCACTGAGGGTCGAGATGCTTGCAGACAGACTGTGTGGGCCCATGTGCAGAGGAGGGTCACAGATCGTATGCGTACAGTTCTTGGTGCGCCTCTTTCAGAGATTGAGCTTGCCGAGGCCTTGAGGGTCCTGCCGCGACATAGTTGCCCAGGGGAGGACGGACTGACGCTGGCCTTTTTTATGCGCTATTGGGACCTTTTGGGGCCAGGCCTCCGCAGGGGCTTTCAGTATGTTTTGGACACTGGGGTGATGCCACAGAGCTTTTCAGAGGGCTTGATCTTTCTTATCCCCAAGGGGGAGGGAGTATCAGATAATATTCGGCATTGGAGGCCTATTACGATCCTCAATACTATCTACAAGGTCTTAGCAAAGGCCTTGAGTTTGAGGATCCAGCCCTTCCTGGGGGAGTTGATTCATGCTACCCAGACAGGATTCGTCAAGGAGCGTAGTATCCTTGACAACATCTTTACTTTCTGGGAGGCGACGGCCCGAGCTAGATTTCTTGGCGAGGACTTGGTCGTGATGCTTCTCGATTTTGAGAAGGCATACGATAGAGTTGATTGGGGTTTCTTAGAGGGCACTATGCTTCGCCTGGGCTTTGAGCCAGGATGGATCAAAGGGGTGGCGGCTCTGTATTCCACAGCTCGTAGCCAGGTGTTGATTGCAGGAGGATGGGGGCCGAGTTTTGAGCTGACCAGATCAGTCCATCAGGGGTGTCCTCTCGCCCCTTTTCTTTTTCTCTTCTTTGCGGAGGCTATGACCATGTATTTGACGGCAGAGGAGGTTGGTTTGAGAGGACTCCAGCTCCCAGTCCGGGGGGAGGACCTGCTCGATGCTGAGTTTGCAGACGACACGGGCTTATTTTTGCATGGCCAAGAGGCCAATCTTCTTCGGGCAGAGCAGTCGCTCCAGGTTTTTAGTGCAGCTTCGGGAGCATTGATCAATTGGCGCAAGACAGTGGCCTTTTGGATCAGTAGTGCTCCCACTCCGGCATGGAGCCCGGACCCCGGTTTTAGATGGATTCCTCCTGGCACAGCAGTGCGGTATTTGGGATGCCAGATTGGACTAGATTTGTCACCTGAGCAGCAGATTGCCCCGCTTCTTCTGAGCATTCGGAAGAAGCTTTTGTATTGGAGTACAGCTCGACTATCCTTGGCTGGGAGGGTGGTGGTGGCAAATCAGGTGCTGTTAGCGACCATGTGGTACATTACGTCTTGCTGGATCTTCTCGAGCTCTTGCATCAGCCAGGTACAGAGGCTGATTAGGAACTTTCTTTGGTCTGGGCGGGACGGTCAGCCAGCCCGGGCAAAGGTTGCATGGGCAGTTATTACACTTCCGCTGGCTCAAGGAGGCTTGGGCATTATAGATCCAGTCGATCAGAGTAGAGCCTTATTGGGGAAGCTTATTGTTCGGGGGCTACTTCCAGGCGCTGAGCCTTGGAAAGAGCTTCTCTTGCAGCGGGCGGTTGTAGGCTCGGGCTCCCCCAGCAGGGGGCACTTGGGCACCAGAGATTCGCTGGATCTTCATAGAGATGAGGAGGACAGGCCTCAGTAGAGGATGGGAGGACAGATTTGCTTTGAGCATCCTGAGAGCTTGGGAGCTACTGAGACCGGGGCTCTCTCAGCGACCTCCTTCTTGTGATGAGGAGCGGACCAGACAGCCGCTCATCTGGAGCCTAGCGGTCATATGCTGGGTTCTCGGCCTCGTCTAGCCTGGGGACCTTTAGCGGCAGGCCCAGCACGTAGTTTTGGAGACTAGCAGGCCTTCTGCAGTCTCCCAGAGGAGATCCAGGTGGAGAGGCTGAGTCACTTCAGAGGGGGGTTGATTATGAGGGATGATATTCAGGAGGCACTCACAGAGGAGTGGTTCACGCCTTTCGAGCTAGTGGCCCCACGGTGGATGGGAGCTTTTACACAGTTGGAGATCCTGATTGCTGTCAGAGCTTGCATTGAGGATGGCAGATGCCTCTACTATGAGATTCAGGATGAGGGCAGACTTCAGAGAGTGGAGGTGGAGTTGCCTTTGGTTGCAGAGTGCACCTTTCAGAGGATACGGGTAGTGGCCGCCGCTTCTCGGAAGTGGCATATTGACCCCGACCCTGCAGATGTGCTCCCGGATTGGCGCATATGGGCATATGCAGCGCGCCCCTTGGCCCGGCTACAGTGGGACCCTGGGGAGTACGAGTGGCATGATCCTTATGCATCCCTTGAGGCCACAGAGATCACCTTTTTCCAGTATACTGTTCGGCTGGGGCGGCATATTTTGACGGCGAGGAGGATGGTCTCTCTAGCTGCAGCGGGGCATTGGCGGCTACAGGGACTCTCACAGAAGTTCCTGGAGGATTTTTGGGCTCGGCTCTGGGCTAGTCGACAGGCCCGCAGGATCTTGACTTTCCAGTGGGCTGGTCGCCCACAGGGGCTCAGCAGTTGGCACCTGGCTTGTTTACAGCGGTCTTCCGGCGGCCTACGTCCGATGCGGCCACCCTATGGAGACACAGAGACATTGCCTTTGGGATTGCCCTCTGGCGCAGCAGATTTGGCTGCGGATGCTGCATATTCTGGCCCCCCTCTCTCCAGAGGGTATGTTTACGTGGGGTGTCGCTGCTTGGTCGACTTCGTCAGGGCCTGCTATGGGCTATGAGATGGAGCAGGACAGTCAGGCCATCAGATTCATTAGGGGCCATCCTCGCCTGGTTCCGGCACCGGATTTCTCGTCCGCCAGCTGGACACATGAGAGGGATTTACAATGGGAGCTCCTCAGCAACCTCACCATCTGGTTCACCTGGATGGCCCGGTGTTTCATGGCCTTTGAGGGGAGACTGGAGCCACTAGCAGAGACTGCGGGGGATTTGGCAGGAGTTGATCCACACCCTGCGAGGACAGTATGACCGCATCTGGGGCGACTCGGATGAGGCGATCTTGCGGCGCCAGGCCTTTCACACCACCTGGCGCTGCGGCCCCTTCTATACCTTACACATGGGATCCCCCGGTTGGCATTACAGGCCACCTGTTTGGCTTCCCCCCCCCCCTATTGTATGATTTAGCCCTTCAGTCCTTTGTACTGATGCTTGTATTTTGCAGCACCTAGGGAGAGTCTCCCGGGCTGCCTTGCTGTATTCACTGCTCTGTTTCTCTTATGACCAGGAGAGATCTTTTGTAGCCCTACGGGCGTTTTTATATAACTAATGAAAGGATCTTTTCTCGGGAAAAAAAAACACGTTACAGGTCTAAGTTTAAATTGCCATGCATATAAAAAACAAAAAAATTATATGTGGGCATAACGACGTGTCGGTTTCAGCGTGCGCTAGCCTGCAACCTCCTTTAGCGTGCGCCAAACTTGCAAACCTGTTCGTGCCGGTTTTTAGCGTGTGCAGCCGCCTCCTTTCTTGACAACTTCAGCCCCGTCGTCATGTGCTTCTTGTTGTCCTCCCTTTGCTTGGACCAGCCGCTTCCGTTGAAGATTATCATATGATTGACAACAACGCTCTCCTTGGTGCTTCTCCTAATGGCAACAACATTATTTATGGCAATATTTTTCATGTGTGATTTTTCCATTTTCTTGGGCATTAAAATCTCACATAATGTGGCGCATTAGAATATCAGAAACCTGTCACTTCATTCTTTTGCGTGCTCTCCACTAATCAGGGGCCAATATCACTTTTTACGAGTTTAAGAGCACCTCCCATATCATGTGGACTCACATTACCCTCTTCTCTGACGGCTTATGGCAGAGGAAACCTATGAATTCAGTTATTTACAAGATACACCCTCACAGTCCATAGTGCCCTCTCCTACTCGTGTTTCTCCACCGGTCTCTGTCCCTGTTCCAGTGAGTGTCCCCCCCTCTTTACATCCCACTCATTACCGTGTTCAGATAGCCACACCGACTTCTCACCTCCGAGAGTTCGATGTGTGGGTGATCCATGTTCGTACTTCCACACAGGATCTGGATCATTTTACTGTTTTATACTCAGGTGTCATCCTTATTTATCTGGGCACTATCCTTCCCAAGTGCAGCATCATTTTTCATGAATATTGCACCTATTCGGAGAACATTTATCCATCTTCGTTCACGGTGCGTCCTTCTACACTAGATTATACACCTTTGACACCAGCAGCTGCCCCTACCCCTATACCTTCTTCTCTAGTAGCAAACTCTCGTGCGAGCCCAATCCCAGAGGATCGCCCTCATTATACTGGATGGTCCATAGCCGCTTCACCAGCATGTAGCCTCTCCTCACTATATTTACAGATGCCGCACCCTCCAGCCGATGGTTCTTACTAGGGCCCAACGGCATCATCAGCAGCAAAAACCCCCAGAGCCTCATCACCCTGCAGCCTCTACATTAGCATCTTCTCTCATGTGGCTGAACCTGTTGACACTCCGGCTCCTCCAGAATGGCAGCAAGCTTTGCAGCAACTTCAGCAGCAGTTCCAACAGCAACTCCAGAAGTCCATGGCATCCTTGGCTTCACAGATCCATCAGCTCCACACGGACCGCCACTCCCACACGAGTTCAGTACTAGCAGTAGATGCTTCAGCACCAATACCAGCAGACGAAGATGTCATTCCTTCCGAGGTAGAAGGCGACGACCTTAAAACTTTGTATCGTCTTTTACAAGCCAGTAAAACAAAGAAATTAGAAATTAAACCCCCTAAATCTTATGGTGGTCAGCGTAATAAGCGCATCTTAGACCAATGGCTCTACAAACTGCGGTAATACTTTGAAACCATGATCCTTTTTGATTCCAAAAAGGTGATTTTTGCGGTATCCCTCCTCAAAGACACTACCTTATTGTGGTGGCAACGACAATAGCATGCCAGAAAACCAGTTACAACGTGGGGAAAATTCGAGCGGGTCCTTCGTAAGCAGTTCATACCTGCAAATGCGGATTTCCAAGCCCGTACTCGCTTATGCCATTTGGACCAAAATGGTTCCTTGGCCTCTTATATCTCCCAGTTCACCAACTTGATACTGGAGATTGACTCCTTGTTCCCAGCGGACGAACTCCATGCCTTCGTTGAAGATCTTAACCCCACGCTGCATGCCGATGTTCAGAAATATAATCCTATCGATCTTGCCGATGCCATACGTTACGCCGAGCACATTACAGACATCAATTCTCAAAATTCGGCCTCTTCTAGTCGAGCTATTGTCTTTCAGAAAGCCAATGGGTCTCGTATGAACCGAGATAGTTGAAGAGAATCTTCTGGCACTTCTACCTCCTGGCCTAATCCCCAGTGGAATAATTCTCAACAACCTCGTTGACCACAAGGATCGTCCTCTTTTCAGTCCCGACGTCCTCAGTCCTTCCAACCACGCAGTTCGGATCGTGGACGGGACCAAGGACACGACCAATCTCGCAATCCTCGTCCTTCCAACTGTCCCTTCTGGACGGGATCAACAAAAGATAGGATTGTGCACAATTTGCAATGGACCTCATCGTTGGTTTGAGTGCCCCAAAAGACTAACCCATCGACATAATTCTAATGCTGAACTCTCCACTTTCGAGGAGAAACCCCCAGTTGTTGACAAAGGAAAGTGCGCGGTTCAGTGATCACCGCTACCGCCATAGCTCAATTTGCCTCTTCACCGTTACCCCAGTGGTCTACTCAGGTTTTGGTTCTTCAAGGTTCTATTTCCAATCACCCCATTCATGTGCTCATAGACAGTGGGTGTTCTCATAACTTTGTGGGAACCACCTTAACCCAAAGATTGAAGATTTGGACTTCTCAAAGTAGAGCTTGCCGATGGTTCCGCATCCTTGTGCGTAACACCGTTGCCAAACACCTCTCCTTTCGAATTCAGCACTATCGTAACAAATTGGATTTCCAAGTCATGTCTTTGGCACATTATGATATGATTCTTGGTCAAGAATGGTTGTATCAATATGATCCCCTCATCAGTTTCCGGAATCATTCCATACAATTTGCTCAAAATGATAAGCTTGTGGCACTCAAAGGCATCAGAGACCAACCCTTTCAGCTCTTCAAGCAAAACGGTGGGTCCGCAAGAGTGGTTGTTCCTCACCACTTTTAATGGTCTATTCAGCTAAAGATCCTCTCGAGGACATAGATACGAAGATGATGTACCTTAAGCAACCTTTCTTTGCTCCATACTTGGATCTTTTTCCTCAAGATCTTCCCGCGGTTCTCCCACCTCGGCGACCAGTTGACCATGCTATTGATCTCCTTACTGGCAGTGCTTCCCCTACTCGTGCTCCATATCGAGTTTCTTTTACGGAATCTCAGGAGATATAGCGATAACTTACTGAACTTTTGGAGAAAGGACATATTCGACCAAGCAAAAGCCTTTTTGGAGCTCCAGTACTTTTGGTAAAAAAGAAGGATAAGTCAATGCACCTCTGTATCGACTGTCGTGTCCTTAATAAGTTGACTATTAAGAATAAGTATCCTCTTCTGCGCATTGATGAATTGTTTGATCAATTGCTCCATGCAAAGGTCTTCTCCAAAATTGATCTTAAGTTTGGATATCATCAGATTCGCATTCGCGAAGGTGATGAATATAAGACAGCTTTTTGCACCAAATATGGTCATTATGAGTACTGGTCATACCATTTGGGTTAACCAATGCCCCTGCAACATTTATGAGTCTAATGAATGATCTTTTTTGTCCTTTTCTGGACAAGTTCGTTATTATCTATCTTGACGACATCTTGTTGTTCAGTCGTAATATGGAAGAACACAAGGCACATCTTAAGATCGTTTTCTAGGTGCTTCGTGGCAATGCTCTTTACATTAATCCAGGCAAAAGTGAATTCTTCAAGACATCCTTGGAGTACCTCGGACATGTTGTTTTAGCAGACGATATTTCTGTGGATTCGAAGAAATTATTTTCAATTGGCCAACTCCCACAAACATCCATGATGTTTGTTCTTTCTTGGGACTTGCCAAATTCTATCACACAAAGGTTTACCGATTTTCAGAAATAGGTGCTCTCCTCACAGAATTTTTAAAGTCCTCTCTTGCATTCAAGTGGACTGAATTATATGCTTCAAAAGGGCATCAAACACCAATGTACTGTGACTTGTACACCACAGCAGAATGGTGTAGCTGAGAGGAAAACTAGATCTCTCATGGAGATGGCAAGATGCATGGTGAAAGCACAAAAGTTGCCTCACAATTTTTGGATGGAAGCTATAAGGTGTGCCACTCACATGTTGAATAGGTGTCCAACAAAAGCTTTGAAAACCATAACACCATTTGAGGCTTGGTATAGCTGAAAGCCAAAAGTGGATTAGATGCGTACATTTGGGTGTTTGGCATATGCACATGTGCCAGAACAACTCCGAACAAAGCTAGATGATAAAGCAATGAAATGCATTTTTGTGGGCTACAACAATGAGAGCAAAGGATACCGTCTTTATAATCCAACAACACGCAGGATTTTTGTCAGTAGAGATGTGGTATTTGCTGAAAATTTAGTACAGTCCATGTACAACTTGTATAAAAGTCAAGATACAGGCATACAGGACATGTTTAATGGGCTATTATCCATTGCAATTAGGGGGGATTCAGATCAGCCAGCTCCTACACAAGAAAATCCTCATGTAGAACATGTGGAACAGCTAGCCATTTAGCCCCCCTTCTATGGAAGAAATGGAAGATGTTGTCAGGGAAGACCAAACAGCCATAGACACAGTCAAGTCGGTGCCAAGATGGTTGCTGAAAACTTTGCAAGAAAGCAAACTTGCAGCTCCACTCTCACAGGTAGAACAAGGGCTAGTTCCAGCCATGCATTGAATATGCATCATGGGGAGTTTGCATTAGCCATGAGTGGTCTCTTTGATTAAGAAGAGCCTTCTTCTTATGAAGAAGCACATGAGAATGAGCATTGGGTGCAAGCTATGCAAGATGAAATCTCTTCTATCATGAAGAACAATACTTGGGATCTTGTGGACTTGCCGAAAGGCAAGCATGTCATTGGAACAAAGTTGGTGTACAAAGTCAAAAGGAAGTTTGATGGTACTATTGACAGGTACAAAGCAAGACTTATGGCTAAAGACTACTCTCAGAAAAAGGGAATAGATTATGAGGAGACTTTTGCTCCTACTTCGAGAATGACTACAATAAGATCAATGATTGCATTGGCTGCACATAAAGGATGGAAAGTGCATCAATTGGACATCAAAATTGTATTCTTAAATGGGGATTTACGGGAGGAAGTATACGTAAATCAGTCCATTGGTTTTGTAGTTCTTGGTGAGGAACATAAAGTATGCAGGTTACACAAAGCATTGTATGGGTTAAAGCAAGCTCCAAGAGCTTGGTATGATGAAATACATGCTCATCTAACCAGCCAAGGTTATGTGAATAGTCCAGCTGAAAGCACATTGTATGTGAAGAAAACTAGTGCCGATATTCTCATAGTCATCTTGTATGTAGATGACATGCTCATTACAGGGACTAGCAAAGCACAAATTTCAGATTTGAAAGCTGAATTTGCTATGTCAGATTTGGGGCCTTTACACTACTATCTCGGCATACAGTTTATGCATACAAATGATGGCATTGCTATGTAGCAAACTAAGTACATAAAAAGTTTGCTAAAAAGGTTTCACATGGATGAATGCAAGCCCATTTCTACTCCAGTAGAACCAGGTGTACGGCTTACTATGCATGATATTGGAGAGCCTTTTGAGGCTGGCATCGAAAACATATCAAATGGCATCGGATGAGGAAGGAGCCCTAGATCATGTATGGATATACCATGACCATTGCATGGGCCAGTCCATTTCAGGTTCAGACAAGGAGAGATCAAATTAGGCTAGAAGTCAAGAAAATCTATCTATTCCGGGCATGTTTTGGTAGATTTGGGCCCTATTGCATATGAATGAGCTTGGATTAGAGCCACAACAGCAAGTTAGAGTGATCATATTCAACATACAACTGCTGATGTCATTTGATAAGTTTTCGAAGGGCCGAGCAAGGCCACTTTTGGACCTCCGTGGACACACTAACGGCCATACCTCTTGAAAGGATGGTGCAAAGCGAGGTCTAGTGGACTAAAAGCTTTAAGAGAGGTATCCTCGACATACATACGAATCCGCGTCTCAATCAGATTCCAATAGCAACTCTAAACCCCCCAAAATAGGCCGCTAGACCAAGATAACTAGCCATTTGGGCAACTCCCGAGAGTCTGCTTTGGCCGATCACCATTTGCGGAGCTTAAAATCTTTTAACAAGCCATCAAAACAAGGAGGTAGACCATACAAAGGGCCACTCTCATGTCAAGGGCCACTCCCATGTCAAGGCTTGGCTACATCCGAGGTTTCTTTCATAGAATGCTCACCATCTAGGAATGAATACACGCCGCTTTTTCCAACAGTCACCGAGGGGATGGACAATCTTCTAGATGATGGTTGAGCACCGTAACGATGTCGGATTACATCGGTCTAAATACGTAAAATGTTTGGTTTTTTGTGAGGATTGCAATCGTGTAGTCTGTTTTGCAAATATCCTTGAGGATTATCTGTGGGTGGAGCATCTAGGATTTAGCCGCCGGCACTCTCATAGACTAGACTAGTACATGGCTGATAACACACAAACCATGCACCCCAAAGTGCCTGGATCTTCGATTGGGTGCATCTTGTATCGATATACCATGTCCATTGCATGGGCCAATCTGTTTCGGATTCGGGCTGGCCTATATGAATTGCCCTGGATCTTGTATGTATATGCCAGGACCATTGCTTGGGCCAGTCCGTTTTGGGTTCGGACAAGGAGAGATCAAATTAGGCCAGAAGTCCAGAAAATCTATCTGTTCGGGCATGCTTTAGTAGATTTGGACCCTATTGCATATGAATGAGCTCTGATTCGATCCACAATAGAAGTGATCATATTCAACATACAATTGCTAGATGATCCATACACTTTTGGTGGGTGCGTTGTGTGTTATTGGCCATGTACTGCCCTAGTCTACGAGAGTACTAGAAAAGTGGTCAGCTGAATCCTAGATGCTCCGGTTGCAGATAATCCTCAAGGATATTGGTAAAAACAGACTAACAGTTGCAGTCCTCACAAAAAACTAGACATTTTATGTTTTTGGACCAAAGCAGTCCGACATCGTTAAGGTGCTCAACCATAGTCGAGAGCTCCTCGGTGGACTGCTGGAAAAAGTGCCCTATAGCCATTCTTAGCTGGCGGGCATTCTATGAAGTAAAGCTCTGATGCAACCAACGCTTGACATGAGAGTGGTCCTTTGTATAGTCTACCTCCTTATTTTGATGGCTTGTCAAAAGATTTTAAGCTCTCCAAGTGGTGATCAGCCATCGTAAGCTCCCGAGAGGTGCCCAAATGGGTTGTTTTCCTGGTATGACAATGTGTTTTGGGGTGGTTTAGGGTTGCTAATGGATTGTCATTGAGACGCGGATTCGTATGCATGTTGTGGATACTTCTCTTAAACCTTTTAGTCTACTAGACCTCCCTTTGCACAATCCTTCCAAGCGGTATTACGGATAGTGTGCCTGTGGTGATCTGAAAGCGGCCTTGATCCAAAAGTTATTGCGGCCCTTCAAAAACACATCAAATGACATTGGGTGAGGACGGAGCCCTAGATCTTGTATGGATATACTATGACCATTGCATGGGCCAGTCCGTTTCGGGTTCGGACAAGGAAAGATCAAATTAGGACAGAAGTCGAGAAAATCTATCTATTTCGGGCATGTTTTGGTAGATTTGGGCTCTATTTCATATGAATGAGCTCAAATCCAATCCACAATAGAAAGTTAGAGTGATCATATTCAAGATACGACTGCTAGATGATCTAGACACTTTTTGTGCGTGGGTTGCATGTTATTGGCCATGTACTGCTCTAGTCTACCTGAGTGCTGTTTGAATCCCAGATGCTCTGGCTATGGATAATCCTCAAGGATATTGGTAAACAGACTAACGGTTGCCATCCTTACAAAAAACTAGACATTTTATGTTTTCGGATTGATGCAATCTGACATCGTTAAGGTGCTCGACCATTATCTAGAAGATAGTTGAGTCCCCTTGGTGATTGCTGGAAAAAGTGGCATGTAGTCATTCTTAGATGGTGGGCATTCTATGAAGAAAAGCTCAGATGTAGCCAATGCTTGGCATGATAGTGGTTCTTTGTATAGTCTACCTCCTTGTTTTGACGGCTTGTCAAAATATTTTAAGCTCTGCAAATGGTGATCAACCAAATTAGGCTCCCGAGAGTTGCCCAAATGGGTTGTTTTCCTAGTCTGACAACATGTTTTGGGGAGTTTAGGGTTGCTAATGGACTGTCATTGAGACATGGGTTTTTATGTATTTGAATATACCTTTCTCAAACCTTTTAATCCACTAGACCTTGCTTTGCACCATCCTTCCAAGAGATATGGCCGATAGTGTGTCCGCGGTGGTCTGAAAGCGATGGTCTTCCAAAAGTCATTGCGGCCCTTCGAAAACATATCAAGTGACATCGGATGAGGACGGAGCCTTGGATCTTGTATGGATATACCTTGACGATTGCAGGGCTAGTCTGTTTCGGGCTTGGACAAGGAGATCAAATTAGGTTAGAAGTCCAGAAAATCTAGCTGTTTCAGGCATATGTTGGTAGATTTGGGCCCTATTGCATATGAATGAGCTCGTATCCGATCCACAACAGAAAGTTGAGAACTGCTAGAAAAAGTGGCCTGTAGTCATTCTTAGTTGGCAAGCATTCTATGAAGGAAAGCTCGGATGATGCGGCAAACGCTTGACATAAGAGTGGTCCTTTGTTTGGTCTGTCTCCTTGTTTTGACGGCTTGTCAAAAGATTTTAAGTTCTGCAAATGGTGATCACCCAAAGTAGGCTCTCGAGAGTTGCCCAAGTGGGTTGTTTTCCTAGTCTGACAGCCCGTTTTGGGGGTTTAGGGTTGCTAATGGACTCTTATTGAGATACGGATTGGTATGTATGTTGAGAATACCTCTCTTAAAGCTTTTAGTCCACTAGCTCTCACTTTGCACCATGCTTCCAAGAGGTATGTCGATAGTGTGTCCGTGGTGGTTTGAAAGCGGCCTTGATCCAAAAGTCGTCCCTTCGAAAACATATCAAATAACATCGGATGAGGACGGAGCCCTGGATCTTGTATGGATATACCATGATTATTGCATGGATCAGTCTGTTTTGGGTTCAGACAAGGAGAGAGCAAATTAGTCCAAAATTAAATAAAATTTGTATGTTTCTGGCATTTGGTAGATTTGGGCCCCATTCCATATGAATGAGCTCGTATATGATCCAGAATAATTTCCCAACGATTCAAACACTTTTGGTTGATTTGATTAGTGTAGGGCTGAATAGCAAGCTCTGAGTACTACATCACCTCATTTGGACTGATAGTAGCAGGCTCTGAGTCCAATGTGTAGAGCACTAGATCACCCCATTCAAACACTTTTGGTTGATTTGATTAGTGTAGGGCTGAATAGCAAGCTCTGAGTACTACATCACCTCATTTGGACTGATAGTAGCAGGCTCTGAGTCCAATGTGTAGAGCACTAGATCACCCCATTTGGACACATTCTCAAATTGCAACTTGACAGTCCGCATAGGGTAACAATAAAAAGCTCAAAAAATTTACAAAATTTCCACAAAAGCTTGCAAAAAAATCAAACCCCTTGTACACCTTACTACCCACAAGCAAGCAGCCAAGCCAAAAGCATAAACAAGAGGATATGCACCATTCTCAATATGGCTAAGGAGTCAAGAAGCAATTGGGAGCACAAGTTGTACTCCATTCTATGGGCCCATCGCATAGCATATAAGGTGGCTATCAATAGCACACCTTTTCAACATATTTTGGGTTGACATAATCATCATGTCAATGGGACATTTGGTTCTAAGCCTTCAAATTACGGCAAGGCATAACCTCAAGGCATCATAGGGAGTTAGTTGCCTTAGAGCATCTAAGCGAGTTAAGATCATGATCTGCATATGGATTAGTGGTTGAAAAACTATGGCACAAGCAGTGGTTTAATGACCAACTTAAGGATAAATGCATGAAGGTAGGAGACATGGTATTGGTGTACAATGCCAAGAACACTAAGCCAAAACACAAGTGTAGAGGCCAAGGTCCCTACCATCATAGAAATTTCTCCTCAAGGTAAACTAAAGATACATCCTAGGTGGGGATAAGATGGAAGGATACTTTAATAGAGCAAGGTGAAATGCTACTATGGACCCGAACTATTAGAAAACATGGTTTATCTTCCCTATAGAGGACCCGAACTATTAGAAAACATGGATTATCTTCCCTATAGAGGACCCGAACTATTAGAAAACATGAGTATCTCAAGGAAGATGGCTATGGAGTGAGCTATGATGATTGAGAGAATGCTAAGGTGGGTGATGCCTAAGATTACTCACATGATGATGAGCGTGTTGTGCTAATAAATCTTTGGACTCAAGTTCAGTTAGGTTACAATATTGAGACTTGGTACTCATAGAAAGACTTGAGATAGCTTTCTTGATTGATTGCTTGAAAATGACCCCTTTTACATGAGGGAGGTACATATTGGCTATGTTTGCTCGAGTGGGATTAATCTTTCTTGTTCATGTGGTAGAATACTAGGTTGACACTCACTTCCTACCAAGTCCCTATGCTCCATGGCACCATATTTCTCAACACCCCTCCTTGGTGCCATTTTCTTAGGCTATTGCAAGGTGGTTGAATGTGAGGTGTTACAACATGTCATCACTCCCCTTAGTGCCAACATAACTACTTAAGGTAGTAAGATGTGATTGCATACACCCCCCTAGTGCCAACATGACTATTTAAGGTGGTAAGGTGTGATGGAAACAACCAAATTTAGGTGTACTCATTTGGTGACCTTTACAACATGTAAGATAAAAAACATAGAGTTGGGTAATGAGTATTTGTTGATGCAGCTCTTAGAAGAGTCCATCATTGGGAATCTCCTCTTTGTTTGAGGAAGACTCCATGTAGTTGACTTCTTGGTTCTTGAACATGCACTCCTCTTCTTTGTGTCCAAGCTTCTTGCAATGGTCACACTTTGTCTTGTGCTTGAGTTTGCATTCACTTTGGTAATGCCACATCCTTCCACATTGGAAGTATTTCTTGATTGTTTTATTGAAGAGTTCTTGTTCCACAGTTGTGCTTTCTTGTTTTAGCTGCTTTTCTTCCTTAAGAAGAGAGAAGACACATCTTTCAAAGGTTCGTTCTAGCAAATTTTTTAGTGTGGTCACCAGTGCATCATACTCTTTTGGCATGCTTCTTAAGAGAATGGCTAGTGCATCTCTATCTCCTAACTTGGCATCTATGCCATCTAGTTGTGTCATTATGCTTTTCATCTTGCTAAAAAATTGTGATGGCGGCTCACTAAAGTTCATTTCTAACCCATAGAACTCAATTTTGAGATGAATTTCTTGATTTTTGCTTTAGCCAAAAACACTTGATTCACCTCTTCCCATGTATCTTTAGCATGTTTCTTGGAGCTATATGTGATGGATAAGGTGAGACCCTAGGTGTAATCCAATGAGTGAAAGTTCTTGTCATCCTTTTCTACCCACTCATTATTAAGATTAGCAAGTGTATTTTCTTTAATGAGTTTCCATAGCTTTTTGTGTATAAGGACATACATCATTTGTGTAGCCCAGGTATGGAAACCTTCCCCAATGAATCTTTTAACATGATTTATGAAGTGATTTGAATGTAAGTGAGTGTTGGCAAGTGTCAAATGCTATCCCAACTTATGATTTACAATCTCAATTTTTACTTATAATACTTAATTACTTGTTGATGAGTTTGATTAAGCCATAATTATTGTGATTAATAGGCCCAGAGAGTGGAGCTTCAAATTGATCTTATGAGGGTGGAGATTAATGGGGTTTTTTTGCATGGCAATGTTGTCCTTGATGAGAGAAAGTGGCCCAAGCAACAATCTTTAGCTTAAACCCTTCAAATTTGCGTAGATCTAATGAACGAGAGACGATTGTTTTTTCTGCTGCAGCTCGTCGATCCATGGATGGAATGTCAACAGCTTTGAGTAGTAGGGTCCTTGGCTTATGGTCTATGCATCCCTAAGAGGAATTTGCATGATGTTTACCACAAAGGGAGAATAGTGGGTTTTTGCTTGCACTGAGTTTCTGTAGTTTCTTGATGATTGTGCACAAATCGAGCTAAGGGGCTTAAGGTGGAGGGCTGTCTAGAGTTGGGGAAGATGTCCCCAAGGTGGCTTTGATCAATGGTGGAGAGAATGCTGAGATCTTAGAGCTCCAATCCCCTACATACTATGCAAGAACTAAACACAAGGATTAGTGCTAATGATTCTAAAAAATAAGCAATTGAGAGTGTGTAGAGGTGGACTAGGACTGAGTTGAGCTATGGAGAGAGGGATGGCTGTGATACCATGTTAGAAAACTTGAGTATCTCAAGCAAGATGCGTAAGATTACTCATGATGATGAGTGTGTTATGCTAATGAAGATTTGGACTCAAGTTCAATTTGGTTACAAGATTGAGGCTTGTACTCATAGAAAGACTTGAGATAGCTTGCTTGAAAATGACCCCATTTATATGAGGGAGGTACATATTGCTTTGTTTGCTCATGTGGGATTATTCTTGCTTGCTCATGTGACAGCATGGTAGGTTGACACTCACTTCCTACCAATTCTTTTGTTCCATGGCACCATATTTTTGAACACGAACCATAATGACCTTCTTTCTTCCCCAAGTACTTCAAACATTGAAACTCAATGGTCTCAACTATATTGAGAGGGACCATGTCCTTGTATCTTAGTTGTGTAGTACCCTTGTAAATTGTAGTTTAGAAAGTTTGACAATATATTATCCTTTATGAATAAAAGTACATATCATTGTTTTGGTCGTATAGCTTAATGGCTCCTTTCTTTTTGAAAAGCTCTAGTTTTAGTTTTCCACACTGATGGTGATTAGTGATAAAATCAACATGGATGTTCTCCAAAAAACCATAGGAAAATCCTATGGATTTGGATTTTTCAAAAGTAGATTCTTGTACACCCAAACAAAAAAACCCTTGCCTACAAGGTTTGGGAGGAACTTTGATCCTTCTACTCTACTCGATTAGGGTTTCGGCCATTAGGTTTGCTCCTTCTACTCATTTTAGAGAGTCCCCCTTCCTCATCTTTGAGGGAGCGAAAGTGTGTCTTTATTCGCTTCTTAAGAGCTCAAAGAGAGAGAGAGCTCAGAGAGAGAGAGAGAGAGAGAGAGAGAGAGAGAGAGAGAGAGAGAGAGAGAGAGTATCTTGCTTCTCTTCATGTGGTACTCAGTGGTAATGGCCCAGCAGTAAGCATCATTGCTAGCTTTACCCCTCTCATCTTTTTGTTTTGTTTTTCGAGCCAGGGATAGCTATAGGCACAGATGTGCCACGTTAAACTCGAAAGGCCAAACGCTTTACTCCTCTCGTCGATCTATGACATATCTCCTTCATTGACAATCCAACATTATATCCAAGGTTGTGGTTACTACGTGCACAACTTGTAGGGATCTGTTTTTATATCTACACACATACATACAACTATTTTGCTCCTTGCAAAATTAACTAATATTGGGAGACAGACTGAAGCATATTAAATTGCGGGATACTAATAAAATCAAATTGCATAAAGCATAGATAATACTCAAGAATGGGTCTAAATTTCCCTCACACGAGTGAGCCCACGCTTCCTTATGGTGTATTTTAATCAATTATTCTCAAAAATAGCTTTTGGGGCTTAAAATAGTTCTTAATACAAAAATAGCTTGCTTTTCTTTACATTCAAGTCTTTCTCTCAAAATTGGGTGACAACCTTTGATTCCATAATATTTACAACCTATGTATCAAAATTCAAATGTCTACAAGAGAGCTAATAAGCAAACACACTTAAGATAATCTTATCTTTTTTTGAAGAAGTCTCCTTAGAAAAGGAGTCATCCAATTTAAATTTGATACCACAAGATGAGCATCTTTCTTACCATCAAATTTAATAAAAGAAAAAGTACAATGATTAATCTTACTGTCCTTTTAAGTTCTTGAGCGTCTAAAGTATCCTTGATGATCTTGGTGAATGCGTGCATCTTCGAAGTTGAAAGCAAGAAAACTAGCATTGATGAAAAATAGTTGCTCGGGATCAAGCCATTTTTAATGCTCATATTGAAGTTATTCCTCCATGGTTGGCTGTAGCATTGGAGAACTTGAGAAACCACCATCTTCAACTCGATCATCTTGAGTGCCAACACCATGATGATGAGTTTTCCTAGGGCTAAAGAAATGCAAAAAATCTTTGGAAAAGCCTTAGAAATGTTGCATGGATTTTGGGATTATTTTTAGTTTTAGGGATGTTTGGGCTAAATTGATTTTTTTTAATGGATAAAAAAGGTTGAAAAAACTCGAAAAATATGGATAATATACTAGAACACTTTGAGAAGTGATAAAAAGCTACAACAATCAGTTTGGAAAAGATTTGAAGGAATTAAAGCTTTTTGAAGAATTTTGAAGGACTTTAAGCCTTGGCTTCAGTCTCCTTAATAACTTTTAAAAAAACGTGGAGGGCTTTTATTTTTCTAGTGCTTTTTTTTCATGGAGGGTGGGAGAGAGATTGTTAGCCCTCCAATTTCTAATTAGAGCAATCGATGTTCAATTCTTCTTCTAAGAGTTGAATGTTAATCTCCTCAACATGTTGATTCCATCCATAGCTCTTGATCTTGCTCTCATGAAGAATAGGAAAAAACCACTTTTGAGAAAGAAGGGTGGTTTTTGATCTTAAAAAGATGGTTTTCCACCTTTGTTTCAATCTTTTGTATTTACACTTTGTATAAATCCTTACAATCCTTCAATCTTAGGCCTTTTTCTTCAAATTTACTTAAATCACCTCCACCAATTGACCTTGTCGAGGGCTTTGGTACCACTGTTGGGAGACATAGACCCAAGCATATAAAATTGCACAATACAAATAAAATCAAATTGCACAAATCATAGATAATACTCAAGATTGGGTCCAAATTTTTTCCACACATGAGTGAGGCCATGCTTCCTCATGGTGTATTTTAATTGACTATTCCCAAAAATAGCTTTTAGGCCTCAAAATAGCTCTCATTACAAAAATGGCTTGCTTTTCTTTACATGTAAGTCTTTCTCTTAAAATTTGGCGATAACCTTTGATCCAATAATATTTACAATCTTAATGTCGATAAGAGAGCTTTCACTCTCTTTAAAATAATTATTCGATGCCAATAAATAATATTATGGACATTGGCCATAATAGAGTAAATGATGGATGCCTTGTTAGAGATCATGATGATGAACAGATTTAACCTTAGTCTAACTTAAATTTATGTAGTGAAAAATGTGTAGAGACAAAAAGTAGAGTAAATTTAGGCATAAAAAAGGGTACATGCATAGGTGTGCATGTGTAAGGTTAAAGAGTAAAAAAATAGTGGTGGACTTTTGTTTGAGAAACTGCTCGTGGTAAGTTGTAGATTGACCATATTCCTATAATTTTGAGTATGAACTTGAATATATTCAGGCATAATACTAGAGAGTTATAGCAAAGCTGTCAATACATGCCTAGAACAATACAAAAGAAAGCTTGGATAGATCCATCACAAACTACTAAAATTTGTGCCGGTTTTTTAGCTCTCTTCATGCTCATATTTGTTGATCAATACTTTGTATAAATACGTAGTTATATATGTTTAAACTCTTGTTTGAGGTGTCTCGACCACATGGCCTTACGTGAAGGTCGAGGATTCACAACCTACAGTAACATGTTGAATGACAAGTGACCTGCATGATAAATCATGGTGAAAAACCTCTTAAATAAGAGCCCTATTTTTTTGCTAATTTGGGTTTTATATCCTCACCCACAAACCCTTAGCCAAAGTCAAACAACATAGGCATTACTTTATTAGTTCATCAAGATGGCAAAGGCCATACCCTTAATTACGTGGTTGAGAACATATGAGAGTATAATTATTGTGTGAGAACACGACTTGAGACCATGTACACAATATAATGTTTTCTTAAAAAGAGAGATGATAATTAGAGTGATTGACCAAACCAAATTAAGTCGGGAAAGGGACTCAAAATTCATGGATGCATCTTTTAGTGAATATTGCATATAAATAGCCATAAAAAAGATATTGCCAAGAAGACATGAAAAAGAATATTTGCATCTTTTAGTGAATATTGCATATATATAGACATGAAAAAGATGATGCCAAGTAGACATGAAAAAGATTTGGTGAAGGTGTTTGCCTAGGACCAAGAGGTATTGGGTTCAAAACCCCCCTTGGTACTTCTTCGATGGCATCGTCTACGGGCTGATAATTAAGCGCCTACACGGCCTACAGGCGGACGTCTACGAGCAATGGAAAATCACTGCCCACGGGAGTATCTTTGGCCTAAGGCTGGTCGGAAAAAAAAAAAGAATGCATCTTCTAGTGAATATTGCATATAAATAGACATGAAAAAAGACATTGCCAAGGAGACAAGCAGCACTGTAATGAAAAAAAGTGCCAAAAGAGGCAACCACAATGGCTCGCAATGTGTCATATGCAAGTTCCCAAATGATACATATCCATAATACAAGCCGAAATTGAGCATACATTTACACAGGAGAGTAAATCACCTAATATTTGGAAAAAAAACCATATCATGTGGTGGTAGAAGGGCTAGGGGCTGAAGGAGTGGCGGAGGAGGAGGTGCTACTGCTATTACTCGGCAGAAATTTCACTAAAACTGGCACCACCACCACCAGAATGACAATCAGGAGGATGATGATGGCGATGCAAGTCCATTTGCGGGTGCTGCTTTGGAGCTTCTTGGCGGTTTGCAGGTTCTGGGTGCCTCTGTTAACAAAAGAGGAGGCCCCTTGGACTGCAGCTTCGATGTTATTCAGCTGCTCCCCTTGGGCTTCAACAAGCACGGCCATGTCCATGAAGATCTGGTGGAGCTCAACCAGGTTCTTCTCAAGGTCCTTGACAGCATCGTGCCTCTCTTGGATCTCCTTAATGGTGTCAATAATCTGGCCCCTGCCTTGCTCCTGCACAGCCTTCTGCAAGAAGGTCTCGCTCTCGCCTGTGTCAATCATGTGGTCGATGGTGGCCTCATCAGGTTGATTGCCGGTGACGGTGAAGTAGCGTCTCTCGATGGTTTCTCTGTACTCAGAGACCATGGAGTGTCTCAGGGACTGGAAGTCTTGCATGAGGTCTCTTAGGGTTGTGCGCAAGCCGTTGGTGATGGAGATTCGCGTGCGGTCTGCAGAGGAGCCTTGCTCGCAGCCCGGGATCCTGCGGTTGGCCATGTTAGCTCTGTCTAGATCCTCCAGCTTCGCCTTGATCAGCTTCGCCTTGCGCAGAACCTCTCCCACATCTTTGTCCATGCGATCCCGCACTGCCTTCATCGCCTGCGCCCGCGTCACCGTCTTGCTCTCCTCGTTTGCTCTCTGTAGCTGCGACAGCAGCATCCTTACCTTCTCCATCTCCTCCTTCACCTCCTTCACCTCTTCGAAGAATTGCCGCAGGTTCCTCTCGCTCTCATACCCGCCCGGCGCGCCTGTCATCTCCGTTTCGTGCTGCCGCCCGGCCTCCAAATCCATGTTATCCCGCTTCAGATCCACATAGCTCTTCGCCCCCAAGTTGGAAAACCTCTTGGACAGCAAGTTATTCATAGCTGCAGCTATGGAAATCTATGGTATCGTAAATATATGTATACCTATTCTTCAATCAGCGATGAAAGGGTTTTTACTAAGCTCCAGCAGTAGAAGCCTTCGCAACTTGAAAGGAACTGTGGGAGGCAAGCTTTGTTAAATAGTTACGAGAGAGAAATGACAGATCCACAGAGCTCGCAGGAAGTAGAAGGGAAAGGGGGGCGGCGAGGAAGCCGCGTAAATAGGCACATTGACGAAGTAGACGACGACCCAGCAAACGGGTCGCCCATTTGACTGACAGCTCCCTTACAGGATTATAATTTATTATCTATACGAGTAGCCTCTTCTCCACCACTAAGTTGGGTATCTTCTCCACCACTAAGTGTAGAAAAACTACTAACTTGTTGTGTTCATCCCAAGATGTTTACAAACCTCAATCAAGAGAAACTCAATGTGCCTCTTCTTATGTAGCCATTATCTTAGCACAAAGTGTATCTGAAAGCTCTGACAAGGTGGCTGAAAGATCCCTGCCCCCTCTGTGGAACGAATTCGGGGTGCTAGCAGCGAAAGTAGCACTTTTGCGCAGGGCAGAGCCTCTCACTCGGGGTCTCGCCCACCACGGAAATCCGGACAAGAGACTAAACCCTTGGTTCTTCCAAAACCAAACCCGGAAAAACTTTCCTCACCCAAAAAGCACGGGCGATTCTTCCAGGATATTTTTATTCTAATGTAGTCAAGATCCTTAACTAACCAAACTGATCTGACCGAACTCGTAAGTCACATGATCAGATCAAGGAAAAGACTTGCACTTGGATTATAGAGACCGATGCTTTTTTCCTCATCGAGAGGCACAACCGTTGATTCTTTTGCATAAAACAAGACTATCCGGGATTTACTTCATCTATCGTACCATAACAGAATTGAGTCTCATTTTAGGGATCCATCAGTCCAGCCTAACCCCATCCAATCCCATGGGTTAGCCAATCGCCTAGGATCCATTTAGGAATTTGGTTATGTTTTGCCCCGGATACTAGGGAAAAGAGTTCTCAGGTCCCCTAGCCGAGCAAAGTTCAAGATAGTCACACCACTTACATACCCAATATGAAATTACCTTTTTCACAGATTCAGCTGTCTTTAAAACAATCTTTAAATGAAACCATAGTATCACTGATCATTTCTTTCATCGGTGTACCTATGGCATCATTGGCAACTAGAACGCTCACCACGTGTTCACTCAGGGGCCTTTTCAATAGTTCCTAGCTCATAGTACCCGAAAATATATTCACTTATAAAATTCCAGATGGACTTTCCGTTAAAGATCAGCAAGATCAACCAACAGATCCATATAAAAGAACCATGGACTCATCCGTTGAGGACCAGCAAGGTCAATCAACCAGATCCATGCCCGAGTTTACTAAACAACTCTAACACCTTGTTCTATTTTCTTCCTCGACGCACGAGTGGGTATCTTCGGGGGCGACCCAGAGCCCTCTAGGATCCTTCGCAAGTCACCTAGCGCTTCACTCATAGGCCACTTCCTTGGTCTCTCATCCACCATACCCGGAAGCTTACTATTTAAATCGAACCGAGGGCTGGTCAAGACCTCGACCGACCTTGCTATGCGAGACGTCTTCGGTTGACTCTCCGTCAACTGTTGCAACTTTATCAATTTGGTCTCCACGACCTCATTCACAAGATGGTCAAAATGCTTTCCTAGCATTCTTGACATAAAACAATCATTTAAAAACAGGTCATAAATACAGTTTCTAACGAACTCTCATCTTTCCACATTGTTCCACATCATTTCTCATTATTCCATATTCTTCTACATCAATTCACATTGCTTAATCCACATCCAATCATATGTATTCCCATCGTTCTTCATCCATTCTCATCTAGTCACATCATATTACATCTCATCTAGTCACATCATATTACATCTCATCACATCTATCCTCATCACATCTCATCCATTCACATCTACCCATATCCATATCACATCTACTCATATCCATATCACATCACATCATATCCATTCACATTGCATCTCATCCATTCACATCTATCCCGATTCATATCACATCACATCACATCTCATCCATTCACATCTATCTCGATTTACATCACATCACATCTCATTCATTCACATCTATCCCGTTTCACATCACATCACATCACGTCCATTTCACATTATATCACATCCATTCACATCACATCTATCCATATCCATATCCATATCACATCACGTCACATCCATTCACATCTATCACGATTCACATCACATCACATCACATCCATTTCACATCACATCACATCCATTCACATCTATCTCGATTCACATCACATCACATCACATCACATCACATTACATCTCATTCATTCACATTTATCTCGATTTACATCACATCACATCACATCTATTTCACATCACATCACATCCATTCACATCTATCCATATCCATATCACATCACATCACATCCATTCACATTGCATCTCATCCATTCACATCACATCACATCCATTCACATTGCATCTCATCGACATCTCATTCTCATCCATTTACATTACATCACTTCCTTTCACATATCATTACATCTCAATCTCATCTCATCACATTCACATCCACATTCATTTACATCACATCCCATCCACATCTCTTCACATTCACATCCACATTCATTTACATCACATCCCATCCACATCTCTTCACATTTACATCCACATCCATTTACATCACATCACATCCCGTCCACATCTCATCACATCCACATCCATTTACATCACATCACATCACATTCCCATCCACATCTCATCACATCCATATCCATCTACATCACATCACATCCCATCCACATCTCTTTAAATCCACATCCATTTACATCACATCATATCCCATCCACATCGCTTCACATTTACATCCATTTACATCACATTTACATCTTATCACATCCACTCACATCCTATCACATTGCATTCACATCTTATTACATCGTATTCACATCTATTCACATCTATTCACATTTAGTAATATTTTTTACTTTCAATACCGATGGGACTTTTTCTAAATTTCTGCCAATTGCTTGGCCTAGTTAAAGGTACTTTTTCTCGATGGATATTTTCATATTCTTTCTTAAATTTCTCAAGTGAAATATATTCAATATTCTTCTTTTGAGTAAAAGATTTATGGGATTTATTACAAAAATCAATTCTACCTATATTTTCCAATAATGTCCAAAATTTCACTTTTGATAAATACTCATAATTTAAATTATGCTAAAAATTCTTCTTTTTCCATTTAATTTCCTGGATCTCAAATATCATAGGAATTCCTCTTTTTGCATTTAAATGATTGAATTTCAAATGTCATGGGAATTCCTCTTTTATCATAAAATAAATTTATCTAAAATTTTTCTTTTCTTTAATAAAAAAATATATTATTTCAAATATGCAAAGAATTTCACTTTTACCATTTAAATGATTGAATTTCAATTGTCATGGGAATTCCTCTTTTATCATTTATATTTTCTTATGCATAAAATAAATTTATCTAAAATTCTTCTTTAAATTAAATATTTATTATTTTAATATACCTAAATTCCTCTTTCCATTTAATTACATGGATCTCCATTATCATGGAAATTTCTCTTTTTGCATAAAAATAAAAAATACCAAAAAAATTTCTTTTTTTAATTAATTACTTATGCATAAATACTAAAAATTAGTTTCCCATGAATTTGATGAAAATCATTCTTTTAGCATAGGATGTCCAATCCTAGAATATGGTAGGAAGTCCTCTTTTCACATTATGCATAAAAATGAGTTATGTATTAATTTCTAAAAATTTTACCATAGCTTTGCTGCTGATAATTTTTAATATTTCTAGAAAGAATAAGACTTTGTAATACAATTAGGATAGAAGAACTATCCTTAATCTTAAATCCAAATTATGGAATTAAATCATAATTTTATTAACATAAAAGTATAAAAATCTATTTTCTTAACCTCTAGCTTAACAAGCTTAGAGATTTATTTTGAACTTAAGAATTTATCAATGAGAAGCATTCATTTGCTAAAGAATTAGTCATAGGAATGACTATTCTTTTGGGAGAGAGAGAGATATATATATACATAAAAAACATTCTAATTAAGCATAAAGATTAACTTTTTTATGATCAATCATTAGAATTCTTATAGAAAGCTTGATTTGCATTGAAAACAATTAATTTGAAACTTCTCAAGCTTGAGAGGGGTTGAGAAGTGAAATCTTTTGAGAATATTAATGAAAACCATGAAATTACTTCTTACTTATACATTTGGCTTGCTTTTTTATCTTAGAAGGAAGCCCCCAACCAATCAATTGGTTTAGTATGTTGAGAAGGAAGCTCCAAGAGTTATTGAAGAGAGAGAGAAGCTCCAAGTTCTCCAAAAGTAGAGGATTTTTTAGGAATAATAGAAAATATCATTATTTTAATGTAATACTAGCATGGTATAGTTCATAAATTTTGTTACAAAAGACTAAGGATCTATTTATAGGTGAGGGAGACCACTAACCGAGTCCAACTGGGTTCTAGAATTTTTCAGGTTTAGTTTGACTCAATTTGGATAAGATTTGGACCAGTTCGGCTCCTTTTTTGATATGGTTTGATCCAAGAGAAAGGAGAGAAAAAAATATCACAATTTTTTTGAATTAAAAACTCATCCACATGTGTGAATTAGACGCCTACCTCAAGAGTCTCTCCCTCCTTATTACCATGGTGTCAAAAATTCATCATTTCTCCAAAGTATCTTATTTTTTTAGTAATATCTCTTAATTTTTAACTAATAAACCTTGTACTCAGTCAACTCTTCATGTTATGTGAGCATTTACTCATTTTTAGGTATTTTTTTTTATTCTTTAGATTTATCTCATCCCAACACTTGGATTAATCCTATTGGCGCATAAGAACCTTAATTGGATCATAATCCAGAAATTTCTGAAAATCTAGACCCTTAGGCTAAGGTCCCTTATATCATTTTTAATTGATTCCTAATGCACATTGGAAAGTTCATTTTGAACTTCTGATTCAGGGGAAACCATTTTAGATACTAGAAAGATTTTTATATCCGAAGATTATCTCTCTCTAGACATGTTCTCTCTCTAGGCCAAAACATGGTAAGACAAGATCTTTCTTCTATTTCAGAGAGGGGAATAATTACAAGTGTTGGAATTAGGGTTGCAGGAATACACACACAACTTCAAGAAGATGAGGAAGCTTGAGCACAACACAGTAGTGTATTATGAGTGCCAAAAATGAAAGATAACAAGCCCTAGAAGATAATGGGCGTATATACAATGCACGGGGGAAAAAACCTCCTAGTGAGGGAAAAAGTGCCCCGGCGGTCCTAAGTGTGTTCACACACATCACTACTATAATATGGTAACAAATCCCCCCTGGAGTGATGCGGTGAACAAGAGCTAGCACTCATGTATAGGGAAGTGTCTAGCTATGTGGACGAATCCACAAAAGGGAGTAAGCCCAAAGCTTTGCGAAAATCTTCGAACTTCTCACGAGGCAGAGCCTTTGTGAAAAGGTCTGCAAGGTTATCCTGTGTTGGCACATAAGCCAAACTGATCTCTCCTGCAGAGAGTCTCTCCCTGACATAATGGTAGTGCACCTCAATGTGCTTCGTACGAGCATGGAACACTGGGTTCCGCGCAACTGCCAATGCGCTCTGACTGTCAGTGAAGATGGTGGTGGCAGATGGCTGCCCAACACCCAAATCAGCCATAAGGCGTCTGAGCCACACACACTCAACCGTAGCTGTGAAAGCTGCCCTGTACTCAGCTTCACAACTAGAAGTGGCCACAGTAGGCTGCTTCTTGCTCAACCATGATATGCATGAGCTTCCAAGCATGAAGCAAAAACCACTCGTGGACACGCGTGTGTCATAACAACCAGCCCAGTCAGAATCTGAAAAAACATGTAAATCTGGCGGCAATGATCCCCCCTTGGGATAAAACAACCCAAGATGCCGAGTACCACTCAAATAGCGAAAGATACGCTTCACTGCCTGCCAATGCTTAATGCCTGGGCTATGCATAAATCTGCTCACCTGTGAGACTGCAAACTGAATGTCTGGCCTCGTAATGCATACATAAATGAGGCAACCAACAGCTGTCTGATAGAGTGTGACATCAAAGTGATCTCCAGCATCATGAAGACTCAACTTCAAACCTGTCTCCATTGGAGTAGCAATAGGCTTGCAGTCTTCAAGGCCAAATCTCCGCAACAATGTTTCAATATACTTTGTCTGACACAAAGCAATACCTCCATCACACTGCTTAAATTGTATCCCCAAATAATGATGCAAATGCCCCAAATCTAACATCTCAAAAGAGGCATTCAAATCAGCCTTAAAATCAGCAATATGACTCTCATTTGGTCCTGTGAGCAGCATGTCATCGACATAGAGAGCAATGATTAGATGTACACCATCCACACGTTTAACATACAAAGTGCTTTCTGTTGGACTATTCTGAAACCCATGTGCAGTCAAATATGCATGTATTTTTTCATACCAAGCTCGTGGAGCTTGCTTTAAACCATATAAAGCCTTTTTTAACCTGCACACTTTGTTTTCCTGCCCTCTTTGAACAAAACCACGAGGCTGCGATACATACACCTCCTCATGCAAATCTCCATTTAAGAACGCAGTCTTTATGTCCAGCTGATGTACATTCCAACCATTATGAGCTGCTAATGCACAGATGCTACGAACAGTGGTCATACGACATGTGGGAGCAAAAGTCTCATCAAAATCAATGCCCTTCTCTTGAGCATAACCTTTTGCAACAAGCCTAGCCTTATGGCGATCCACTGTGCCATCAGGCTTACGCTTCAATTTGTATACCCACTTAGTGCCAATGGCCTTCTTGCCAGGGGGCAAGTCACATAAAGACCATGTACTATTCTTCATAATAGCATCGTATTCTGCTTGCATAGCAGCCATCCAATTTTCTGACCTTTTTGCCTCATCAAATGAAACAGGCTCACTTTCATCGCACATACTAGAAACAGCCAATGCATAACAATCTGACGCATAAGAGGCACCATGAGAGCCAGAACGAGTGCGATTAGACAAAGGGGCATCCAACTTGCTGTCACGCAAAGTCTGCACCAGCCATCTAGGCATGTTCCTAGAGCCCTCAATCTCTTGTCTCTCATCCTCAAGTGCATCATGCACATCTGCATCAGATATAGGCTGATCTGTGCCATCATTTAAAACCTGCATAGGCTGAAAAACTGCCTCATGAGGTATTGCACTTGACTGTGCACCACTGAAAAGAGGCAACAATGTATCATAGACATCACGTGAGCTGATATCTGTCTCCTTAGTACATGAAACCAAGGGCTGAACTGCATCTTCCACAAATACAACATCACGGCTAACCAAAATGCGCTTTGTCTGTGGATGATACAAACGATAGCCTTTGCTCTCAGCACTATATCCAACAAAAATACATTTGACAGCTTTGTCATCCAATTTTCTGCGATGTTGCACAGGCACTAATGCATATGCCAGGCAACCAAAAACACGTAAATGGCCAACAGATGGCTTGCGGCTATGCCAAGCCTCATATGGAGTGACAACCTGTAATGCTTTGGTGGGACACCTGTTTAGTACATAAGTGGCACACATGACAGCCTCAAGCCAAAAACCATGTGGTAGACTTTGACTCTTAACCATACATCTTGCCATTTCCATGAGAGACCTGTTTTTTCTCTCAGCCACACCATTTTGCTGTGGTGTATACGGCACTGTACATTGGTGTTTTATCCCACGCTCAGCCAGAAATGCATTAAATTCTGAAGACATATACTCCCCCCCTCGATCTGAACGGAGGGTGCCCATCTTACTTTCTGACACATTTTCAGCCATAACCAAAAACTGTTTGAAGCACAAAAACACTTCGGACTTTGCCTTCAAAGGATATACCCATGCATGCCTGGTAAAATCATCAATGAAAGTCACGAAGTAAAGGTAGTTTCCAAATGATGGAGTTTGCATGGGACCACAAACATCACTGTGAACAAGCTGCAATCTGCGTTCAGCTCTCACTGATCCATCTTTGGGAAAGGAAGCACGCTGCATTTTACCCAATATGCAGCCCTCACAAACATGCTTGACAGGTGCCTCAAGCTTAGGCAAAGAAGACACCATTTCAGATTTCTGCAGGCGCAGCAAACTTGCAAAATTCAGATGACCAAAACGTGCATGCCACAGTTTTGCATTTGAAATAGCCTGCGTATCCATAATAGTACATGCTGAATCCTCTACACATTTGCCATCCATATTGAGCTTATACAGCCCTCGACATAGTGAACCAGATGCTACAATGATGTCACCACAAGAGAGATCATGAACAGTACATCTGTCATCCACAAATTTTACAACCAAACCTGTTTTGGCAAATGCGGAGACTGACAGCAGATTCTTTTTGATCCCTGGCACATACAATGCATCAAAAAGTGTAAAGGTGTTGCAATTTGCAACATTCAGCACAATCTGTCCAACTCCTTTAACGGGATAAGAGGAGTTATTGGCACAAGTGACAGTATTCCCTGTGGGAGCAGACTCAAGGAAAGTGAATAAACTGCGCTGCGAGGTGATATGCTTAGTGGCACCACTGTCAAAGTACCATACATCTGAATCTACTGCAGACATACATGTGTCATGCAAAGATGGGTCATAACTGCACTGCGCATTGAATGCCCATTCTGTATCTTGAACAACATTAGCAGATTCATTGTTAGAAGGAGAGGCATCTGCAACAGCCATACCAGCCTCTTTCTTCTTAGCCTCTTTCGCAGCCAGCTTAGGACACGCTTTGATGACATGATCATTTCCCTTACAGTACTTGCAAAATGTCTTCTGTTTGTCACCCTTCTTCTCATCTTTGTCTTCCTTCTTTGGTTGCGCAGCATTTGCAGATTTCTGCTTACTAGAAGAAAAGCCAGCTTTACCTTTCCCGCTTCTCTGACTAGCAACGAAAGCTTGATCTGCGACACGCATAATATTCCTGTTTTGCCTTGACTGGTCTTCTTGCAGCAAAACAGAAACTAACTCCTCAAATGATAAGGCATTGGGATTGCCTTTCATCATCAAGCGAAGAGTGGAAGCAAAACCCTGATAAGAATCTGGTAGACCATTCAAAACAGTCTGCACAAGTGAACTGTCTGACAGGATTTCATCTGCAGAAATGAGCTGCTCTTTGAAATCCTTGATCTTTGTCAAAAAGCTATCCATAGAATCACCTTCGTTCATATGCTCACTCTCCAACTGTTTTCGGAGGTAAGCAACACGAGCCTCATTTCTTGCCTGATACAATGTGGCAAGTACATCCCAAGCATCCTTAGAAGTCCTGCAGGAGCGAATATGTGGGATAATGGTACGTTTGACAGACAGCGCAATCAAGGCATGAGCCTGCGCATCTCTACCATCCCAACGAATCTGCTCTGCTGAAAGTGGTGGTTCTCGAACAGCTGCTACAGCACTTGTGCCTGCACCATCATCAACAGTACCTGTTTCTGATGTGTTTGCAGCATTCCCAACCACAATAGGACGTGCATCAATACCCTGCACAATGTTCCATAACCCCTTTGCTACCAATACATGTCGCATCATATATGCCCACAATGGATAGTTGGTGCCATCCAACTTATCCTCAGCAGCCAACATGCGGAATACATCATTGTTGTCAGCCATGGCCAATGACTGTACTACTAGATGTAAATGCTGTCTGTAAGAGGTAAACCTGTATAAAATCGACCTGTGCTATGTAGCACAGCCCAAAACAGACGAATGGGCACCTGTCCTGCAGATTTTAATCTTGACAGAAAATCTGCACAGTAGGACGATTTTGCCTGCGCAGTACTTGGAATGCAAAAACGGAGGGCGAAATGACTTCAGATCAAAATTCTGAAACGAACATATACTAACCTGCAGACGCTCGTGAAACCTCGTCGCAATCGGAGGAGATGAAGCGGCAGGTGCCGGTGATGCTGCCCGGGAGGAGGAAGCCTGCTCTGATACCAATTGTTGGAATTAGGGTTGCAGGAATGCACACACAACTTCAAGAAGATGAGAAAGCTTGAGCACAACACAGTAGTGTATTATGAGTGCCAAAAATGAAAGATAACAAGCCCTAGAAGATAATGGGCGTATATACAATGCACGGGGGAAAAAACCTCCTAGTGAGGGAAAAAGTGCCCCGGCGGTCCTAAGTGTGTTCACACACATCACTACTATAATATGGTAACAACAAGAACATAAGGGGAGGTTCTTACACTTTTACACCTCAAAAGCTGGAGGGAGGAATCTTATATCCTATCCCACTTAAAAAATGCGAGATGTCCTCATCTCGCAGGTGGAGTATAATCTCTTTCATCTTCTTCTTCTTCAATCACTTCCAGTGTTACTGGCTTGGAAGTGGACGGCCGATTTGGGAACATCTCTCTTTGACTTTTCCTATTCTGAGGCGGAGGTCTTGCATTACTTTGGATTGAAACTGAGGGTTGGTTAGAGGGTCTACCTCTGGGATTGCCCTGATTTTGTGATGGAAAGGAACCTGATTACTCTGGAAGGAGGGAGCTGGAGTCTGGAATCTTGGTCCCTGATTTCCTCGCCCCCCGAAAACCTTGATCCAAAAGGAGTTAGGCAATCCATACTGCGATGTCCAAATCCTTGACAGTTATAGCATTTCACTTCCTTGTTCAAGGGTGGAACTTCTGAAGTTGAATTCCAGGGGATTGAGTTCCGGGAAAAGGACCTTTCTTCCATTCTGGAACTTTTCATATTCTAAGCTTGACCTTGTTGTCTCTTAGGCAGTGGAAGGTTGGAATCACCTTCTGGAGCTAGAAATCTTTTGAAAGATGATGGTGTTGGCTTCGTTGGGATCTTGACACATCAAAGGCCTTGGCGAAATCCTTCGCCATCCGCACTGCTTAGACCATGGAAACTAGCTTGGCATTCTTCACTAGGATATTCAAAGGTTTGTTCAGTCCCCGAATGAACCTGGCCATCAGCTATTTTTTATCCAGTGGTGGTGGCGAGTACTTGAGGAGAAGAGCGAACGCTTGGTGATACACTTCAATAGTTCTGCTCCCCTGGGTTAACTCTAAGAATTCATTCATCTTGGTTTCTATAAAGTCGGGTGGACAGAATCTCTTCCTTAGGTAAATCTTCAGTATGTCTGGGTGTTCTGATCCAGACGGTTTGTCTCGCAGTGGTTTCTCCATGCCCTCTGGTTGTTTCTACTATCTTTAGCCTTGCAAGAGCCATTTTACTTTTCTCGTTGTACCCGGTGACATCGAAGTATTCTTCCATTGCTTTGATCCACTTCTCTATAGCCTCGTCCAAGTTTTTTCCTTCACCCTTGAAAGGTCCCAGTTGCGATCTATGAAGAGTTTTACGAACATCCAAGTCGATCTCTTCCTCATCGAGTTGGGGGTTAACATTCCTACCACGACGACCTCGATCCATGATCCTATCAATACGAAAATTCTTCTTAAGTCCCTTTATTTATAATTCAAATCCGACTTTAGATCCAACTAATTCTGGGGTTCTTTAGATTGGTCAGCCCCCCACCGAATTATGGGATAAAGATCTCTTCTAACAGAAAACAGAAGAACATACAGAACTCATTATCAGATAATAATTCATTCATATTCTTAACACAGTAATGGTTCATCAGACCGAAAGTTCCATCTGATCATTCCTCCACGGGAATTTCAGTTATGCAGGTTTTCAATTTGTCATCCTTTAATTAGATCCACTAGGTCAAGGGTTAATAGCAGCAATCTGTCAACACAACCCACTAATCTCATAGTGATTTGAGCTGAATTCATAATCATCACTCTAGTTACCAATATCATCACTAGGATTTGTCCCATTCATCCTCATTATGGCTTTGTTCAACTTATCTTCTTTCAACCAGAATTCAAGAATCATTATCTTTCAATCAGAATCCAAATCAACTCATCAATTCTCAACCAGAATTCTAAAATCATATCAACCAGCATTCGAGTTCATCATCTAGATAGCATTTTTACTTATAATTTCAAGGTCTTAGATTTACTCGTATATATTGTCAGTAAAGAGCTGCAAATATACCCATGGTATATACGGGTAGTCACGGTCCTTGGAGTTATAAGGTAAATACCATCATATCTAGGCCTCAAGCAAGTCAGGGATTCCATATAATTGCGATACTTCCATCTGAAGACCCAATTACCAATTTATGAATTTTTATTTTGAATATCAATTTGTATGAATTTCATCACACAATTACAATCTTTTACTGGTACTTCATAAATTCTTGACATTTCTTGCTTCTCGGTTGATCCACTATAGCCAATTCGCTCTGATACCAGTTGAAAGATCCGTGCCCCCTCTCCGCGCAACGAATTTGAGGGTGCTAGCAGCAGAAGTAGCACTTCTTTGAAAAGATGTAGGGGAGAAGAGAGCTTGAGCTCTTGCAAGCACACACACACTCACAAAACCCTAAAAGAGAACACACAAGGTGAAAGGCTAAAAATCTTCTTCTACTTCACACAACACTCAACACACCATATACAAAGATAAGAGTACACACTATGAAAAGGTACTCAACCAAATACATACTAGGGTTCTCTATAGTGTGAACCAACTAAATGAGCTGGCGCTATAACTATGCCAGTCTCTAGAATGGCTCACATAGCCTGTCATCCCACTGGCCACATATCACCCATGATCTCACCAACTATGCCAGTGGTGTAAGTGTGGGCCTATCCCCCAGGCGGGTCATCAGTGTCCACCGCCTCACTAGATGAGCTCGATATCTCAACACTCCTCCTCGAGCTCAACTCCATCTCATGTACACCAAGCGAAGCGTTGAATCTACGGAGCTTCTCTGTACCCAATGCTTTGGTGAAGATGTTAGCGATCTGATCCTGTGTGCTGACATAAACAAGATCAACGTCTCCTATCAAAACCTTCTCTCTGACAAAATGGTAGTGGACCTCTATATGCTTCGTGCGAGCATGAAAAACTGGGTTCCTGGCCAACTGTATACTGCTAATGTTGTCATAGAAAATGACAACTTGTCTATCCACTGATAGACCCAAATCTGCAAGTAGCTTTCTCAACCAAGCTACCTCACATGCTGCTATAGCAGCACCTCTGTACTGGGCCTCTGTAGTACTGGATAGAGCAACTGTAGGCTGCTTCTTGCTGCTCCAAGGCACAGCAGCACTCCCCAAAGAAAACATGAAGCCACTAGTAGATCTTCTATCTGAGATACTACTAGCCCAATCAGCACCTGTGTATCCATGTACACATATCTTTGTGTCCTAGTTTCATAAAATAGTCCACAATGCAAAGTAGACCTCACATACCTCAGTATGTGTCTCAATGCATCCAAATGCGGCTTTTGAGGAACCTGCATAAACTGACTCACCAACCCAACAGCATAGCTCAAATCTGGCCTGGTGATCGTCATGTAGATCAAGCTTCCTACTACGCATCTATACATAGTAGGATCCTCCAAAATCTCTCCTGAATCTGCACTCAACTTGCCATTCTGATCCAATGGCACTGAGATAGGCTTACAACCTATCATACCATACTTGGACAACATGTCCAAGCCATACTGTCTCTGCAGTAATCCAATACCATGTGGTGACCTAATCACCTCAATGCCCAAGAAATATATGAGCTCTCCCAAATCCTTCATCTCAAACTTCTGTCTAAGCAAGATCTTTACATCAAAGATCTCTGCATCATGGTCCCCTGTAATGATCAGGTCATCTACATAGATGACAACAAGCACAACCCCTCTATCACTATGTCTCACATACAACAGCGAGAAATCTCCGTTGGCTATATGAAAGCCAATAGTGACAAGATATTCAGAAATCTTGTCAGACCATGCTCTTGGTGCTTATTTTAAGCCATACAAGGCTTTCTTCAACCTGCAAACATGCTCAGGGTGACTCACATCCTCATAACCAAGTGGCTGCAATATATACACCTCTTCCTACAAATCCCCATGTAAGAATGCATTCTTTACATCCATCTGATGTAAAGACCATTGCTTTGATGCAGCCACTGCTATCACAACTCTCACTATTGCCATCTTGGAAACTGGGCTGAAAGTTTCCTCATAATCAATGCCATATGTCTACGCATATTGGCTACCAATCTAGCCTTGTACCTGATTATGCTTCCATTAGTGTTACGTCTTACTTTGTACACCCACTTGCATCCAATGGCTTTCTTGCCTTCAGGCAATTGCACTAAATCCCGTCTCATTTCCATATAATGCATCCATCTCCTCATCCATAGCTTTCTCCCAACACACATTTCCAATAGCCTCATCAATGCATGTGGGCTCCACAACCTGTATAACTTTTGCCATGTATGCATAGTGATGTGCCACATAACCATCATAGGTAAACCTCTGCACAGGATTCTTCACCCTCCTAGATCTTCGTAGCTTTGCATTCATGGCTTCCATAGCCTTCTTTACACCAGGTGTTCTCATAGCAGCCACTAGACTCTCCATCAACATGAGAATGCCCTGCAGAAATGTTAGGCATACTAAGGGACTCAATCACTTTCTCTTTGCCTTTATGTGATGTACTAATCACATTTGCAGGACTGGTATTATAACGCAGCTTGCCACTCCATGGTCTATCAATTGAACCACTAGATGAGGACTCTCCTGGTCCACTCAAAGACTGTAATTGCTGACTTGCATTCTGTGCAACCACATTTTCACTCACATCAGTCCCAACAGCTTCTTTTTCATCAGCATACCAGCTGCTCATCTCATCAAAAACAACATCCCTGCTTACCCTCAACTCACGTGTATAGCAGGGTTATAACACCTGTATCCCTTTTGCTCAAGGGAATACCCAATAAACACACATTTTTCAGCTTTTGGATCCAGCACATGCACATATGCAATGCATCCAAAGACTTTCAGATGAGACAAATCAGGTTTTCTGCCAGTAAACCTCTCCTCTCCTTATGAGGAGTAGCTGTTGTGGTAAGCATCTAGGCACCCGTATATCAATACCCAAATATTGGATAGTCAAGAGCGGCCAAATGGTTAGATGACAGCATGATAAAAGATAACCCCAACTACCATAACAATGAGTTTTTTTTTATGTTTTGCCAAGTTTTAAGGATGTTACAAAGCTATTTTGGCTAAGCTCATTTTTTATCTACATTGCTAAAATCACGTTAACTAAGGAGCTTCTATATATGTGCTTGTATTTAAAGAGCCTATATATATCTATGTCTATAGGTGTAAGTGTGTGTGTGTGTGTGTGTGTGTGTGTGTGTGTGTGTGCGCGCGCGTTTGCATGCATGTGTGTGTGCAGCATGTACATGTGTATGTGTGTGTGCATGCGTCTATGTGTATACATGCATATGTATGCATGCATGTGTGTGTGTGTGTGTGTGTGTGTGTGTGTGTGTTTGTGTGTGTGTGTGTGTGATTGTTATTGGGTTGGTTATACACCTAATGATTAGGTTGGTTGTACACGTAAATGATCTCTTACATGCCCAACCATGACATTTTTGGGTGAAGGCTCCAATGTAGGAGAGACCTTGGGAGAATGGATTGATTCCATGGAAGAAAACTTTGATATAGCCTCCGCCGGGGGGGGGGGGGGGGGTCACTCATAAATATGTAAGTGCAGCATGTGGGTTTAATAGAATGGGTTTTTAAAATCCCTTTTTTACACATTTTTTACATACAGAAGGGTACCATTCAAAGGGGGTATTTACAGATTGAATAGAAAAAGGGTGTATTTTATTCATGAAAAAATTACAAATAATGGGGTTTTAAATTAAGCCTTGAAAGCATGTGATATAGAGAGTTTACATATAGTGAACCCCCCGAGGATATAGCTGGCTACAATGAGAATAGTAAGACAATGATGGCATGCTTAAAGCTATTTGGAGGACTGGCCACCACCAAGACATGGTGGAAGTCAACTTGTCAAACCCAACGTATCAATGAGAATAAACTTACCTGGAGCAAATCAAAGCCATTCTCAAGGAAAGGCATCATCCCATTGACTTTGAACTAAAGAGATGGACGTGTTTCTTGAATGTCAATGGCAAAGAGGCATATCTATTCATAGTACATTCAAAGAGTCCTTAACCCACTTGCCCTCGGGTCCTTGACCACTTGGCATGCGTGAGTTACCTCCACACTCCCAAATTTTCATTATTGAGTCCAAGGAGGTAACTCATAGTAAAAGAATATGCATGGACACAATTTAAAAACAAAAACCATTGATAGCATTGATATCATTCCTTCAGCAACATCTTAGGAGAAATACAATCCGGTAGAAAAATTAAACCAACATTGCAAGTACGCTATGTTTTTGTACGCCGTGCTTATGTAAGATTCTTTATAAGAACTTTCAATTTTTATTTCTGCTAGAGAAAGAAAGCACTCATCTGGTCCACGTAACATAGGCTAGTATCTCGACCATATCTTGCTTCCTTATTCTTTTTTTTTACTCCACATCACTTGGGCTATGGGGTTGACTCAGCTAGGGAGCCCGACACATGGGGGTCGCTTTATGTGAGACCTTTCACATTAGTAAGCAAATTCCTTAAGGTAGAGCCTCCTTAATTAATAATTAAGATCTAACTAGCTAAGGTTATGTTCTAAGAACCCTTCACCCCTCTCCATAATCCCTTTTAAAAATCAATGTTTTTCCTAAAATTAATATATTGTTTAAATTTCTAACGCACCTTGCTCAGCTCAAATTCAAGAATTATCACCACCATGACCCCAAGTGTAATGCTTAGGTTAAGAATGTTTCTACCTCATGTGCCTTAGAGAGTTTTTAATCTCCTCACCATGGGGAATGCATAGCCTTCTATGATAAAATACACATCCTTTAAAAAATATTGTTTAGCTCTCATAAATTTTTAGTGCATCTTGCTCACCTCAAATTCAAGAATTATCACGATGACCCCATGCAACGCTCATCTTAAGAAATTTTCTAGATCAAGAATTATCAACATGAAATGCTCATCTTAAGGATTTTTTCTAGCTCAATACCCAGTAAAAATTCTCATGTCCAAAGTTACAACATAATTATCATGTATTACAACATAATTCTCTTATAAAATTAAAAACTAATCGATATTATATCTATTTCCAAGAGGGAGGGACCTTACAAGGGGACCTTACATCCTCCCTCCCACCTTTCCCAAAAAAATATTATTTTGATAAATTTCTAATGCACCTTGCTCAAATTCAAGAATTATCATTGTGGCTCCCTATAATGCTTAGCTTAAGAAATTTTCTAGCTCATTACCTAATAAAAATTCTCATGTCTAAAATTTACAACATGATCTCCCTGCAAAATAAGAAAATAACTAATTACTGTATCCATGATTGATGTTAGTTGGAGCGCCTCTATTTCAAAGTTGAGAGGAGGTCCCAATCTGCCTTAGATGTTGCTTGTCTTGACATGGGAGGTGCATACTTTCAGAGTTGAATGAACTCCGAATGATATACATCCAGAGATTTGTCTCTTCCTTGACATTCAAAAAAAGCCATCCATCTTTTTTAGTTCAAAGTCGACGAGATGATAGCTTTCTTTGAGAATGGCTTTGTTTTGATCCCAATTAAGGTTATTCTCATTGATATGTTAGGTCTGACAAGTCGACTTCCACCATGTCGGTCAGTCCACATAGCTTCAAGTGTCATGATTGACTTAATATTCTCATTGTAGCCTAAGTAGTCTTCCATGGAATCAATCCATTCTCCTAGGATCTCTCTCCTACATGTTGGAGCCTTCATATGAAAATGCCCCTAGTTGGGCACACCACATAATAGATCACAAAGGTTGTCATGCACGGCACCTTAGATAACTCCCCCACCTTGGCAAGGCATGAATCTAGAAAAGTATAAGAGATCACGAAGGTCATCCTGCATGGCACCTTAGATAACTCCCCCCAGCTTGGCAATGCATGATTCTAGAAAAGTCTAGAAATCTTTAGCTAATTTAACAACTTCATGGAAAAACTACTCTTAAAACTTTACATATATGTAAGAGTATTTACATCACCCAAGAGAACTTAAAAGATTATTTATATACAAGGATCTCTTTCTAAACTTTTTAGAAATCCATGAGATCCCATAGAATCCTAATCTTTTTGGGAATGCTATCTTGGGTAGGATACAAAAGTCATCTTTTTAGAGGTATTATCGATGCCTATGACCTAGTAATAATCCACAAGGCCAGCCTCTTCCAACTCATGATAAATGATGACATTCTACACAAGCATCTTAATACAACACAAAGATGATACTAGTCATCCCATATTTGGGTTAAAAATGGCCTTCAACAAACAACTTAGCTTCATGCTGCAAGGTTCGACAATGGTGTAGACATCCTCTCACACAGATTAGTCATCCACTCATTGTAAAGAACCTTTAAAGTGGCATCACATGGTCGCCTAATCATGCTTTTTGAAATATTAACAATCAAACTTCCTAGTAACTTCCTTATCTTTTGAGAAATAAACAATATGACCATGGTAAGCTTTGAATCATATACATTGCTATATGACACTATTTTAGAGTATTATATATATTGATATGAAGCATAGATAATACAATCTACTCCCTTAGACTATTACATAATTAATATGAAGTATAGATAATTCTATATAGCATTAGACTGCTATATATATTGATATGAAGAATCGACAATGCTATATAGCAATATCTTAAACTTCTGTTTATATGGATATGAACCATAATATAGCCGCGTGCCTCTCAGACTACTATATAGCATATTGGAACAAAGCAGAGACTTATGCCACTACTTAGTTGAAAAAGCAAGTCATGATGAAGAATACTTGGAGTCATTCATCTAGAAAATGCAAAGATTGTTCTAAGTACTGCTTCCTTCCATTTCTTTGATGACAAACATCCTTCTTGTTAAGTGACACATGAGTGCTCTGTCCAAAATGTGAGAACAAGTTCTTTCAATTCAATACTCACCATATCATTATGTTGTTTTCTTTTACACATGCCCAAAGTTAATATACTTTCATCTATATGAATTTCTTCTAATTTGCCTTGGGATGCACATAAAAATTCATGTTGTGTTTCCTTAAATTTTTTGGAGCTTTGACTTCCATTGACATGAACTTCTTCTAATCTACCTTGGGATGCATATATAAATTCATTTTGTGTATCTTCAAAATTTTTGGAGCTTTGTGAATACTCATGCTTTCTTCATCATGGGATCCATTCACCAATGTTAATAAACTTCTTTCTTTGAGGAAGAACTCATCCAATAACTTTGGGTTTATATTAATTGTAATGAATTCCTAAGAGTGGAAATGGCACAAGAATCAATGATCCCACCAAATAAATGAGTGTTTTAAACATGTTTTAGAGTTAAAAATTTGAAGGTTAAAGTCATATTTTCTTGTTGCCTACTTTTTTTTAATAAAGTTATCAATCTCAAAGTTGTGCATTTATGTGGGTTTATGTTTTTTCATGAAGCCTTTAATGTAAGATTCCTCCTTCCATCTTTTGAGGTGTGCAGGTATAAGAACCTCCCCTTCTGATCTTATAATTATTCTCCTCTCTGAAATAAAAGAAAGATCTTGTTTTGGTCTAGAGAGAGAAAATATCTAGAGAGAGATAATTCAAAATTGAGATATTTTTTGATATAAAAATCCTCCTAGTGTCTAAAATGGTTTCCCTTGAAACAAAAATTCAAAAAGAACTTTCCAATGTGCAATTGGAACTAATTGAAAATAGGTATAAAGGACCTTAGCCTAAGGGTCCAGATTTTCAGAAATTTTTGGATTATGGTCCAATTAAGGTTTCTATGGACCAATAAGATTAATCCAAATGTAGGGAGGAGATAAATTGAAGAATAAAAGAAAACCCCCCCAAAAATGAGTAAATGCTCACATAAGATGAAGATTTGATCGAGTACAAGGTTTATTATTTAAAAATTAAGAGATATTTAGAGGAAATGATGCATTTTTTACACCTCAGTGTTGTGGGGATCTCCCCTCATGAAGGAGGCACCTATTTCACATGTATGGAGGAGTTTTTAACTAAAAAATAATGAGATATTTTCATCTCTCCTCTCTCCTGTTTCAACTAGATCCAAAAAGTAAGCTAAACTGACCCAAAGATGGTCAAAAATTGACCCAATTGATCTGGAAAATTCTAGAATCAGTTTGCTTGGTTAGAGGCTCACTTTTTGCTATAAATAGAAGCCTCCTCCTTTTGTAAAAGCTTAATGGTGTTTATGCACTGTTACTCTGCTGTTATCCTGAGCCATTTACATTGAATTTTTTAATAATTCAATTGTTTTTGGCCTAATCCTCTCCAAAGTGAATTGGTGGCCACTCTTGCTTCAAACAAGAGTACAACCCTCAATCCCTCAAGCCAAAGAAGAGCTTACAAGCTCTATGTAAGTTACTTTTCTTACTTGTTTAATTTTAAATCTATGGTTTTCTTGATTTTTATGTTTTGCAGTAAATTGAATTAAATTCAAATGCTATGCCTTGATGAAAAGGCCACCCCCTTCTCTTCTTTACATTCTAGCCTTTCTTAATCCTAGAAAGATTAACTATAGGATTAATTAAACTCTTCTTATTGTTTACTCTCTTGAATTTAGAAAATTATGTAGATTAGAGTTCTATGAATCTAATTTGGGTTAATTTAAGTCAATTAAAGAATGATAAAAATGAGAAATGATCAGCCAGACAAAGGAGGTTATGACAAAATTTTCTAAATTTTTGTGGAAAAGAAAGTTTGTTTTTATGTTATTCCAAAAGAGTAATTCCCACCATTTTTGCATCTAAAAGAAATATTCTGATTACTCCATGTACATATTCACCTATGAATATGCATGGATATCACTGATATTAATTATTTTATGCATAGAAAGATGCATAAAGAAATTATTTTTATTTCAAAAGTGTTATTCTCATTAAAATTGATTTTTATGCATAGAAAGATGCATAAAGAAATTATTTTTATTTCAAAAGTGTTATTCTCATTAAAATTAATTTTTATGCATAGAAAGATGCGTATGTGAAAGAATGGATGTAAATGTGTATGTGAAGGATGGATGTGGATGTGTATGTGAAGAATGGATGTGAATATGTATGTGAAGGATGAATATGGATGTGCATGTGAAGAATGGATGTGAATGTGTATGTGAAGGATGGATATGGATGTGTATGTGAAGAATGGATGTGAATGTGTATGTGAAGGATGGATATGGATGTGTATGTTAAGAATCGATGTGGATGTATGTGAAAGAATGAATGTGGTGGATATGAATGAATGAATGTGATGGATATGAATGAATGTGATGTGATGTAAAGAGATGTGATATGACATGAATATATGTGGATGTGAAATGATAGATATGAATGTATGGATAGATGTGAGTAGTCGTACATGTGAACGATTGGATGGATATGGATGAATGAGATGAGATGTGTATGAATGAGATATGATGTGGATAGAAGTGATGTGATATAATGTGGATAGAATGTATGTGATGGGATTGTTATGAGAATGAATGTCGTGGATATGAATGAATGAATGTGATGGATATGAATGAATGAATGTGATGTGATGAATGTAAATGGATGTGATGTAAATGAATGTGATGTATGTGAATAGATGTGATGTGATGTGAATCGGGATGTGAATGAATGAGATGTGATGTCCAAGTCACTGGTTGCGGACTATCAAGTAAGAAGGAAACTTGGTATAGGGTCCAGGTGTGCTAGGATTATTCACTTGAGAGGATGTGTGCTAGGCACTGGTCGTAGACTATCAAGTAAGAGGAAAACTTGGTATAGGATCCAGGTGTGCTAGGAGTATTCACTTGAGGGAAGGTGTTGAAATATATAAGTGAGTAGGGTGTGTGCTGGAACAAGCCCTTAGCAAGAGACTGTAGTAAAAAAGAATCTATAAATGTGAGAGAACTCGTGAAAAGGTGAGAAGTATCTACTGGGAGATAATAAAGGATAGCATGAGGAGATTTAGAAGATGTGGAGATATTCTGAAAAGAGATGGAGAGAATCAAGCAAAAGAGGTGGAGTGAATCAAGGAGAGATCAGTGGGATTAGATGCTTGGATGTAAACTCTATAAATTGAAGCATTGGCCTAATGAGAATTCGCTGGTTTTTTATTACCCATGCCTACATTAAGCTATCAGTTAATTACTCACTAATCACGTCTTAATTATCGTTAGGAGGTGTGAAGATATTCTGGGAAGAGGTGAAGAGAATCAAGCAAAAGAGGTGGAGTGAATCAAGGAAAGATCAGTGGGATTAGATGCTTGGATGTAAACTCTATAAATTGAGGTATTGGCCTAATGAGAATTTGTTGGTTTTTGATTACCCATGCCTACATTAAGCTATCAGTTAATTGCTCACTAATCACATCTTAATTATCATCTAATCTCTTTGTTAAATAATGTTGATTCTAACATTTGATCCATAAGTTTTATACAAGGTTATACACATTATAGAATGTATTTAGATGTTTATTATTGATTTAGCCATGCTTTAGTAGAGAGATTCGGTTGAGAGATTAAGTATATGTCCCAATTATTAGGTGGGTTTCACAAGCGTCCGGCGGACGCAACAACATGTTAGGCAAGGCAGGCGCACACTTTCTGGCTGCACCCGCAAACATCTCCAAGTTCCATTTCACAAACACCGCCCACCTACAAATATAACATGCCAAAACGGGGCCACAAAAAGAATGCCCTATACTCGCATGCAGAGATGGCGGGAGCAGGGTGTGACGGGGCGAAGGTAGGAGAGGTCGTGATTGATGCCGCAGAGCACGCGGGCACGGGGTTTGCGCTTGGGCGAGCCATCCCTGCCGGTCACGAAGCAGGGAAATGCGTCGGTGACTAGGCATGCCACCTACCGGACGCGGGATTTGGGTGTGAATAGAAGAAGCAGGCCATCCAGTACTTACGTGGCATGCATGCATTGGACGAACTTTGGGTGGCGCACGCATCCGCGGACGCTTGTGAAACCCGCCTTAGGCATAAGCTCTACAAGCTACCCAAGCACACCAGCTGTCAACACTAAGACACGGGTAAGGCTTTTCAAGGCTGCCAAAACTAACAACTGTGATTTTTAAGCCATGATTATCATCAATAAAAAAGATTAGTGTGAAGAGTTGAGATGGATTTGAAAAAAGGCCATGGACACTCTGCAAACACACCTTGTCATCAAAACTTGCCTTCCATAGCTGGCTTGAACTTCTTGAGCTTAACAAGAGAAGCTACATCTCAACATTGTAACATAGGGTGGCATAGCCAACACTAATGCTGAGAAAAAAGGCCATGGACACTCTGCAAACACACCTTGTCATCAAAACTTGCCCTCCATAGCTGGCTTGAACTTCTTGAGCTTAACAAGAGAAGCTACATCTCAACATTGTAACATAGGGTGGCATAGCCAACACTAATACTGAGAAGAAAACACCACAGAATGTGTACAACAAACCTTGCGGAAGGCAAATATGTATTTTGAACCCACACACACTACAACTGCATATTAAAACCAGGGACATTGATCAAACACACAGATGCACAAAACATAGGTCCGCCTGTACAGCAAGTACTGGAAGCATTCTGATGACAGCTTGCTGCGGTCGTAGCAGTTTAGACATGACTGTACAAAGGCTGCAAGGAAACCAAACCAGTTGTGCTATGGATGCACAACCCTTGACTTCACCTTGGAATGAGTAACTCCAAGACATCATTCAACCCTAGATTGCACCCACATCTTGATTGGGTTTAGGAAGAGAGAAGCTCATCAATGGAGATTTGTAGAGAAGCTCGGATTTCGTCGGGGTTATTAGAGCAGGAGAGCAGCCGGGAAGGTTGTTTAGAAGATGGGGGCAATTGAGGGAGAAGGCAGTCACCATGGAGGATGCTGTGGACATGGGATATGGAGGGGCGGAGGCCTGGGTCTGGTAATGTGCAAAGAAGGCCCAAATGCAACAGGCACTCCATCTCCCTCACATCAAAACACCCCTTCAACCTCTTGTCCGCTGCACCGAGGATGCACCCTTGCCTCTCAAGCTCCCACACCATGTCAACCAGCACTTCCCCTCCATCTATGGCCCTCCGGCCACATGCCACCTCCAATGCCACTATGCCATAGCTGAACACATCTGCCTTAGTGGTCATTTTGCCGGTCTCCACCACCTCTGGTGCTATGTAGCCGAATGTGCCCTCCAATACCATTGAATCTTCCCTCCTGTGCCTACACACCAGTCGCCCAAGCCCATAATCACCTAGCCGTGCATTGAAGTTGTTGTCCAGCATCACATTGCTTGCCTTCACATCCCTGTGCAGCAAGACATTATGCTCACCCCTCTTCTTCTTGCTTCTTTTGATGTGATTCTGATGTGTAGCTTCTGTATGCTGCTCATCCAGGTGATGGTGTTTATGATGTGTGCCCTCATGCAAATGCATCAAACCTTCGGCGATCCCAGTGACTATGTTGTATCGCTGTGACCACAACAGGACTTCATAGTGGCCATCAAAGAGGTACCTGTCCAAACTCTCATTGGGCATGAACTCATACACAAGCATCAGCTCCCCCTTCTCCAAGCACCAGCCCTGCACAGGGACGAGGTTGCGATGGGGAAGGTTACTCAGCAAGCTCACCTCCAGTAGGAACTCTTCAAGCCCCTCCTGGGGGTCCTTGGCAACCTGCTTCACAGCCACAACAGCCCCTGAATCCACAAGCACCCCTTTGAAGAAACTCCCAACACCTTCCTCCCTTGAAAGCCTCTGCTTGTCACCAAACCCTTTGGTGGCTGCATAAAGCTCTCGATAAGTAAAGGGTCTAGGGTATGCACATGTAGATAGCTTGGAGTCGTAGTCTTTAGCTCTTCGAAAATAGCTTTTCCCGCCTCTTCTGGCAGTCATCCTCCATGAGAGCAGACCAAAAGCTAGAACAGCAAGAGCTAGGATCAGACAGATGGCTAATGCAATACTTGCTCCATTTTTACCTTTGGCTGGTCCAACACCCGCCCCTGATGATGATGATGACTCTTGCAGGCCCCAGCTTGAAAATGTCCATGACATGAGAGTGTGGGCTTCATTGCTAAACCCAGTTGACCCTGAAAACCCGACATACATAAACTCATTCAACATCCTTGCAAAGCTGACATTGGCATCTATGAGAGGCTCTAGAGGCTCCATGGAATCCACACTGATCCTCACTTGCAGATTTCTCAAGGCACCATCATACTTGATCCAAGCAGTGATGACAGAGCCATCATTCAGCTGGACACCCACATTGCTTGCATTGTTGTAGGAGAAGGAAGTGATGTTGGTAGCATCCAGCCCAATGTGGTTTCCATTGGGGTCATGCACATCCAGGTTTTGCCACGTGTCAAACTCGACGGCAAATGTGTGATCATTTGGCCCTCCGGATGATGACGTGAATGCACCCAATTGCTCACCATAGCTGCCCACTGTGTAATTGTCGGGGGCGATGAGGAAGGCCATGCCATCACCTTGGTATGAGCTGTTGACGGTGTAGATTCGGAATGAGAATGATGTAGTGAAGGATGCAGTTTGGCCTGTTTGAGGATCCACCATCCTTATAGGTGTTCTGCACAGAAATCTGCCCGCACTGCCGCTCATAGCTTCTGAATCTGCGCTGGATGTGAGCTCTATGAGACCATGACTCTCTACGGCATCCCCTAGAAGTAAGAAATTTACAGAAGCGTCATTTGGGTAGGAGAAAGAGATGGCACCTTGGGCTCTTGCTAGCCATGGAAGCTGGCAAATTGATATGAAAATTAGCGATGAAAGAGCTGCAAGTTGTGCGTGATGCTGGGGTAGCCACTGCAAGGGGGGCATTGTATAGATTGGAGATGGTAATTAAGCTACAGTATGCTATAATTTCTGGTTCTCTAAGGTTTAGAGAGCACCAGTGTAAGCCTAAAATGGGCAACTGATGCTGCAATGGCCATTGGGCATTGTCTGAACTGGGGGAGTTACTGCAAAGAAGAAGTCGAGCTATGGAGAGTTTGAAGGTTGCAAAAAAACTGCAGGATAAATTGCAAATTTTTTGTTTTCGAAGGTTCAGAGAGTGTGAGAAAGTACTGAGCTTAATTAAGGTACTGAGGTTAGTGCGATGCTTAATTAGGGTACTGATCGCCTCTTGTTAACACTAGAAAAGGGCACAAGAAGGGGGTGTAATGCTAGGATTAAGCATTCAGAGGAGACAGTAAGACAGTGCAACACGGTTGTACAAAGAGAAAGAGTAGGAGTGTCCAAAAAAGCCTGCAAGAGCACAAGCATTTGTCGAGTTTGGTAACATGAAGAGAAAGGGACAGGATGAAGATGGTCAAAAAAGTGGTGTGCACTGTGGGTTCGTTGGATCGCTTGTGAATCCTATTTATGTGAACTTTTTAGGTTGAATAACCATAGTGCTGTGCACTGTGCTTGCAAACTCTCTCTTCTTCTTCTTCTTTTGTTGGGAGAGAGTTGTAATTATGTATGGAAGAAAATTGTACAAATAGCTCTTTTTTTTTCCCACTTAGGCCCAAGCCTTAGGCCCAAGATTACCTATTGAACCCAAGCTCTTTTTTTTTCCCACTAGCCTTAGGCCCAAGATTACCTATTGAACCCAAACTCTCTCTTCTTTCTTTTTTTTGTTGGGAGAGAGTTGTAATTATATATGGAAGAAAATTGTACAAATAGCTCTTTTTTTTCCCACTAGCCTTAGGCCCAAGATTACCTATTGAACCCAAGACCTCCCCGAGGCTTGAGCTACCACCACATTGGGATACAATTAGCTTTTTATACGAAGAAGCTTAACTAAATATATCTAGAATTTCAACATAATATAAAAAATTAGTAATCTATGGGTTATGCTCATTTTGGTAGTAGTCTCAACTTGCAAACTTTTTTAAAAAATTAGGTTTTTAAGAAAAAAATATCTCTAATCCCCCTCTCTCTTATATATATATATATATATATATATATATATATATATGGGATAACCTTTCACGAGCTCATAGGATATTTTTCTATGGCGTTAAAATAATTATTATTTACCCTTGTGTGTCATAGCTATTACATCGAATAAAAGTGTACCACCAGTTGAGCTTAGTGTGATGCTCAATCAAGGTACTGATCTCATTTTGTTAACACTAGAAAAGCGCACCCGTGGGGGGTGTAATGCTAGATTAAGCATTCAAAGGAGATAGTAAGACAATGCCACACAGTTGTACAAAGAGAAAGAGTAGGAGTGTCCAAAAAAGCCTGAAAGAGCACAAGCATTTGTTGAGTTTGGTAACATGAAGAGCAAGGGACAAGATGCAGATGGTCAAAAAGTGGTGTGGGTTCATTGAATATTGCACGCTTGTGAATTATATTTACGTAAACTTGTTAGGTTGGCAAACATAAATAACCATAATGGTGTGTAAATATTTGCTTGCAAACTTTTTTTGGGGAGAAAGTTGTAATTATATATTATGGAAAATAAATGTACAATTATCTTTTTGTACGAAGAAGCTTAACTAAATGTACTTAGAAGTTCAACCTAAAGGGTTATGTTCATTTTGCTAAGAGTCTCGAGTTGCGAACTTGTTTTTGAGAAAAAAATCAAATAATCTCTCTCTTTCTCTCCCGAGTTCAAGTCCCATCGTTGGTCGTATATGCCCTCGTGTTGCATTCTAGCGACGTTAATACCCCCCTCTCTCTCTCTATTTATATATATATATATATATATATATATATATATATATATAAAGGTATGCATCGTTGGTCGTATATGCCCTCGTGTTGCATTCTAGCGACTTTAATACCCCTCTCTCTCTCTATTTATATATAAAGGTATGAGTCCACTTGAAATCCTTTCACGAGTTTTTAGGGTGGTTTTCTATGGCATTAAAATAACTAGCCTTCACCTTTGTGTGTCAGAGTTGTTACACGGTTGAATGTGTACCACTGACTCTACTCATCATGCAGAACCTGCGTGGCTCTTTCAGAGTGGGGCGAATAGTTGCGTAGTGCTATAAAATTATGGTGTATTTTTATCCGCTGAAAACGAGCCAACGATTTTTGTAGCCCATTTAAGAAATACACATATAACCGTAAATGTCACATAAGCAGGGAGATGCACAGAAGAGACTTCCCTAGTCTCATGAGCTTGGGTGGGGCACTGGGGAGTTTCAAAGAAAAGTGACCACCTTTTTTTTTTTTTTGGGGGAAAGTTTTACAAATGAGGCAAGCAAAGTGTTGTGTGAAACCCGTTACATAAGAGGCATTTAGAAATTGCAGACGGGCAAGGGAAGCGTGACGTGTGTGTAAACCCCCCCTACACGGGTGGGCGCAAGGGAAGTGTGTAAGACACCGTACACAGCGGGCATTTAGTATGAATTCAAGTAAATGCAAACTGACTTCTTTAAAAGCCGGTTCCCCCTCATTTCAAATTTTGATTATTTTGAAATCTCCATATTTTGATTATTTTGAAATCTCCATATTTTTTATAACTTCAATGTTCTATAAAAATAAACCTTTTTAATTTCTCTTGGGAAAAGGTATGGCCAGCGAAAACACGAACATTTTTTTGGATGGTCAGGATGGATGCTGCGTACATGGAAATCTAGGCCTCTCGGTTCACGAGTTGGCACCGTACATTTGTCGACATTTGTGTGGCCATCTTTTGAAAACAGGAATTTTATTTCTGCTTGCCACTCCGCCGCAAGCAATTAGACCATTTCCTTGATTTACGATTAATTAAGGCAAACATGCTTACATTTTTTCATTAAAGAACTAAGTTTAAGGTTTCCAAAGGTTTAGCACCGTGCGCTTCTTTCTTAGTTAATTTGGAATTGTGGATATATTTAAGGAGATCGAGTAAAATTTAAATCAACAAAATCATGACTTCTTGATGAAAGAATGGAGGATCCAAATACAAAAATCAATAAATAAATGGAGCGGATCCATTTGTGAAAATCCCAAGAGAGGGTCTCTTGACATCTTTCAAAAAATGCACATTCATATGCGCTTAATGATCCCTTCCTTGGTTTTCTTCTTGGCTAGAGGAAGAGTACTTAATTGAGAAAAGGAAAAATATATTATTTACAAATTACATCCCTTCTTTAGTTGAAGAAATGCAACCAATCTTCAAAAACCCATTTATAATAATTCCATCTTTAATTGAAGAAATGCCACTCAAGATTGCATATACATTTAATAATCTCATCTTTAATTTAAGAAATGCCACTCAAGACTCTAGAGAAGAAGGTGTGATTTGACTTGTGCATTGAAAGGATAAAGTTTTTTGGTTTGATTTGTTTAGAAAATAGGGCACTCGAAACTTGGGGGTTGAATAATGTGCTCCTCTCTACTACCTAAATAAATGATGGTGTGCCACTCTTCCCATCCCCCACGTTGGTAGTTGTAGCCTCTTCGTCATGTGAATCCGTCCCCCTCTAATAAGTATGTCCTTCTTGTTGTTGACCATACAATTCTCAATGTTGAAAAATTGAATTCTCTTGTTGGAAGTTGAATCTTGAGGGCTCAAGTAACAAATCTCTAGAATGCCATGGCAAACTTTAGATATATCAATCTTTTAATTCATAGCCCTGGCTCATTTTATCTATAATTTGAAAGTGGTGATTACTTTGTACCCTTAGCGCTGCTTAAAATGAATCATGAGTGGATTTACTCGAAAACGTATCAAACAAATTTGTGTGTGTGTGTGTGTGTGTGTGTGAGAGAGAGAGAGAGAGAGAGAGAGAGAGAGAGAGATTCCACAAAAAAAAAAGTGTGTGTGTGTGTGAGAGAGAGAGATTGTGTGTTAACCTCTTCAAAAGAACCAAAGGGTGTGTGAGACCAAAAAAGATGTCACATATGATCCATGAGTAAATTAGATGTCAAGAAAACATAAAAGAGAAAAACAAGCCTTGTGTATAAAAATTGAAGTAAGCATGTTATTTTTCATCCTAGGCATAGAAAATGCTTACTAAAAATATTTTATTTAAAAAAAAGTGTTACTTCTTTAGAATTAAATTCTATGCATAGAAGGAAGCATATTGAAATTTTTATTTTGATCATAAAAGAGTGATTTTCATCATAAATGATTTGTATGCATAAAAGATATTTTTTTATATTAAAAGTGTGATTTTCATCATAAATAATTTTTATGCATAAATGGATGCATAAAAGAAATTCTTTTATATTAAAAGAGTGATTTTTATCATAAATGATTTGTATGCATAAACATATGCATAAAAGATTTTTTTTATATTAAAAGTGTGATTTTCATCATAAATGATTTTTATGCATAAATGGATGCATAAAAGAAATTCTTTTATATTAAAAGAGTGATTTTCATCATAAATGATTTTTATGCATAAATGGATGCATAAAAGAAATTCTTTTATATCAAAAGAGTGATTTTTATCATAAATGATTTTTATGCATAAATGGATGCATAAAAGAAATTCTTTCATATTAAAAGAGTGATTTTCATCATAAATGATTTTTATGATGATAAAAGGTTGACTTTCATCAAAATTGGATTTTATGAATAAATAGATGCATATAGAATTTTTATATTTAAATAAGGGTTCTCTTTAATCCTCTGTTTGATTTTCGTAAAAATTGGAAAAATGAATAAGTAGATAATCTGTGAGTGGAAATTCTACCGTTTCATATTCACTAAGATGGTAATGAGAAAATTCAAATAAACTATCGAAGTCAGAGATCGAGATAAATGATTATTTTATTCCTCATAGGAATTCATATTTAGTTTAGAAATCTGTAAGCAAATATTCAATGAACGAAATTTTAGAAAAAGAGAAATTGAAATATTACCTTTCAAGAAAGATAGTTTAGGAAGAACCTTTCCAGACTCAAACTCTGATTCAAAATATTGACCAAGACCCAATTCCTTTGTCAGTTTCAATCAATGACGATGTGCTCAGTTCAAGAAAAATGCGCTCAAATCACCCATCGAATCTGAAACTAAGTTAAGACTTTTGATTTTGATCTGAGAATCAAGTTAACAGAATTCGAGGAATTCAGACCTGGATCCAAACAGAATTCGAGGAATTCTGTTTGGAATTCAGACCTGGATCTAGAAGTATTGGGATACGGATTTAAGATTTATTCATGGTATTCAAACAAAATCAAAACTGAAAACTTGCATAGAAACCCTGTTTTCTTAAAGGACTGTCTTACGCTAGAATGCTGGAGGGAGCATTTGGCATACGTGTTTATCTAAGGGAAGTTCGGTTGCAACAGCTAGCGAGGAGTGTTCAAGGGACAGCTCACGCGGCAAAAACCTGCCCAGATCTTGACCAGCCTGGGTATGGTAAAAAATGGTGTGCTTCCGGTACAATGGGCGAGGGCCGACGAAGCGGTCCCTGAGTGAAGTGCCAGGACACCTAAGGAGGATCCTGGGGAGGGTTCTGACCATATCTGTTTTGTCAATGGATTATTTTTATATTAAAGTTTTAAAGAGGAGTGTGTGCGTATCTGTTTTCTAAAGCTAAAGTTAAGAAAGGCATTCAATTATGGGTGGGTGAGTACTTGTTTGGTTCTACCGATTCCAGTGTAGGGTGGTGGCTAACCCATAGGCCAGATGGGGCTAGGCTGGAATCAGTGGAGTTTTAATAATCAAACCGAAAAATCTTAGGATTACGATAGGATTCGAGTAGTTAGTTAATTCCCTGATAAATTTCTCAATTGAGTGGATCAACGGCTGTGCCTGATCTTGATTAGAAAAAAAGTGTTGAATTGCTCAGATGATCAAATTATATCAGTGATAGTTTCCTTCTATCTGGTTTATTCAGGTGGAGGATAGTTTAGATTTTGATCTCGTTTAGAAAAACTTGTTAAGAAAATTCAAAAAGGTGGAATCGTTCCCGCTTTCCGGGCATGGGAAATTTTCCCGGTTTCGGTTTTCGGAGTGACCACCAGCCTAGTCTCGTGCCCGGACATTCGTGGGCGAGGCCCCGAGAGTGAGAAACCCTGCCCCGCACATGAGGGGGCTGCTTCCGCTGCTGTCAGCTACCGGGAGTTCGGTGCGCGGACGGGGCAGAGGGATCTCACAACAACCACTTTCAAATTATAGATAAAATGAGCCAAGGCTATGAATTAAAAGATTGATATATCTAAAGTTTGCTATGGCATTCTAGAGATTTGTTACTTGAGCCCTCAAGATTCAACTTCGAACAAGGGAATCCAATTTTTACACACACACACACACACACACATGCATGCACTCATTCATGCATGGACGCACACAAACACACACACTCACATGCATGTGCATGTGCACACATGTACAATTGCACACACACATAAAGATCACTATTATGCTTTAGACATGGAAGAGATTTAGAGGCTATTCCCACACGTTAGAAGAACACCACTAGTAGGGGTTGGTGATATTGTGACCATCCCTTCCCACCTAGAATTGCTATACCATTAGTGGAAATTTTTTAAACTTGTAAGCATAGGACTATCTATGTAGTGTCTTCACTCATGGGCAATTGCTGAATGTTGTGGCTACCAAGTGTGGCTACCAAGTGGGCTCCATAGACTTAAGCTTTACCTAGAGAGAAAAAATAGATTAGATCTTGGCCAATGATTCTACAGATGGACTACACCTACATAGTCCACCCACCAAGTTATGGTATACTTATCTTGCCAGCTCTCCTATTTAGCATGTTCACATTATAGACCATCGCTTGTACAGAGTACTCTAGTAATTATGTTGGATTTTCACTTTTCTTTTGTAGCCTTCTTCTGAGAGTAAGAAGAGGAAGAAGATTTCAGCCTTTCATCTTTGTGTGTTTGTTACCCATTGCTATGTGAGTGTGAGTGTGTGTGTGTGTGCTTGTAAGAGCTCAATCCCTCTCTCTCCTCCCCCAATCTTTTCATGGTACCAGATCTTGGTTCAATCTAAGGAGCTAAGCAACAAGAAAAGAAAGAAGTACATGGGTAAGAGCATCATCATCTCTTCCCCTTATTGCTTAGGTACGATACCCCCTTGGTAGCTCCGGGAGCTACACATCTTCAATTGAGGAGCTGTCTTCACAAGCATGGAGATGCCTGTAAGGTGCGTAATTTTTTTAGCTAGATTTACATTTTGGGTGCTTTTTGTTCTTTTGTTTGATCATTGTAAAGTATTTTTAAGTAGTTCCATCGCTCGAGAAGTTCTGGTTAAGAACTGCCTCTGCTCGAAACCTAGTTAATTGCAGTGTAGAAGTGCATTTGGGGAGTGCAGACAATGTTTGCACATGTATTGCTAATCTTGGATGTATGTACATATACTCTGGTTACATATAGTGACATACAAGTTGTGTAGAAGTACTACTACAGTAGTCACAGAATATACTGCTGTGTTATAGATTGCATACAAAAATTGTCTATTTGCATGTTTTTGATTGTTGTTGTATGACAGGTAAACATGTCTGCTTTTGACAAACTCAATTAGATTGTCAATGAGAATCTAGACAAGAATAATTTCAATGCTTAGAAGTTCAAAATGATTAATTTCTTGATGGATAAGGGATTTTGGGACTATGTCGATGGAGACAATGAGGAGTCTCTAGAGTTGCATGAAGAGAATGCCACTCCAATAGATTTAAAGGCATTCAAGGATTGGAAACAGGGTGAAAGGAAAGTAATGTATTGGGTTTCAATGAGTGTCACAGACATAATGATAGGACACATACATGATGCCAAAACTCCAACATTGCATGGCAAAACATGATGTGCAGATGTTCTAGACCAACACAAAGAACAAATGCTGTATGCTGTGGAGAAGAAAAGCATGTCTATCAAATGAGTATGCCTTAAAGATCAAGGATGTTGCTGAATCCCTTGGGTTTGCCAATGTATTGGTGGAAGATGATGATTTGGTGAGCATCTATCTGAATGGGCTTGGCAAAGAGTACAAGCCATTTGAGACCTCCATTGCAGTCAGGGAGAATGTTCCCAACTTTTAGGACTTAGTGTCTATGCTGATCATATAGAAGAAAAGTTTCTGGGTGAGGAATCTTCTTCACAAAGAAAGAACACATGTGAATAGGCCTTCTACTCCAATTCAAGTAGAGGCAAAGGTAGAGATCATGGTTGATGCCAAGGTGGTGGCCGACATGGAAACCAGAATTATAGACAACAACAATCCAATGATTCACAGAGCAAAGCAGCAAACAATCATACATAGGTGGAAGAGGCCAGACTCAAGGAAGGGGAGAAATAAGGCCATGGCAATTAGAACAGACAACAGTTAGTAATAGGTTCCAGAGATTTCTATTATTGTGGGCAAACCATGTCATTTTTTTTGCATAATGTTATAAGAAGCAGAGTGAAATGAAGAATGGAAAATTATAGCAACATAATTATGCATCTTCAAGCAAGTAGGTTGAAGATATATATGAGCATTTATTTGTTATGTAGCACATGATATAGTGATTGTAGATGTATCCACAAATGCTGATGATGTATGGTACGTGGAATTAGGAGCCTCTAACCACATGACCTGTCATTGTTAGTGGTTTAGAGATGTGGAACTTGGAAAAATAGGATACGTGGAGATGGGGGATGACACAGCTCATCCTATTGCTCATATTGGGAATATTCCATTAGTTATGTAGGATGGTAAGATGAAGTACTTGTCTGACATGCCCAACACCACAAAGAACCTAGTTTCTGAGGCATATGATTTAGCAGGGTTTGCAGGTACACTTCAACCCCGCCGATGGCTGCTATATAGAGGAATTCAAGAATAAATGTCATTTGGTCACAAAAGGAAAGCGAGTGGGCTTAATGTTTACTTTGGATGTAAGCAACTATACCACCCCAATCTGCATGAGTGTAACCATACACCTAGCATAGTGTGTGCCTCACACCGTCCAAATGTGGTTTCTAAGAAACCTGCATAAACTGGCTCTCCAACCCAACTCTGGAGTTCAAGTCTGGCCTAATTATTGTCATGTAGATCAAGGTACCACTGTCTTCCTATACATAATGGGATTCTCCAACATCTCACTTGTATTCACACTTAGCTTGCCATTTTGATCCAGTGGTATAGAATTCAGCTTACAACCAGTCATACCATGTTTAGACAACATGTCCAAAGCATACTATCGTTGTGTCACAACCATATTCCCTCAGGTGTCCTCATGTCCTCAGCTTACAACCAGTCATACCATGTTTAGACAACATGTCCAAAGCATACTATCGTTGTGTCACAACCATATTCCCTCAGGTGTCCTCATGACCTCAATGCCAAGCAAGTATCTCATCTCACCCAAATCCTTCATGTAAAACTATTTCTTGAGGAGACCCTTCACATGCTCAACTTCTTGATCATTGTCACCCCCCAACAATAATTACGTCATCCAAATAAATGGTAATGACAACATACCCTCTTATCACTCTTTTGCATATAGAGCGGATGATCTGTATCTACCATATAAAAGCCAATGGTGACAAGATACTCTGTGATTTTATCATACCATGCTCTTGGTGCCTGTTTCAAACTATACAAGGCTTTACATAGCTTTACATAGCCTACACAAATAATTTGGGTGACTCAAGTCCTCATAACCAAGTGGTTGGTCTAAATACACTTCTTCTTGGCAACTCACCATGTAATAATGCATTCTTTACATCCATCTAATGTAAGACCCAACCTTGGCAACAAGGGGTTGAATGTCTCCTCATAATCAATGCCATTGGTCTGAGCATAACCTTTAGCAACCAATCTAGCTTTATACTTGCTAACGCTTCCATCTAAGTTGTGCTTCACTTTGTACACCCACTTACATCCAATGGCCTTTTTACCCTCAGGAAAAGGCACCAATTTGGATACCTTATTTGCATCCAATGTAGCCATTTATTCATCCATGGATGTATCCCAATTTGCATGCCCAATAGCATCTTCAAAACATGTGGGTTTCGCATCCTATATAACCTTTGCCATATATGTATAATGGTGAGCTACATAACCATCAAACATTAATCTTTGAACAAGGTTCTTCACCCTATTCGACCTGTGTAGTCCTAGATCTATCCTTGGTGTCCTTGGGGTGTTGCCTTAGCCTTCCTTACACCAGGCGTCCTGATAGTTGGAATCCCAAACTCCTTGTTAAGGCTCTGCTCTGAGCCGCTAGACTCTCCATCAACAAATGAATACCCTGCTAAAATATCAAGCATACCACAAGGGGCCCATCGACCTTTTCTTTGCCTTTATGTGATGCACCTGCTGAATTTGCAAGTCTAACATTCTGATGGAGCCTACCACTCCATGTGGATTCCTATACATAGTGGGATTCCCCAACATCTCACTTGTATTCACACTTAGCTTGCCATTCTGATCCAGTGTTATAGAAATCAGTTTACAACCAGCCATACCATGTTTAGACAACATGTCCAAAGCATACTATCGTTGTGTGACAACCATATGCCCTCAGGTGTCCTGATGACCTCAATGCCAAGAAAGTTATCTCAGCTTACCAAAATCCTTCATGTAAAACTATTTCTTGAGGAGACCCTTCACATGCTCAACTTCTTGATCATTGTCACTCCCCAACAATAATTAAGCCATCCAAATAAGTGGTAATGACGGCATACCCTCTTATCACTCTTTTGCAACAAATAGAGTGGATGATCTATATCTGCCATATAAAAGCCAATGGTGACAAGATACTCTGTGATTTTATCATACCATGCTCTTGGTGCATGTTTCAAACTATACAAGGCTTTACATAGCCTACACACAATTTGGGTGACTCAAGTTCTCATAACTAGGTGGTTGGTCTAAATACACCTCTTCTTGGTTACTCCCCATGCAATAATGCATTCTTTACATCCATCTAATGTAAGACCCAACCTTTTGATACAACCTTGGGGGTCGAATGTCTCCTCATAATCAATGCCATAGGTCTGAGCATAACCTTTAGCACAAACCAAACTAGCTTTATACTTGCTAATGCTTCCATCTAAGTTGTGCTTCACTTTGTACACCCACTTACATCCAATGGCCTTTTTACCCTCACGAAAAGGCACCAATTTGCATACCTTATTTGCATCCAATGCAACCATTTCTTCATCCATGGATGTATCCCAATTTGCATGCCCAATAGCATCTTCAAAACATGTGGGTTTAGCATCCTATATAACCTTTGCCACACCATATATGTATAATGGTGAGCTACATAACCATCATACATTAATCTTTGAACAGGGTTCTTCACCCTATTCAACCTCTGTAGTCCTAGATCTATCCTTGGTGTCCTTGGGGTTGCCTTAGCCTTCCTTACACCAAGTGTCCTGATAGTTGGAATCCCAAACTCCTTGTTAAGGCTCTGCTCTGAGCCGCTAGACTCTCCATCAACAAATGAATACCCTGCTAAAATATCAAGCATACCACAAGGGGCCCATCGACCTTTTCTTTGCCTTTATGTGATGCACTTGCTGAATTTGCAAGTCTAACAATTTGATGAAGCCTACCACTCCATGGTCTATCAACAAACTCACTCTTGGAGGACTCTCTTACTTCACTCAACGGCTGTAATTATTCACCTGCATTTTGTGCAACCACCTATTCTTGTGCATCATCCCTAATCGAGTCTTTTACATCAGCATACCAAGTTGCTCATCAAATGCAACATCCCTATTCATCCTCATATCACATGTGGATTCCTATACATAGTGGGATTCTACATCATCTCACTTGTCTTCACACTTAGCTTGCCATTCTGATCCAGTGGTATAGAAATCGACTTACAACCAGCCATACCATGTTTAGACAACATGTCCAAAGCATGCTATCGTTGTGTGACAACCATATGCCCTCAGGTGTCCTGATGACCTCAATGCCAAGAAAGTATCTCAGCTTACCCAAATCCTTCATGTAAAACTATTTCTTGAGGAGACCCTTCACATGCTCAACTTCTTGATCATTGTTGTCACTCCCCAGTAATCCAAATAAATGGTAATGACGACATACCCTCTTATCACTCTTTTGCAAATAGCAAATAGAGTGGATGATCTGTATCTACCATATAAAAGCCAATGGTGACAAGATACTTTGTGATTTTATCATACCATGCTCTTGGTGCATGTTTCAAACTATACAAGGCAACTCACCATGCAATAATGCATTCTTTTACATCCATCTTATGTAAGACTCAACCTTTTGATACAACCTTGGCAACATGGGGTTGAATGTCTCCTCATAATCAATGCCATAGGTCTGAGCATAACCTTTAGCAACTAATCTAGCTTTATACTTGCTAATGCTTTCATCTAAGTTGTGCTTTACTTTGTACGCCCACTTACATCCAATGGCCTTTTTACCCTCAGGAAAAGGCACCAATTTGCATACCTCCAATGCAGCCATTTCTTCATCCATGCATGTATCTCGATTTGCATGCCCAATAGCATCTTCAACAAAACATGTGGGTTTAGCATCCTATATAACCTTTGCTATATATGTATAATGGTGAGCTACATAACCATCATACATTAATTTTTGAACAGGGTTCTTCACCCTATTCAACCTCTGTAGTCCTAGATCTATCCTTGGTGTCCTTGGGGTTGCCTTAGCCTTCCTTACACCACCAAGTGTCCTGATACCCTCTTATCACTCTTTCGCAAATAGAGTGGATTATCTGTATCTACCATATAAAATCCAATGGTGACAAGATACTCTCTGATTTTATCATACCATGCTCTTGGTGCATGTTTCAAACTATACAAGGCTTTACATAGCCTACACACATAATTTGGGTGACTCAAGTCCTCATAACCAGGTGGTTGGTCTAAATACACTTCTTCTTAGCAACTCACCATGTAATAATGCATTCTTTACATCCATCTAATGTAAGACCCAACCTTTTGATACAACCTTAGTAATAGGGGGCTGAATGCCTCCTCATAATCAACGCCATTGGTCTGAGCATAACCTTTAGCAACCAATCTAGCTTTGTACTTGCTAATGCTTCCATCTGAGTTGTGCTTCACTTTGTACACCCACTTACATCCAATGGTCTTTTTACCCTCAGGAAGAGGCATTGCATACCTTATTTGCATCCAATGTAGCCATTTCTTCATCCATGGATGTATCCCAATTTGCATGCCCAATAGCATCTTCAAAACATGTGGGTTTAGCATCCTATATAACCTTTGCCATATATATATAATGGTGAGCTACATAACCATCATACATTAATCTTTGAACAGGGTTCTTCACCCTATTCAACCTGTGTAGTCCTAGATCTATCCTTGGTGTCCTTGGGGTTGCCTTAGCCTTTCTTACACCACCAAGTGTCCTGATAGTTGGAATCCCAAACTCCTTGTTAAGGCTCTGGCTCTGAGCCGCTAGACTCTCCATCAACAAATGAATACCCTGCTAAATTATCAAGCATACCACAAGGGGCCCATCGACCTTTTCTTTGCCTTTATGTGATGCACCTACTGAATTTGCAAGTCTAACATTCTAATGTAGCCTACCACTCCATGGTATAGCAACAAACTCTACTAGAGGACTCTCTTAGTCCACTCAACGGCTGTAATTGTTGACTTGCATTTTGTGCAACCACCTATTCTTGTGCATCATCCTCCCTAATCGAGTCTTTTACATTAGCATACCAAGCTGCTCATCAAATACAACATCCCTACTCATCCTCATATCACGTGTGGATAGGGTTGTAATATCTGTATCCCTATTGCTCAAGGGAGTGACTTATATAAAACACATTTTGTCAACATTTCGATACAGCTTACTGTGTAGCTCATTAGGAATATGTACATATGCAATGCATTCACAAACTTTTAGGTGTGACAAATCTGGTTTTCTACCACTATACTTCTCCTCTGGAGCCATACCATGCACTGTTGCTGTTGTGGGGATCATGTCCATAATGTAAATTATAGTCGTTCACAATTACTTAAGCTCAATAATGATGAGGCATGCTCTTCTCATCCATTAATGCACAAGCAACTTTTGCAATGTGCCTATTCTTCCTCTCACATCAATGTAGCCATATTTGGTAGCGACGAGGGCACTTTTTCCCTCTCTAGGAGGTTTTTCCCCCATGCTAGTACACACGCATCTTGTGGTATATTTATCTTCTTTGTACAGCACACATTCATTATCTATCTATCATCTCATTGTGTGCTCCCTTGGGCTTCTCCAATGTGTGTGTGTGTGTGTGTTCCTGTAACCCTATTTCCAACATTTGGTATTAGAGAATATGCTCCTGACAATGTGCTTATTCTTCCTGTCATCGATGTAGCCAAATTTTGTAGTGATGTGTGTGAACACGCTAGGACTAACCGGGGCACTTTTTTCGTCTTTAGGAGGTTTTTTTCCCATGCAAGTATACACCCATCTTGGGGTATACTTATCTTCTTTGTACAACACACATTCATTATCTATCTATAATATCATTATGTGCTCCCTTAAGCTTCTCCAATGTGTGTGTGTGTGTGTGTGTGTGTGCATTCCTGTAACTCTATTTCCAACATTTGGTATTAGAGCATATGCTCCTCGAACCCAGTGCTGCTACCTCTCACCCCGAGTCACTTGTCTTCTTGAATCAGATCAAGGAGCTCTTTTGGGAGAAGGAAGAGGACCGTAAAGTGTGTAATACTTTTTACTGTAGTTTTTTTGGTCAGATTTTTATTTCAGGCGCATTTTGGGGGCAGTTCGCAGTTTTTGGTTTTTTACAGACATCTTCTCGGGGGCTAGTTTTGCACTGTTCTTCATTGGATTCTAGAGTAGTTTCATCAAATCTACTTTACATATAGGTGTGCAGATACACGATAAAGCATCTACGAGCTTCACTTCAGCGACATTGATCTCTGCATCTTACGAGTAAAATTTCTACTCACTATACTCTGCCTCACTATACTCTGCATTTCGTTCATACACCTTGCAAGTCTCTATTGTTGGTGACCTTATTAGCAACCACCTTGGTTGCATCAAAGAGCACTCAAGACTTTACAAGTTGCGTGATTACTTGCTTGGGTATTATAAAAAATGGTAGACACTGATATATTTTGTATGTTATGCTTGATGGAACCAACTACCCATTATGGTTCTATATGATGCGACATGTATTGGTAGCCAAAGGGCTATGGAATGTTATGGTTAGCATTGAGAAACATGTTGGTTCTTTTGATGAACATGATGCAAAAGGCACATCTATAGGAACTAACTCAGTTTCAGATGGTGCATTACCACAACATAGCATACCTCCTACGCGGGAACAAACAAAGTGGGATGGAAGAGATGCACAAGCACATGCATTGCTTGATTTGTCAGTTAAGAGGAGTATCATTCCTTGCATTCATGAAGGACTGCTAAACATGCTTGGGATGCACTTGCATCATTGTACCAGGTACGTAAGCACGTGTTGCTTATACACGCAAGCAATTAGAGTTAAAGTATATGGATCCATGGATAGTTTCCTTATAAAAATCAAGGATTTTAAGGAGTAGTTGGCCAATGTTGATGAAATATATCCTAACAGTTCATTGGTGCTTACTATCTTGAATGCGTTGCTAAACTCGTATCAAGATTTTACTTCTACCATCAGACTTATGATGAAAGGCAATCCAAATGCTTTGAAGTTTGAAGAGCTTGTTTCGGTGCCATTGTAAGAAAAGCAATCTAGGCAAAACAGATTTGTCATGCGTATAGGAGATCAAGCTTTTGCCACCAATCAACAAACAGGTGAAGATAAATCCTTTCCCCCTCAGGGTAGTTAGAAGCCAAAATCAGAGTCATTGGGCAAGCCTGCAGATATGAAAGGTGACAAGCCAAAGAAAAAGGAAAAACGCAACTATTGCAAGAAATGACATTAATGAGTGTAGGAAATGGCTGGAGAAGGAGAAAAAGAAAGACTCAAGTATGGTTGTAGAGCTGATGCATTAGCATCCAACGTAGAAAACAAAGAATCTGCAAGCTATGCACATGATGATTGGACTTTCATTGTGCAATGCACTTATGACCCTTTGCATAAGGATGTATGCATGGTTGTTTATAGATGTACATGTCTGGTATTTTGACAGTGGTGCTAGTAAGCACATTACTTCTCATCGCAGTTTGTTCTCATCACTTAAATCTAATCCACAGGAAAACACTGTAGTAACATGTACAAACAACTCCTCATATCTTATAAAAGGAGTTTGTAAAATTGTTCTCATTGCGCAAATGGTGGAACAATCACGATTTCAAATGTATTATATGTACCAGGGATCAAGAAGAACTTTTTATCTATCTCTACAATTACTAAGGGTGGCTTAGTGGTTCAATTTGAGGATGATTGATGTATTATTCATGATCGCAGTGATGACAAGACAATTGTTGCTTCTAGTACTTTGTCTCATGGCCTTTATAGGCTAGATGCATATGAAAGACAAAGGCATGCTACATGTGCAGTTTCTGCCACAAAGGCAAGGGTGATGCTAAGCTGTGGCATGCACGCTTTGGTCACTTTAACTTTGGTAGTTTGTTGTGTTTGTATAAACATGACATGGTATCTGAGCTGCCACGTCTTGAAGCCCCTATCAAATATGTCTGTGAGGGCCATATTCTTAGAAAAATGCAACGGGCATCATTTCCCAAAGATGGTTCAGTCAGAGCTATCCAAAAATTGTAGCTTATACACAGTGATGTATGTGGTCCTATGAGGATACCATCTATTAGGAGCTACCTCTATTTTGTCACATTCATTGATGATTATTCCAGGCATACCTGGGTATATCCATTGAAATAGAAATCAGAGGTTTTTACGTGCTTTAGGCACTTTGCTGCTATGGTTCAAAATGCTTATGCATGTAAGATTGGTACCCTACATACTAATCGAGGGAGGGAGTATATGTCTAAGGAGTTCATGCATACATGACTGATAATGGGATAAAACACCAATGTACTGTGCCCTACACACCTCAGCAAAACAGTGTAGTTCAACATAAAAACACGTCTCTCATGGAGACGGCACATTGTATGGTTAAAAGTCAGGATTTACCTCATGGTTTCTAGCTAGAAGCAGTCATGTGTGCAACATATGTTTTGAACAGGTGTCCTACAAAGGCTTTGCATTTGATCACCTTTTGAAACTTGGAATGGTAAAAAGCCCTCTATGGCTCATATGTTTTGAACAAGTGTCCACAAAGGCTTTGCATTCGATCACCTTTTGAAACTTGGAATGGTAAAAAGCCCTCTATGGCTCATTTACGCATTTTTTATTGTCTTGCTTATGCACTTGTGCCTAAGCAACTTTGTAGTAGCAAGCTTGATGATAAGGCTGTTAAATATAATTTTATGGGATATAGCTCGGAAAGTAAGGGTCACCATCTCTATCATCCTACTACCAAGCAGATTCTTTGTGAGTAGAGATGTATTTGTGGAAGATGCAATTCAGCCCTTGCTTTCATGTAAAAAAACAACAAAATGTATATTCGCAAGACATATTTGACACTCTCCTTCCATTGTTCAATGCAGGATGCATTGATATAGAGCATTTGGATAATCCAAGGAATGCTGAAAATCAGCCCACACAGGTTACAAATCAGCATGTTTTTCATCCCAATATTAGCCTATGATGAGGCAAATGTGGATGATGCAGTTGATGAGGAAAGAAGGGAAATTGTGGCATCTAAAAGTATGCCAAAATGGCTGGTGCAAACACTACGTGATAGCAAATTGGCCACTCCTTTGCCTAGGAGAACACATGTAGGCTCTCATCATGCATCTCTTGTTGACGCAGGTTATGCTCTTATTGGCATTTTATGTGATGAAGAGGAACCTGTCTCCTTTGATGAAGCAAAGGAACCTGAAAATTGGATCACTGCTATGCAATCTGAGTATGATTTGATACTAAAAAATGATACATGATGGGATTTGGTAGACTTGCCTCTTGGCAAGAAGGCAAGTGGTACAAAATAGGTTTATAAGCTCAAACGTAAAGTGTATGGCAATGTTGAGTGATACAAAGCTAGGCTTGTTGCAAAGGGTTATGTACAAGAGAAAGGCATTGCCTATGGTGAAACCTTTGCACCCACATGTTGTATGACTACCATGCAGGCTATCATTGCATTTGTAGCATATAAAGGTTGGAATGTATGTCAGTTGGATAATATAAAAAATAGGTTTATAAGCTCAAACATAAAGTGTATGGCAATGTTGAGTGATACAAAGCTAGGCTTGTTGCAAAGGGTTATGTACAAGAGAAAGGCATTGCCTATGGTGAAACCTTTGCACCACATGTTGTATGACTACCATGCAGGCTATCATTGCATTTGTAGCATATAAAGGTTGGAATGTATGTCAGTTGGATAATATAAAAAATTCTTTCTTGAATGGAGATTTGCATGAGGTCTATGTATCTCAGCCTCATGGTTTTGTTCAAAAAAAGTTAAGAATCAAAAGTAGGCAAATTGAAGAAAGCTTTATATAGTCTTAAGCAGGCTCTCAGAGTATGGTATGAAAAGATACAGGCATACTCGGTTGCACAAGGTTTTTGCAACAGCCCAACTGACTAAGGATGTTTTATTAGTCATCGTGTTATATGTTGAATGACATGCTACTCACAGGCCCTAATGATAATGAGATGTTAGATCTTGGACCATTGTACTATTACTTGGGCATTGAGTTTTGGTAGCATAATGATGGCATTGCTATGCTGTAGAGGAAATACATACATCTTGTGAGGACCAAACACATAGATGTCCACTATCATTTCATCAAGGTGAAAGTGTTGGATGAACCGACAGATTTGACATATGTGAAGACAAAAGAGCAAGTTGTAGATATCTTTACCAAACCACTTGGTAAAGAGAAGTTTGAGTACTTTAGGGACAGCAGACTTGGAGTACATGAGATAGACATGGTGAGCTTGAGAGGGAGTGTTGATAATGCAAGCTCATTAGGAAGTGGTGGATAGAATTAGTGTGTGGACACTTGTCTATTAGTGTGTGTGTGTGTCTGTGTGGATAATAATGGTCATGCCTAATTGGCCAAGTGTGTGGACTTAAGCATTAGGATTATTTTAGTGTGAACTTATCACTATGTAGTGTGCTATGTTTTGTGGAGAACAATGAAGGAAAGATATGGAACTTCACTACTTGGTGTGTGTTGATGGAATGAGAGATTAGGTGTGCCTCTTGTATTCCCCTTTACTCTTTGTTCATTGGACAAATGGTAGAACAAGGATTACAGGTGAGATTCAATGAGCATGGATGCTTTGTTGAGGACTTCAAGAATGGCTACAAATTGATTACCAAAGGTAAAAAAGAAGGGAGATTGTTTAAGCTAGTTGCAAGCATACCAGAGTAGCCATGTTTTCTCATAGTCATGGGATAGTGCTAGAAATTAATATTTGGCACAAAAGAATTGGAAATGTGAACATATAGAAGCTGAAATCTATGCAAAGAAATTTCATTGTTGGTGGTATACCAAGATTAAAATATGATGGGAGCACTCATGTTTGTGATGCATGTCAATTTGGGAAACAAGCAAGGTTTCCATTTCCCAGGGATAGTCAAATGAGTAGGAGACCACTTGAGGTTATGCGTAGTGACATTATTGATGATTTCAACATGATGAAATGGATTTACTTCTTAAAAGAGAAGATTAAAGCATTAGGAAAGTTTAAAGAACTTAAAAAACTTGTGTAAAAGCAATATGGTCACTAGATCAAATGTTGTTGCCATATATATAGGCAGTGATGTGTGTGAACACACTTAGGACTGCCGGGGCACTTTTCCCCTCTTTAGGAGGTTTTTTTCCCCGGCTTGTATATACGCCCATTATTCTAGGGCTAACGTATCTTTGTACATTGACACAATCTAATACACTGTGTGTTGTGTGCATTCTTGCTTCTTCTCCAAGCTTTGTGTGCTTTCCCGCAACCCTAATTCCAACAATTGGTATCAGAGCAGGCATCGACTCCCAGGGCTACGCCGTCAGCACCCTCCGACTCATGTTCTCTGATTGAGGTGAGCTTTCATGAGCGCTTGCAGGTCCCTATACTCTGTAGAACCACCCGTAGGACCTTGCGTTCTTAGAAATTGTATCTGAGGTCGTTTCGGGCTCCGTTTTTGCATTACAAGTTCTGTACAGGTGCGTTCGTCATTTTATACAAAAATTTTGACAGTGCAGTTTTCTGCAAAACAGGCATACGTATTCTATTGTGGACCGTGCTACATAGCACGAGTTGTTTTCTGTTCAGTCTTTGCTTCATTACAGGTAGCTTTTGCATCAGTTTCAGTCACAGTGGCCATGGCTGATAACAGCAATGATGTATTTTGCATGTTGTCTGCTGATGTGACAAACTGGATGGAGACAGCAACTACCCACTTTGGGCATTGATGATGACATGAATGTTTTTCTTGTTGAGATTAAAGATCTCAAGGAGTAGTTGATTTCTACAGGTGAGATTATTCCTGATCATTCTCTTGTGCAGACTGTTCTTGATGCTTTACCTGAGTGATATCAGACTTTTGCTTCCACGTGGAGACTTGTTACTGTGAGGACAAACCTGATGTTGTCAAGTATGATACTTTAGTCAACAAGCTCTTGCAAGAAGCGTAGTCCAGGCAAAACAGGGCTAGGCAGCGTGCAGTTGATCAGGCATTTGTTGCTGCCCAGCAGAGAAGAAGTGGTAAGGCAGCCCCTTCTACTGTGTCTTCTCCTATTAGTAGGTCTGCAACTTCTTCTCCTTCCACAGGTAGCAACAATAGGTCTGAGAAGGCTCTTGATAAAGGCAAGAAAAAGATCAGGTGCAACTATTGTAAGGCAACTGATCATGTCATTAAGAATTGCCCTAAGCTAAAGGCTAAAGAGGCAAAGAAGAAAGAGTCAAATGCAGCCACAATAGCGGATGCTTCTACAAATGCAGATTCTGCAAATGTTGTACAGGATACAGAATGGGCGTTTAGCGTGTATTGCCAGTATGACCCATCTGTACATGATGCATGTTTGGTAGTTTCTGTTGACTCTGATGTATGGTATTTTGATAGTGGTGCTACAAAGCACATTACCTCGCATCGTGATATGTTCACTTGTCTTGAGGCTGTCTCTAATGGGAATACTGTCACATGTGCCAATAATGCTTCTTACCCAGTGAAGGGCATTGGTAAAATTATGCTTACTGCTGCAAATGGCAGCGCTTTCACACTTTCAGATGCTTTGTATGTGCCAGGGATAAAGAAGAATCTATTGTCTGTCTCTGCGTTTGCTAGACTTGGATTTGTAGTCAAATTTGTGGATGACAGATGTATTGTTCATGATTTGACTTCTGGTGATACGATTATTGTATCTGGTACCTTGTTTCGTGGGCTATATAGGCTCAATTCTTATGACAAGTGTGTGGAAGATTCAGCAAATGTAGTTTCTGATGAAAAGGCAGTTTCAGATGCAAAACTATGGCATGCTCATTTTGGTCATCTGAACTTTGCTAGTTTGCTGCGTTTGCAGAAATTTGATATGGTTGCTTCATTGCCCACTCTTGAGGCACCATTGAAACATGTTTGTGAAGGCTGTATTTTGGGCAAAATGCAGCATTCTGCGTTTCCAAAGGATGGTTCTGTGCGGGCCACTCGCAAATTGCAACTTGTACATAGTGATGTATGTGGGCCTATGCAAACTCCGTCATTTGGTAAACACTTGTACTTTGTGACTTTCATTGATGATTACTCAAGGCATGCATGGGTATATCCACTGAAGGCAAAGTCCAAAGTGTTTTTGTGCTTCAAACAGTTTTTGCTTATGGTTAAAAATGTATCCAATTGTACTGTGGGCACCCTCCGTTCTGATCGAGGGGGGGAGTACATGTCTAAAGAGTTTGATGCATTTCTGGCTAGTCGTGGGATAAAACACCAATGTACAGTGCCGTATACCCCTCAGCAAAATGGTGTTGCTGAGAGGAAAAACATGTCACTTATGGAGATGACACGATGTATGGTCAAGAGCCAAGCTTTGCCACATGCATTTTGGCTTGAGGCTGTCATGTGTGCTGCATATGTACTCAACAGGTGTCCCACTAAGGCCTTGCAGTCTGTTACTCCATACGAAGCTTGGCATGGCAGGAAGCCTTCTATTGGTCACTTGCGTGTCTTTGGTTGCTTGGCCTATGCTTTAGTACCTGTGCAACAACGTAGAAAATTGGATGATAAGGCTGTCAAATGCATTTTTGTTGGTTACAGTGCTGAGAGCAAGGGTTACAGATTGTATCATCCGCAGTCAAAGTGTATCTTGATTAGTAGATATGTTGTTTTTGTGGAAGATGCTGTGCAACCTTTGTTATCATGTACCAAAGAGACAGGTGTGAGCTCACGGGATGTATTTGATACGTTGTTGCCTCTATTTACAGGTGGGAATTCAAATGTAAGTCCTAATGAGGCAAATATTCAGCCTATGCAGATTTCAAACAACATCATAGATCAGCCTATTTCTGATGCAGATTTACATGATGTAATTTATGAGGATAGGGCTGAAAATGAGCAGGCTAGAGGTATGCCTAAATGGCTGGTGCAAACCTTGCGTGATAGTAAAATTGATGCATCTATGTCTAGTCGTACTCGTTCAGGTTTTCAGCATGCCTCTTATGCATCAGATTGTTATGCTTTGGCTGTGTCTAGTATGTGTGAAGAGGAAGAACCTCTTTCATTTGATGAGGCACAAAAATCAGAAAATTGGTTGGCTGCAATGCAAAGTGAATATGATGCTATAATGAAGAATGGTACATGGTCTTTGTGTGATTTGCCTATTGGTAAAAAGGTCATTGGATGTAAGTGGGTTTTTAAGTTGAAACAAAAGCCACTCATGGCTCTCTTGGGTATGGTTAAGGAGTGCACATTCACTAGATTCCCGTAATCCTTTCAAACATATATTCTCACTATTGAATTCAAAAGATATGTCATGAGAATCATAATCATTGTGAGGGTTATGTTCATGTCTCCATGGCATTCCAAGAATAACATCATATGAATGCAAATGTACAACTAGAAAAGTGTGAGGTTGACTATATGGTGCAATAGATAAAACTACATCTTTCACTTCCTTAGTGCAATTATACTTTGTTGAAAGCTCTTTTAATTTTATACTTTAAAGGAATAGCATTAAATTTAACAAGATGCACAAGCTTTTCGGAAATAAAATCATGCATACTACCATCATCATGCAATATGTTTACTTCCTTGTCCTTAATTTGTCCTTGCATTTGTAGAAACATATGAGGTGAAACTTGCTTTTCAATAGTGGATCATCTAAAAGATCTTTGTTTTTAGAATTATCCTCTAGAGAGAAGTCATCATCCTACGTATCTTCTTCACCATTAATCATGTTGACTCGTGTGGTTGTTGACTTCTTCTTCTTCTCCGGGAAATCAAGTGCAAAGTGTCCTTTTTGTACAATTGTAACATGTCATAACTCGAGGTACAAGATCTTGTTTCTTTTTTGTGTTATCACCCTTTTTATTGTTGTTGTTATGAGCACCACAATTGTTATTATTGTTTAAAACAACACTTTTGGTGGCATTAGGGTGTACCTATCAAACTTACAAAAAGGAACAAACTTTTTAAATTTGTTAGCATTAGAATCCTGGGGAATATTTTTTGGTGAGCTTCCTATGGTGAGCTTTTTTTCTTTTCTCTGGTGAGCTTTTTTGACAGTAACCATGTTGTGAAGCATGATCTAGTGTAAAATCTGTTATTCTTGTAACATATGGAACATAAAATATATACATCATATTTTCATCTTGTCCCTCAAGTAGTTGTGAAGAATGAGGTAGCCATAAAATAACTTTTGGGTAATAAAATAACTTCTGGGTAATATTAAACTTTCGTTGTCCATTCATGTCTTGTAGGTTGTCATTTTCGTTCTTCAACCGAGAGCATGGGCTAAATGGGAGCCTTTGAAGTTGGTGTCAATGTATCCATGTGGGCTAAAACGTGGATGTATAGGGCAGGAAGGACTTAATTAAAAAGTTAACATTGTCTTGGTGGCAGGGAGGACATAGCCATTGTTCTGGTTGTCCCATCTTAAACAACTATATATTCATACCAATAAAATGTCAATCATGCATGTGACCAATTATAGCCTTCTCTTAAAAGTGACACCACAAAAATGTCAATAATACATGTGAGCAATAATAGCATTCTCTCAAAAGTCTAATAGCATGTGACCTCCTTTTTGTCATTTGGCGATAATATTTTGCTCACATTATTTAGACTTTTCATAAGAATGGTGGACCGCACTGGATTTGGGAAAGATTTGTTGGGCTGAAAAATGTAGTTATTAACTAAAAGGTATTATTAAAAACAAAAAAACATTAGTTGGATTCATAGTGGAAAGATAAATAACATTGTTCTCAGTCATACAAAAACCTGATAAATACTTCATGTGATAATGAAATGTTAAATGTTATTCGATGCCATAGAACTTGCGATTCCTGCGTAAAGCTTCAATGATATCTCTCTCTCGTATAATAGGCGGATGGACAAGCATGTTCTCATTCAGATGTAGACCTAGAACTTGCAAGAACAAGTAATAAATGTGCTTACAAGCAAGATATGCTTTTTTTAAACCATGAACTCTCGCTACTAGAAGTCAAGACAACTACATTCGGGTTCTATCTTGATTTTCACCTTGTACTCCCTTCCATACTTGTCTGTGGAAAATGATACTACTAAGAAAGTGGATTTAGCCTCCCCATTATTTGTCTCCTTGATCATGCTGCGTAGTAGCATCTTGAATCTTCTTCAAAGCTGCCTTTGAGATTCCATGTCTCCACGTGGCTTTTTACTGAATTGTGCCTTGGTCTAAGGTAACATTCCCGATCTCATTTCTTGTACGACAAGCTACTTGCGGCATCTTTTGTGCACGCTTGGTTATCTCCAATCGAAAAGCTTTAGACTCCAGTTTGCAAATCTCCTCAACTGTCAAATTTCTTCCTGTCTGCATTGGCCATACCCTAGGAACAGGTGGTGTAGGTTGCACTATATTGTGGTCCATATTGCTTGTATGGTCAAGCCTCTCATTACGAAACTACATCCACTGGTCACATACACCACTTGGCCTAGGATGCTTCCTTGAGCCCTAAAAACAAGGAGTAGGCACTCTAGTACTATATGCAGGTAAGATTTGCTTGCACTTTGTCCTTGGACCACATAACCCCATACATGTTATTTTGTAACCAACACGTGTTCTCCTTATTGCCCAATCTCTTGATGGCAAATCACGCTCGATGACTATAGAGCCATGTGCTCCTTCATGTCATGCTCCCTGAGCTATTGTCCTAACCCCTCCTATAGTGGGTTCATTCCTATCTGCAATTACACCTTTCTGGTTGTTAGGGGTCGCGAAGTTAAGTTTTAAACGTCTCCCCCCGGTGTTTTCTTTGCCTATTTACCATTACATAGCCTGGTCGATGAGACTCGTTACCTATAGGTCAATTTATAGTAGTTGATTTCCTTTTCTTTTTCTGGACAGACTCTCCATGCTTTACAAATATCCTCACTAACCTTCAAAGCCTCTTCTTTAAACACAAAAAGTCTCCATTTGTCACACATTGTTTTGTGTTCATGTTGGTATTTTGGCACAATGTAGTTTTTTGTATGTTCATTCAAGCTTTGCTTCCAATGAAAGAGGCAAGTTCTTTCTCCACCTTCGAGTGGAGTCTTCATGTCCCCATTATTAAATATTGATCTGACTACCAGTCAATTTGCTTGAGCTTCATTAGCCATGAAGCCATATGTAACCCTAAAAGGCCAAGGGCTCTTACTTATATTTATATACTACTTTTTGATATATATATATATATATAGCTATATATATATATATATATATATATATATATATATATAGCTATATAGCTATATATATATATATATATATATATATATATATATATATATATATATATAGATATATAGATATATATATATATATATATATATATATATATATATATATATAGCTATATATATATATATATATATAGCTATATATATATATATATATATAGCTATATATATATATATATATATATAGATATATATATATATATATATATATATCTATATCTATATATATATATATATATAGATATATATATATATATATATCTATATATATATATATATATATATATATATATAGATATATAGATATATAGATATATATATATAGATATATATATATATATATATATCTATATAGATATATAGATATATATATATAGATATATATCTATATATATATATATATATCTATATATATCTATATATAGATATATAGATATATATCTATATATAGAAATATTCTATATATATATATATATAGATATATATCTATATATAGATATATCTATATATATATATATATATATATATATATATATATATATATCTACATAGATATATCTATATAGATATATATCTATATATATATATATATATATATATATATATATATATATATATATATATATCTATATCTATATATCTAGATATATATATATATATATATAGATATATATCTATATATATCTATATAGATATATATCTATATATATATATATATATATATATATATAGATATCTATATATATCTATATATCTATATATCTAGATATATATATATATATATATATATATATATATATATATATATATTATATAATATATATCTATATAGATATATATATAATATATATATATATATATATATATATATCTAGATATATAGATATATATTATATAATATATATCTATATAGATATATATTATATAATATATCTATATATTATAGATATATATATAGATATATATATATATTATAGATATATCTATATATTATATAATATATATATAATATTATATAATATATATATATAGATATATATTATATAATATATATCTATATAGATATATATTATATAATATATATCTATATAGATATATATTATATAATATATATCTATATATATATATATATTATAATATATATATATATATATATAGATATATCTATATATATATATTATATATATCTATATATATAATATACATATAAGCTTATATAAATGCAACCTTACAAGGCCAAGGTCCCCTACTAGCCCTCCTTTCTTGTGAACATTGACGGTGCGTGCTGTAGGTAAGCCATTTTTTCTTGCCCTATTTTTTTCTTCTGGGGGACAGTTGAGAAAGATCCAAGTTTTTACGCTGCTTTTTCTATGGTCCCATATGCTCTAATAGAGAGAGAGAGAGAGAGAGAGAGAGAGAGAGAGATTTGCTTGGCTTGATCCCAGCCGCTTGATCTCTGGCCACTTTGGCGAGGAAGGGCTTGATATCGATGTGAGGCACATGCCAATCATGCCAATGGGGAAGAGCCTGATAACAAGTGAAGAGACCGCAGCTTAAAGTGATGATCAAAGTTGGGCCTTCAAAGCAGAGCATGAAAGATAACATATGACATTGTATAGGAAGTTGGCTGCAATTCTAGGGAGAATTTGAAGCCTTCTTGGTAGGCTGCAGAACCTCACAAATATAGGAGAGTTAGACACCTCCCAATAGCCTACGTGCAGGCTACTGGGATGTGTCTAACTCTCCAATATTTGGCCCCTTAAGCACCCCTTAAGGGAGATAGAGAGGGTGTTATGGTGTTAGACACAGAGCCGCTAAGCACTCATAGGGGAAAACTCATGATAGCAGCCCAATGTTTTTTGACTTAGACAGCCCAATGTATGGCAGTGGTGACATGGTGACCTAGAAAAGAAGACCCATGCTCTGATGGGAGGTGTCTAACTCTCCAAGATTGTGGCAATGATGTAGAAGGTGGATGGAATAAGTGGGAGGTGGGTCATGTTAATGGAAGGTGGCCGAGAGGTGGGTGCCTTGGCTTGGTGACAGGAGATGGTGGGGTGATGGGAGGTGGAGTGGTGAGGTGCTGCTCGACTTGGTGTTAATTATGCATTGCATCAGACAATCAATCCAGTCCATAGACGGGAGGCTCATGATTCTATCGACTCCTCTACTGAGGGAAAGAGGAGGAGGCAGAACAAAGCTCCATCAATAATCCCAGTGGAGAAAGAAGTGGACAAGGGGTTCAACACGAGAAGGAAGTGGACACGGGGGCCAACAACAAGAAGGGTGATGATAGTCATGTTGGTTCAATTGTGGTGCATAATAGCATAATTCACGTTGATCATCCTACCAACCACCCAATTGTTTTTGGAAAAGAAATTTTGCCTAGGATATTGGAAGAAGTTATTGAGAGTTTTATTGTGAAGAGAGAGGTCGATCCTCCTAGTATCCCACTATGTCGATTGGTACCCAATGAGGCCATAAGGGCTGTTGTCGGTGGTGGTATGGAGGGCCTAGAAGCAAAGTTTCACAAAATGGGCTATGGTGTCTTGTCTCCCCCTTTCCTTCTATCATTAACAAAACCAAGAGAGGATGAGCACATGGTTATAGAGGATGACTTAGTGGAGAAGGGTCCACTATGGAGAGAAATCAATGAAGAGTTTGAAACCAACTTGCCACCGAAGTGGGAGGATTCGCAGAGGCGAAAAATTTTCTTGTGTGGGATAGCAAGCATAGGTTAAAGACATGGTGGTTGATGATTCAAGGAGGTATGTTGCATTGTTTGTTAGTTTTGTGCACTATGGAGAGTCCTCAATTGACATAACGCTCTCTTTATTTTAGAGTTCTCTATGGTGAGGTGGAGGCATTGCAGTGTAAAGTGCCAATTTTTCAAGGTGGATCGTGCATTGGAGGGAGAGCTAATTGCTCAAGAGTGTTGTGATGCTTGTAGCATTGCCCGGAGGGGATGGCCATTTCACGAGCGAGCGAGAACAGCGAGACACTAAAACCGAGCAACTATAAAAATTTTGATCAACATAACACTATTCATCTCGCAATATAAGTAGACTATAAAAAAGAGAAGCACAAGTTATTTGAGGATGACTATAGACACCACATTATCCGAAGTAGCTACATCGATCCACTATAATATCAAAACCCCACCAAAATATTAGAACTAGCTACATGAAAATAGCAAAAGAGGTTTGACACATAGGAAGAACTGAGAGAGGACCAAAGTTATCATTTGGCTCAAGCCCAAGATGGTTCTCAAAGTATTCATCTTGATTACAGGAGAGAAGATCTCATCAAAGTCAATCCCATGTTCCTACTTGTCCCCCTTTGCAACCAGCCGTGCTTTGTACTTTGGCAACGAGGAACCAGAAGTGACTTTCATCTTATAACTTCACTTGCATGGAAGAATCTTATAAACCCACTTGCATGGAAGAATCTTATAAACCCACTTGCATGGAAGAATCTTTTGCCCTTTAGGCAGATGCACCAAATCCCAAGTACCATTCTTTTTAAGAGATTCCATCTCTGATAGCATAGCTTTGAACCACTTCTTGCTGTCCTCTCTAGTCATTACTTTGGCAACGAGGAACCAGAAGTGACTTTCATCTTATAACTTCACTTGCATGGAAGAATCTTATAAACCCACTTGCATGGAAGAATCTTATAAACCCACTTGCATGGAAGAATCTTTTGCCCTTTAGGCAGATGCACCAAATCCCAAGTACCATTCTTTTTAAGAGATTCCATCTCTGATAGCATAGCTTTGAACCACTTCTTGCTGTCCTCTCTAGTCATTGCTTCCTTGAAGCATGACGACTCACCACAGTCAGTTACCATGACATAATCAGTAGCATACTGAGCACCAGGAACAAACCTATCAGGTGGTCTTGAAGGTCAGGTCGACCTGCGAAGCGAGGGTTCAGCATTTGCGGGCGATGTGGCTTGCAAATCTGCATTTATAGCTTACTGTCCTAAAATTTCAGCATGTTGTCCTACCACATCTGGCTATCCAAACTGCATGTTTTCATGCTGAGGCTGTGGGGCATCATGGGCAATACCTTGCCGACCATTTTCAGCATCATTCCCTGCATTTTCAGGGTCATTTACAGCAGGTATTCGCTGCTATCTACTGGGCACAATCTATTGTCCAACAGGTATATCTTCCCTGAAAACAACCCTTCTAACCTCCTCTGTCTTTTCGGGCTGCTTATGCATGCGATCTTCACGAAAAATTACATCATTGCTGCGTACTATTTTCCTTTTCTCGGGATCCCATAACCTGTACCCCATTTCACCCTCGTCACCATATCCTAGGAAAATGCATTTACAGGACTTTGGCTGAAGTTTGTTGCGTTCCTCCTTACGGACATGCACAAAGGCCTCGCAAGCCAAACACTCTCAGATGAGAATATGAAGGTGGCTTGCCCGACCACTCTTCCTGAGGGACTCTCCCCCCCAAAGACCTGTTCGGTGACCGATTAATCAAGTGAACGGCTATCATAACAGCCTCTGCCCAAAAACCATGGGGTAATGCAGCATGAGACAGCATAGTACGGACCTTATCCTAAATGGTCCGATTCATACGCTCTGCAACTCCATTCTGGGGTGGATTATGAGGGGCAATGAGCTCCCTCTTTATCCCTTTGCTATCACAAAAGTCCTGAAAGGCTTTGGACACATATTCCCCACCATTGTCAGAGCGAAGACACTTAAATGTCTTACCAGTCATGTTCTAATGCAAGAATTTCTTAAATTTGTCAAGAACCTCAGTCTTACTACCAATAGGGTACACCCAGACTTTTTGTGTAGCATCATCGACAAAGGTGACAAAGCATTTCTTTCCCCCTAGAGATAACCCTGGCATCTGACATACATCTGAATCTACTAACTCTAAAGCATTTCTTTCCCTCGAGAGATAACCCTGGCATCTGACATACATCTGAATCTACTAACTCTAAAGGCAAAGAGTTCAATGAAAGAGACTTTTTATGTGAAGTTTGGGCATGTTTACCATAAACACAATGATCACAGTGCTCAAAATCAACATATTGAAGACAAGGCAAATAACCCAAACGAGTAAGTACTTTCATTCCAGTCTAACTCATGTGTCCCAACCAGCCATGCCACAAGGAAACACTCGGCTGCTCAGCCACACGGCAACAACATGGTCACGCACACTAGATACATGTAGCGGATACAAAGTATCACTCTTTGAGCCTCTGGCAATAACCCTAGATCCCTTATAGATCTTCCATTTCCCATCACCAAAGGTGGTATAAAAACCATCATCATCTAGCTGCCTAGTACTGATCAAGCTCTTCTTGAGCTGGGGTACATTCCGTACATTCTGAAGAGTAAAGACAGATCCATGCTGAAACTGCAGCTGCACAATGCCAATGCCAATGCTTGCAATGTCACATGCATAGTTGTCCCCCAAGTGGACAACACCGTGTCTACCCCCAGTGTAGTCTGAGAACCGCTCACGATTAGGAGTGACATGAAATGAGGCACTTGAATCCAAGATCCAGGTAGGCATGTCATCATCCGTATCTGCTACCAAGGCATGTCATCATCCGTATCTGCTACCAAGGCATGTGCACTGAAGCAAGAAGAGACAAGGAGTACATCATTACCCCATTGTCGCTCTCATGGCTGACTACATTCACTTCTTCAATCTTGACACTACTCTTCTTAGCTGGCTGACTATCCTTCTTCTCATCCTTGCTATCATCAGTCTTCTTACTCTTTCCTTTCTCTTTCTTCCACTTAAAGCATTCCCGCTTAAAGTGTCCTTTCTTGCCACAATGGTGGCACTCCACATCTTTCCCACGAGATTTACTGCGTCCTTTGCTTTCAGATTTCCCCCTCTACTGAGACCTGCCTCTAGTATGCAAAGCACTGGATGACTTGTTAGATGCATTGTTCTGCCGATTCATCTCTTCCATAAGTAGAGAACTCTCTACATCACAGTACAGCAGCATAGCATTCAAGTTGCTCATGGCTGTCCTAAAAGTATCCCAGCTTTCAGGTAGAGTACATAACAGAAAAGTAGCCTTGACGAACTTCAAGGTAACCAGTTGGCTGAAAATGGAATTAAACTCACTGAGGTGTACAGACATGGTTGTCCTCTCCTGCATGCGTAAATCCATCAATTTCTTCAGCCAATAAACTTTACTTGCAGAATTCTTCTGAGCATACAATTCCTCCATTCGCTTCCAAATGGCATAGGCAGAATTGAGCCCTTCTATGTTGAACAACAAAGCATCGAAAACTGAAAGCTCAATGGTCGAATGAGCCAGCTCATTCAGCTCATCCCAATCCTCTTGCTCTATGTCCGCTGGTCGTGCTCCTTTCAAGTTGATAGGCTTCACCTGTTTCTTTTGCACCAAGACATTGTAGCACTGCTTTTACCAAATTGCAAAGTTATGTGTCCCTTCAAGCGTCTTGATGTGCATAAGATGACTACTGTCACTGCTGCCAGCAGCCATAATTGCAGCTCAAATGACAAGAAGACAAACCAAATCTATCAAAAAACAAGTAACCAAGAAGAGATGCAAACTGACCAGCAAATTCTGCTGTTCACTCTAAACAGCACCAAAATGCCTGTATAGACTAATCTGTTTCAGCCTAAAAATGAGGCATAAAGCATGTGCACCCAATGTCCAAGCATATGTCAACAATATCAGTACCAAATCAAAACATAAGGACCTCAATGGGAACCATCCAACTGTCCAAAATACCCTCTATGTTATGGTACTTGCAAACTGTAATTTTTCAGCCAAGACAAAATGTCCCAAGCTCAAAACCAAGCTCAAAGGATCCCCAAAATTATTCCTAGGTATATGACATCCAAGATAAGCATCTAGACATAGCTTTGAGTACCCGAGATAGTGCCTGCAACCAATAGGCATGTCATTCAATATCAAAATGAGCAATGACAGTGCCAAAGTCAGCTCCAAATCAGTACTAAATGGTAGGCATAACATCCCATGACAAGTAGGCTTCCATTTGGGCATGTATAAGCATCAAACAACCAATGCTATTCAAGCATATGCATGAACTGTCAATGCTACCCTTGTAAATTGTTATGAACAGTCCAAGAAACTGAGTAAAACACTCCCAATGCCAATGCCAAGCTAGAATCAAATGCGAAGCTCAAGAGTGAGCTCTCAAGTATCCAATGATGGTCCTGGAGTTGCCAATGATGAAGGAGATGATCAAGATAGTGGGCTGATCTGCCTGCAGCCAAGATCTGTATACATTGTCCTCAGAAAAAAGCCTCTGTTTTTTCAATTTTAGACATGCCTGCACTCCAAATCAGCTCACAAGCTCTTCTACAAAGTCGTAGAACTCAAAGCGAGCTTCGTTTTTATAAAAAAAGTTTTTGAATCCGAGTTTTCTAGCTCTAGTTATGAGCAAAATAGTGACCTGTATGGTTAATCTGTCCAGAACTGAGATAGAATCATGGCTGCTAACGTGGTGGCGCCTGGCTGGTTGGGAGGGCTGGAAGGCTACAATGACTCAATGCTAATGTGGGGGGGGGTCCCAAATGACCCTCCCAAGCTCCCTCTTGCAGCTCAGAGGCAATGGTAATGCTTATGCTTCACAAGAAGCAGAGACATGGCTGTCCTGTTTCCAGCTTGAAGTGCTCTTCCTGTGAGGATTACTGTTATTACTTAGTATTTCATCTACTATCTGTGTATTTAAGACTGAAACTGAAAGTAGACTTGAACACAGATGTTTGATTGATTGAATGATTGAAATTGTGATACAACATGCTCCTTATTTAGGAGTTCAAGAGACACGAATGAAAAGACACATCCCATGACCAATAGTCATGACTCTAGGCGAAGGGACACATCCTTTGGACGAATAGCTGCAACCATTGGGTGAAGAGTTGCAACCCTAGAGCGAAGGGGTGTGACCAGTCGTCGAAGGAGTGTGGCTCTTGATGAAGAGGCATGTCTCTAGAGTGAATAGTCGTGACCATCCAAGTGTAGGGGTCCTCTGTAATCATGTCACTTCAGTATTTGTAATCATAAGGAGACTGTATAATGAACTAAGTCACAATCGTGACATTCCCTCCCATTTAAAATAAAACCCAGGGGTAGTTGTGACTCTGGAAGAAGGGAAAGGATTGTAGTGCTTCTGCATCCAAAGCTCTAGCTGCTAGATCCCATGTCATGGCATTATTGTTGACCATAACAATCTTGCATATACCAAACTGAATATTGACTGCATCTGCAACTTGTCTCATCTTTACCAAAAGCATGAGAATCATATCTGTAACTTGAGTAGAACTTTTGTTAACATCATTGGTAACTTCGAGCTTTGTCCAAGAAAAGATTGAATCTTTATCTGCTTCAAGTGAAACTATTGGTAAATTATCTGATTGTGTCACCACGCTTTTCGGCTGAGAGGCGACGACCACCTGTTGGATGTCTGAAAGGGATTCCACTGATTTTTCTGAAACACAAAAGTCTTCAAGTGTTGTCGTAGGTTGAGAAGAAATATCTTCCATATGCTGTTCTTTGCTCAGAAAGTTGTTCTCGGGACAAGTTATGTCCAAAGATTCATTTACACCACTGAAGGTAAGGACTAGAGTCTTCATTTTTGAAGAAGAATCATCATTCACCATGGCGTCAGGTAGCTGGTCAGAGGCAAAGACTCCGTTTTGCACGGGCGATGACGAGGGTATCACTTCTGCCTGGGTCACGGCAAGAAAAGGAGTTGTGAACATTGTATCTGTCACACATGTACCAGAATCTTCTGAATCTTCAGCTTTCTCAGCAGGTATTAAGGCTTCCAATGTAGAAGGGGGAGGTTGAGGTTGTTTACGCCTCTTAGACCTCTCAAGGATCCTCTTGCACAATGTGAGAATGAGTAAGTCTTCAACACTGCCACCAAGAGCTTGCAAGGACTTGAATGTAGGGCATTGCTCGCGAGGGGAAACTTGTCCAACGTCGCGGCGTTCACGACCGAGTACTCGACTAGGGTCGGACACACGTGCCACTAAGTAAGCCCATCTTGATATGGCTGATTTCTTTCCAAGATGTGATCCTTTGGAAGCTTCATGTTGTTGCTTTGGCTTTTGCTGATAGTGATTCAAAGATTGACCTTTCTCATAACTGTTGTAATGCTGAGAATGTTTGCGATGAGCATGCAGAGGCTCGAACGAAGTTATTTCATGTCTGGTGGTCTCTACAGAACTGTGCTGAGGACAAGAAACCTGTTGTGGGTGTTGTACGCCGAGAAGTTGCTTGTCGGGAGCTTGAGGAGGCTTTGACTCACCTTGGATCAAGTGTGACAAAAAAGTAGCCAGAGAAGGCTTCAAGAGTAGTTGAAATGCCTTCATTTCATGCTCGAGAAGGAAAATCGGTGAAGAAAATGAGGATTTGAGGCCACTTTCAACACTTTATGCTTGTTGTAATTTCTGGACAGCAACAAAATTCTGCACTGCAGGGTTTGGTGGAAGCTCTACATGCCAAGAAAGTCATTGCCAAGACAAGAGGGGCATACATGAAGAGGGCTGCATCCGGGGGGTTGGGGGTGCCGGTTCACATTAGCGTACGCCCGTTGGTTTTTTTTTTTTAAAGATTGTGCTGATCGCTGGCCGTGGGGTACTCCTTTTTTTTTTAATGCACTGAAGGCTGGCGGGTTTTGTCTTTTTTTTTTGTGCGTGTGCGCTGGTTGGCGGCCGGGCCCTTACGCTGGCTGCCGGCTGCTTCACGTGGCTGGTGGAAGCCACGTGTATAATAAGGCTTAAGTATAAGCCTTAATTTATAAGGCTTGTTATTATTATTTTTATGTGTAAAGGTGATGCGTCGCCGACTGGAAAGGGTGCGCCGCGTAGAAGGCCTGGATCGCGTCGCCGACTGGATAGAAAGAGGTGCGCCGCTTCGAAGGGGCGCCGCCAGCAAAGTGAAGAGGTCGGCAGTTGCTAGTCGGCGGCGATGAACTCAGGGTCGGCAGTTGTATGAATCATCGAGGGGCTCACAGCCTGCAGCACACGAAGCTAGGAGGGGAGGGGTTCCATATTCGGCTGCAAGAGGGGAAGTTAGTTCCTGCCATGCTGCGAATGCCTAACACCACCGGCAGCAGGGAGGGAGGGCAGTGACTCTGGGTGCGCGAGGCGTGTTCACGGGACCACCGAGGGCGCGGGCAGAGGGAGACGGCTGCTGGAACTCCATCGGGTTGGGACGGGGAAAAATTTCAGCGAGGCTTAATCTTTAGGCATCTGCTGCGGGTGAGAAGATCTTTCCTCCGCCTCCATACAACACCGAGAAGAGGGTGGAGCGGAGAGGTGAGAGGCTCACAACCGTAGGCCCGGGAAAAAATTTTGCTCTGATACCACTGTGAGGATTACTGTTATTACTTAGTATTTCATCTACTATCTGTGTATTTAAGACTGAAACTGAAAGTAGACTTGAACACAGATGTTTGATTGATTGAATGATTGAAATTGTGATACAACATGCTCCTTATATAGGAGTTCAAGAGACACGAATGAAAAGACACATCCCATGACCAATAGTCATGACTCTAGGCGAAGGGACACATCCTTTGGACGAATAGCTGCAACCATTGGGTGAAGAGTTGCAACCCTAGAGCGAAGGGGTGTGACCAGTCGTCGAAGGAGTGTGGCTCTTGATGAAGAGGCATGTCTCTAGAGTGAATAGTCGTGACCATCCAAGTGTAGGGGTCCTCTGTAATCATGTCACTTCAGTATTTGTAATCATAAGGAGACTGTATAATGAACTAAGTCACAATCGTGACACTTCCAAAAGAGCTCAAGACACACTCAATAATGCCCCAACTCTGCCTTGATGAGGTTCAGAGGTGCCCTGATAGATGCCAAAGCAAATGAGATCAAGACAAACCTCAATGAAGAGCTGCCATGGCTGCCATAGCTGCGAGCTTTCAAGCCGACTGCTGCTCCCCTGCTGCACAAGCTCCTGCTCCCGAATCCCGAGCTCTGATACCACTTTGAAGTGCGTGGATCGAAGAGAGGATGGAGCTTCAATGGTGGATGCTATGCAGGTGAGAGAGAGAGAGAGAAATGACACAGTGTGTAGGTACAATAGTGTACAAATTTTTGGTTTTCTGGATAGGCATATAGTACATAGAGTACAATGCCAGGCCCAGTGGTCAGGTACATTGCCCTTTGTTTCCAACAAAAACCAAGCGTGCACAAAGGATGCCGCAAGCAGCTTGTCGTACAAGAAATGAGATCGGGAATGTTACCTTAGACCAAGGCACAATTCAGTAAAAAGCAATGTGGAGACATGGAATCTCAAAGGCAGCTTTGAAGAAGATTCAAGATGCTACTACGCAGCAATTCGGCATGATCAAGGAGACAAATAATGGGGAGGCTAAATCCACTTTCTTAGTAGTATCATTTTCCACAGACAAGTATGGAAGGGAGTACAAGGTGAAAATCAAGATAGAACCCGAATGTAGTTGTCCTGACTTCTAGTAGCGAGAGTTCATGGTTTAAAAAAAGCATATCTTGCTTGTAAGCACATTTATTACTTGTTCTTGCAAGTTCTAGGTCTACATCCGAATGAGAACATGCTTGTCAATCGACCTATATACGAGAGAGAGATATCATTGAAGCTTTATGCAGGAATCGCAAGTTCTATGGCATCGAATAACATTTAACATTTCATTATCACATGAAGTATTTATCAGGTTTTTGTATGACTGAGAACAATGTTATTTATCTTTCCACTATGAATCCAACTAATGTTTTTTTGTTTTTAATAATACCTTTTAGAGTTAATAACTACATTTTTTAGCCCAACAAATCTTTCCCTATTGTGTCTGCTCTGCAGAAGGAATTCGTGTCAATCCTTAAAAGATAGAGACCATTAGATTATAGCCTAAACTAAAGGACATTGATGAGTTGAGATATTTTCTTGGTTTATATTCTTACTATAGAAGATCTGTCAAAATTTTTGCTTACAAAGCACATTACTTGGCTGAATTATTGAAAAAGGCTAAAGTCTTTCTTTGGATTGACATATATGAAAAATATTTTAATACATTTAAGTACACACTTACCCATGAACCTATATTAACATTAACTAAATTCCTTATACCATTCTTTGTGGTAGTAAATGATGCTAGTGGACATGGTATTGGTGCTATGCTTATGCAAGATAATCATTCAATTGCTTTTGAAAAAAGAAAATTAAAACCATCTAGCCTTAAGTATAGTACTTATAATAAAGAATTGATTGCTATTATTCATGCATTGAAAAATTAGAAACATTATTTATGGGTTCTGAGTTTATCATTAAAACTGATCAATAAAGTATTAAACATTTGCTTTCACAACCTTTCATATTAGATAGACATATTAAGTAGGCATCTTTTATTTAAAGTTTTCAGCCAGCTATTTAATATACACTTGGACATGAAAATGTTATTACTGATGCTTTGAGTAGGAGAAATAAAATAATGGGCGTCCCCATAGAGATTATGACTAACATTTTCTTACAGAACCTTTAATATTAGATAGACATATTAAGTGGGCATCTTTTATTCAAAGTTTTCAGCCAGCTATTCAATATACACTTGGATATTAAAATGTTGTTGTTGATGCTTTGAGTAGGAGAAATAAAATAATGGGTATCCCCATAGAGATTATGACACATTCCCTCTTGCTCAGGTTGCAATTGATCTCAATTGCGTGGATGGTAAGAGTAGATGAGATTTTGATAAGAACGGATATTGTCCCATTTTAGGGTTAACAAGGTTTGCCATATCCAATCATATGTCAAAGCATGAGTAATCTACATTAAATGTCAAGGATGGACATGCCAAACTCATGTACAAACAAGACATAAAGCAATGGTGTGTCCAAATCTCAAACTTGAACGGACACCTTTAAAGGTCCAACAGATAATTTATGGTGTTTCCCACTCCAAGAACGTGTGATAGTGAGCTAGGATGTGCTCCCTAGTGTTGTAATGCATCAATGTATTATGAGATGATATAAGCAATAGGCCATCTAGAAGCTTTGGGCGCCCACCTAGCCATAGTTTAAGTGTGTGTGAACTCTTATGGTCATGTATATAAGGCAATTTCTCTCATAATGCAAGAGGACTCTCCCATTGTGCAATTGAGCTTTCCCTCTTGCTAAACCTCTCTCTAGTGCATGCTCGTGAGTGTGTGTGAGTGATTTGATGTAAGAGAAGGGAGTAGTGCCCGTAGTGCAACACAATGGTGTGACAATGCTCAAGGAAGAAGGCCAATGTGAAGCTACCCATGGTGGTGTTGAGCTTGGAGATCTCAAGGGTTACGAGTTTGGCCACATCAAAAATATCCCCACGACACATTGAGGTGAGTAGAGCTGAGTGTTTCCCTCTTTGTTATCTCTTATCCTTAACATTTTTGGCACTGCTACTGTGGGAGCTATCCCTTAACTTTATCATTTGTTTTCCTCCAATCTACAGTTTACCCATGGTCCACACTCTTAGTGGAGTGCCACAAACGAGAGTGGGATTTGATGGAGCTTTGTGTGGAGCTTTGTGTGGAAATGGTGTGATTTTGCTTTCTTTAACTCTCTTTTTTGTGTTAGAAGCATGCTAAACTAGTGTCAAATGGCATCTAAGGAATGCATTAGCATGTAAATTGTTAGATTGTTAGACTTGTGTTTGTTAGGAGTAGTAATTTGTAAGGTCAATTGCTTCCTCATTGCATGGAGGAATGTATTGGCTTGTGTTTTTTAGCCTTCTTTTTGTGATAAACATAGAGTATTTTTGCTTAATTTTTTTGTTTTTTGTTATGTTTAAGTGCATTAGGTTGTTAGCAACTATTGTAAAAAGCTTAATCATCAAAAAAATATGAAAAACTCTTGAAATTCACTAATTACTCTTGATGGATTGGTTTTTTCCATTAAGGGGGTGATTAATAAATCTCAAGAGCATAAATGTTAATCTTTGATTAGAGCTTAAGATAATTTCTACACAAATCATTAGTTTTAATTGGAGCTTAGTTAGCATGTATTCAATGCATGTGTAAGAGATGTGTAAGAGGGGAATGGGCGTAAGCCAAGAAAAGGTTGCAAGTTATCATGTGCATTGAATGAGCTGTAAGAGGGAGTGTTGACTTTTGTCCCACTCACCTTTTTGGGAAAACCACCTTTTTAACTTTCTCGCTTGTGAAAACCAAGAAACCACCTTAACCAAAATGGAAACTACTCACATGAGTAGGGCCGCATGTGGTAACCCAAAAAAAACTCATGGTGCCACATCACCAATCAGAAGTGTTATTGCCATGTCATCTATCACACCGTCATTTACCATGTCATCAATCACGCCATGGAGAAAAATTTTAAAAATCATGATGCCACACCACCAATCTCACGACTGTCGTGATTACCATGACATTAATCACACCATGATTTGCCATATCATCAATCATGCCATGAAAAAAAAAATCAAAAAAACCCTAGTGCCACATCACCAATCTCAGCCGTGGGCTACCACATCATCAATCATGTCGTGATTTGCCACGTCAATCATGCCGTGATTGCCACATCACCAACAATCACATCTCTTGAATCGTATCCGTGAAAATGTAAACTTGTAAAATCACGGTGTAAGAACAAGGTTAAAAAAGAGGAAAGAATGGCTAGTCTAAAAGGTCAAAGCTTACTCCTACACATGTAGATGTCTAATTCAAAGCCAGCCTTAGGCTACCACCCATTACTCATACTCCTTAGGGACTTCATACCCGCATTGGACTAACACTATACACATGAGTGCTCCACTAGGTTTCACCAAACCTGTAATAGTCCTAATGACGCCAATCTCAAGTCCCTTGCATAACACTAATTTCAACCCAATCACTTCTCAAATCCCTTTCTACTTTAGTGAACAAAGTCTTTCCAAATCCCTTTCTCCTTTAGTGAACACTTTAGGAAGGGGGGTCGCTCATGGTTTGAAAGATGTCCTAGGCCAAGAAGGAGTTACACATAGCTCAAAGGGATGCCCTTAAACATGTTACTTGGGAAATATCCAAATACATGAATAAATTTGATGGTTCCATGGACCCTTATGAGTTTATGCAAGTTTTTGAACAATGTTATGATGCTTTTAGAGCTATTGATTGCCCGTCCAAGGTTCAAGCTTTCACATTATAATTAACAGGCAAAGCTAGTTGATGGTTTACCACATTACAACCTGAGATCAAAGTCAACGTCAAAACTTTGAAGGTAGATTTCATCTATGGGTTCTCGAAGCAAGGCCATTGATGGTGTGCATCACATGAACTTTACTCAATCGAGCGACTCAATCGAGTGAAAAAATGATGAAATCATACAAGATTTTATCCTTTAGATAAAAACACTGAATTCACAGTGTGAACCATGGGAAAAATTGAATGACGCTCAATTGAAACGATGTTTATGATAGGGCTAAAGAAAAATGGCTTGTACAATTTGATCCTTGTATCAAATCTTGAGACCTTTGATCGATATTGCAAAAAGGCTATTCGGTTGGATGACAACATGCTAGATGATGACCTAGAAGTGGGGAGTTCCTTAACCAAACAAAGGGTTGTAAACAAATTGATTTCAGAGCTCACCACAACAACTTTACACCGCTTTAATGGTGGGGAGAGAAATCTAGAATCAACAAAATCTGCAACCTCTTCCTCCTGGGGGCATAAAGCCAATGCTTTTATATTACAATCATTGCAAACATGGCCATGAAACCGCACTTTGTCCTAAGGTTTGTACAACTGAACCAAATCAGTCATAGACACAAGTACACCAACCCTTGTGGAATAGTGCTATACATTTAACACAACGAAATCTGACACAAATGAATCAGCATGAGACATTAAAAAAACTTAAACCCTGCAAATCCAAGAACTCACATTAGAAATGCCGGTGCCCTTGGCCTAGAATGAGACCAAACAAGGGGTAGAAATTGTTAAGAACGTGACAAGACCATCACTCTAGTGTTTTTACTATTGTGGGCCACACACGATAGTGGACTATCCTATCTAGAACACCTCGTCTCTAGCTGTCGACACTTTTAAACCCCTATGTGAGCAATATGTGCCACACCACTTGTTTAAAGACTGTCCTAAAACTAAAACAACAAAACCAAACATAATAAACACTCCACCACTCAACATTGTTAGTGTGCATAATGGATGGTTAACCATTGTACCATTGAATGTGATAACATGATTACAAGCTAAGGTGTGAACCAACACAAAATTTGCCAATGATAAAACTTCAAAATGGGTCAAAGAAAATTATATGACAAATCAAACCAATGAGGATCCAAGCTAAAAGATAAATCCCAAAAATTGAAACAAAAACTAAATGTAAATAAACAAGCCTCAAACAAGCCTCAAACAAACCCAAAGCTCAACCATAGAAAAGGGATCTGGAACCTCAGAAACCAACCAAACCAAGGACAAGCAAAGGGTACAAGTTGAAATGAGCTCAAATGTGAATAGGAAAATCAAAACAATCTCACTAAAGGAACTTAAGTTAACCCAAAATGTAGAAACATCCATTGCACAAGAAACATCAAAACTTGCATATGAAACTATTGATGTTGATAGCCAAAAACAAGTTCCTTTTTTGATAGACAAAGAGACTTGGATGCAAGTGCTACATGGAGTAACACAAACAAAAACCCAAAACAAAACTTTGTCATATGCCACCATCTACAAAAACAAGGGGTTAGAAGCACATGTACGCTTCCAACTAAATAAAGAAGGATTGACTCCAATAGATAATTTTGAGAGTAAAACATGGGCGATCATGGTGAGACTAGTTGATTGGTGCATCGAGTCACCCACTGACTCCTCCCCATCGAAATCCCAATTATTCACACAAGAGAAACACATGTACGCTTCCAACTAAATAAAGAAGGATTGACTCCAATAGATAATTTTGAGAGTAAAACATGGGCGATCATGGTGAGACTAGTTGATTGGTGCATCGAGTCACCCACACACTCCTCCCCATCGAAATCCCAATTATTCACACAAGAGAAACAAGACTAAAAGGTGGATTATCGATTTCCCTTTCAAAATGAGCAAGATTTGCCAAATTAAACTCAACCTTTGAGACAAGGTGACTAGAGAGAACTCAATGTGCAGTATGGAGGCGGAAGAATCACATTGGAGGTGGAAGAATCACAGTGGCTTATTGTAACAATAAGCTAGAAGTAAATGAAACCGAAAGTGACCATGAAAATGAGACACAAACATCAACACAGCCAATGGGAAGGGGTCAAAAATATACATCTTTATGCATCCCGATAATGAGACACAAACATCAACACAACTAATGGGGAAGGGATAAACAATATACATATTTGTACACGATTAGTGTGTGGACCCTGGTAATGACTTTCAAACTCTTGATCAAAATTTGATGAGAAAATGTAGACCTAAAAGTGCTCTTGAGGGTTGAAGATCAAATGAAGGAATTCTAGTGAATGGGGATCATTCACCAAAACATCTATGCTACCTCTTGAGGATCCAATCAACCTTTGGCTAGATTTCCAAGTGGGCAAAAACATTCAACAAAAACAGGTAGCGATTAGCCTCAACGCTACTCACATATTGTTTCAAGAAGAATTTGGGTATCTTTAGGCCAACCCACAGTCATCCCTAGGCAAATGAATGTGCTAGATGCTAAAGGCCAAGACCTCAAAGTTTGGGGTTATTCCTCACACACAATTCTAAGTGAGGATGATAACATCGAGTGTGAATTTCAAGCTACCTCTAAGGAGTTAGAGGAGATTGTCCCTTGGCGATTATTGTTTAATTAACACCCGGTACTCCATTGATGAAAAAAAAGCAAACCGTCTTCTTGGAAACCCCTACAACATCATTCACATTGCTCCTATGCAAGGAGTCCTCACCTAAAAGTGAGACTGTAGAATCTGAACATCTATTGCCAAAGTAAAAACAACTCAAAACTTAATAACTTGAAGCTTCAAAACCTAAGACTCTAGAACCTGAACCATTCCAATGAATTTCTAGAATAGAAATCAGCTTTGAAACGAGCTTGGGAGTCCAAACCATCCAATTTCAAATCTATCCTTATAGGCAACACAATCTCATAACATATGAGCTATGGCGTTGTCTAGGCAATCCAAGCTTGTAGGATCATAAATGGATTTTGTGGAGTGACACTCAAGGCATGCCATGTTTAGGATCTTTTGAATGCATAATTTATGTGGAGTCTAGCACCTTGAAATGTAAGATTTGTGTGTTAGACTATGTGTTAGAAGCAGATTTTATCCTAGGGAGAGATGGGCTACCTTGGTACAAGCTATACCAAACTTCATCAACCAAACGTGTGCCATGAAGATTTCTAACAAAGAAGTGGTGGTGCCATTCTGTGACGGATGAAATAACACTGAACGATCTTTATGACCTTGTCCACAAGTAAAAATTAATCTCTACATCAGAAACCACTCTTTGTGAAGACCCCACCCTCTCCATTGAAGATCCTTTGTGATGAACTCTCTAAAATTGCCATATCCCCAAAAATGGACCTAACCCCAAATCTACATATTCAAAGCTCTCAAACTGCAGATCTCCATCTGGATGACCATTCCATTTATCCAAAATTTGGAATAAGAGCCGCACCTTTTGAAGGAAATGCTGCCCAGAATACAACCACTATATCTAGAGAACCTCTTCCACAAGTGCCACAAGTGTCACAAACAAAGCAGCAAGATCTGAACCACAAAACCTTGTCTACAACCACTCCTAGAGACAATTCCCAATCACCAATAGTAGCATCAATGGATAAACCCATGCCTAACTAAGAACCCAAGGACAAAAATTCTACTACAAGGAAAATTCCTCTATCGACATCGCTAATAAAAGAAAAACCTCACACCAAGGGAACCTCATCATCAATAGCCCCTCTATTGCCACCTCCACAATCCTTAACCATAACAACCAAGCTTATCACTATAGCTGATAAAGGAAAAGCTATCATGGTGACCTCATCAACGATAACCCCTCTTGCTAAAGTCCCTACGTCTATAATCACATAAAAGAGATCGAATCCAAAATTCGATTTGGTAAAATCCAAGACATAGCCTCAACATCGGCAGCCCCTCTTTTATTGAAGACCCGAGCCTTGTCATTAATGCTGCCACAACCCAACACTAAAGCCCTTGCCAACTCATATCAAAACACATATAAAAGCTTCAATTCCAATGAGGAAAGCTCATTCTTTGCCACCACGAAGACCATCAAGATATTTCCAAAGCATCAAAAGGTGGGTGGAAAGCGACTACTTCAAGCACAAGGATTGTATGTGGGTAGCAATCATGTTTGGCTAGCTAGTCAAACTAACCTGCATTCACATAAAGAAATTCAAACTCTTGACAAGATGAAGAAAATAAGACAGCCTCAACCATGGCATTCACTCAAAGAAATTACACAAGAAAATTCCAATAAAGGAAGTGTGGATTCCAAGTGTATTATTGCAAGTCCAATGATATCATGAAGGAGCAACCCAAGTTTGGATCCCAAAAAGGCAAACCATGCTTCCAGCAAACAAGAAGAGGTATGCACTCAGGAAGGGGTCTACACCAAAACAAATAACCCGGCCACCAAGGTACCATGCTCGATGTCTAAGAGTCTGCCAAAGATGGGTACCTACAAACCTACTTTACTTAAGGCTCAAGGATATTATGAGCGTAATACCATCATATGGGTGCCTAAATTCATCAACATTAATCGAGTTTCATCATCAACTTCAACTCAAGGAACCCAAAATAATTCTATGGTATGGAGACCAAAGAAAAAATAGTCTAACCACATGGAAAACACTACTTTCCCACACTAGGAGGAATTGCACATCACTTCATCCGATGAAGGCATGCAATAAGAGATGTCTCCACAGATCATCTACATGAACCCACTCTTTGAACCAATAGTTGATGCAATTGCAGAAAGCTAAGTGGCAAACACAAGTATCTACTCTCCTAAAAATGGAGGTAGCCACAAGACTTGTTACTCACATGATGGTGGTAAAACAAATACCAGGAATCCATAAAATGCAAGAACCTCCCACAAACACAATTTGGTGAATCATCATCAGAAGGAGTGACAAGGTCAAAGTCTTCATCAATAGCCAAATGGATACTGCTAGGAAAATAGATAAGCATAAAGGTCAAATTGGACTCATGGGTTTCCAACTCTTAGCAATGAAATACTTCAAGGGTCAAATGATAAAGGATAGACAAGGATTCAAAGAGTTTTGAACGCCGTGATTCTCAGAATCATGCATGTGGTTCATACCTAAATACGATATTCTAAGTTCTTCAATGCACCTATCATCCTTGTCTACTACAATCACTGGAAGAAGCTCAGTGAGTCATTATATGACTCTTAATCTATTGAAAAATAACACATTCAAACATAAACTTAGCAACATCTTTACGCATACTAGGCCAAAAGAAATCTGACAACAACTATTTGCAAAGTACATGATACTCCTCTATGACCAACAAAAGGTAGTTGATGAGATTCTTCAATAAAAGCTTACCTAAATTGTTTAGTAATGCATAATCGCTTTTGTAAGAAAAGAAAGCCATCATCATATGAATAATCTGAATAAGATAACCAATCATTATCTTTCATCTTGTTGTATGCATCAGAAAAATCAGAGTCATTTTCATATGTTTCCTTCATGTTATCAAAAGAAATGCCTTTAATAATAGTAGATATATTATTAATGGTAGGTCTCCCTCTCAAAGTACCAACAACAACATTTTCACGTCCATATGTATATTGAAAAGCTAGCTAAAAACTTTGAATAAAAGATGCCCACTTGTCTATCTGATATTAAAGGTTGTGAAAGAAAATGTTTAATACTTTGTTGATCAGTTTTAATGATAAACTTAGAACCTATAAAATAATGTTTCCAAATTTTCAATGCATGAACAACAACAATCAATTCTTTATTACAAGTACTACTAAATATATAGAAGTTCCTACAGAGGGTGCGGTGTCTCTATATTTTTGTGGATTCTTGTTGTGTTTAGACTCTGATTGGTATTTAAAGTGTTTGTCTATTGTTCTGGATCCCCAATCAATTAAAGTGGTATCAGAGCATAGGCATTCTCGGAAGGGAGGCTTTCTTTCATGAATGAGAAAGAGAAAAGATCATAAGTGGAGACCACACTATCCTCTACTTTTGGAGAGCTTGGAGCTTCTCTCTCTGTTCAACAACTCTTGGAGCTTTCTTCTCAACTCACTAAACCAATTGATTGGTTGGGGGCTTCACTTCTAGATAAAGAAGCAAGCCAAACCTAGAGGTAAGAAGGAATTTCATGGTTTTTGTTAATATTCTCAAATGATTTCACTTCTCAACCCCTCTCAAGCTTGAGAAGTTTCTAATTAGTTGTTTTTAATGCAAATCAAGCTTTCTCTAAGAACTTTAATGATTAATCACATATCTTGCATAAGCACATCACCAATACCATGTCTATTTAATTGTATTCGACATATGATTATCTTGCATAAGCATAGCACTAATACCATGTCCACTAGCATTAGTTAACTACCATAAAGAATGGTCTAAGAAATCCAGGTATAGTGTTAATACAGGTGCATGGCTAAGTGCGTACTTAAGTGCATTAAAAGACTTTTCATGCATGTCAGTCCAAAGAAAAACTTTAGCCTTTTTCAATAATTTAGTCAAGTAATGTGCTTTGTAAGCAAATTTTTTTGTACAAATCTTCTATAGTAAGAACATAAACCAAGAAAAGATCTTAACTCATGAATGTCCTTTGGTCAAGGCCATGATCTAATGGTCTCTATCTTTTTAGGATTGACACAAATTCCTTCTCCATACACAATATGTCCAAGGTATTCAATTTAGAATTCACTCTTGTTTGGGTTGACATAGAGTTGATTTTCTTTCAAAAGATTGAATACTATCGCTAGATGTTTCTCGTGCTCATCTCTTCATCCTTGCTAAAAAGTAAGATGTCATCAAAGAAAACAGCTAAATTTTGGTGGTTTATAAATATACGGTTCATCATGCAACTAAATGTAGTGGAGCATTAGTAAGTCCAAAAGGCATTACTTAAAAATTCATAATGACCCGTTTGTGTGAGAAAAGTGATCTTATAGACATCTTCTTTAACCATTCTAACCTGATGATAGCCTGACTTAAGGTCAATTTTGCAAAATATTTTGGCTCCTCTCAACTTATCTCAGAGATCATCCACATGTGGGATATGATATTTATTCTTGACAGTATTCTTATTTAAAGCTCGGTAGTCAATGCACATGCGAAATTCTTTTTGACAAGAAGAACAAGTGTTGCATATGGTGAACTACTAGTCTTAATAAGTTTCCTATCAAGTAGGTCCTCTCAATCTGAGACTGGTTTCTTTTTGCTCTAGACAATACTCTATAAGGAGCTCTACAAGGTGGAATACTACCAGGGATAATGTCTATCCTATGGTCTTCTAGTCTAGAATTAGGTAATCTTGGAGGTAAATCATGCATAAAACAATCCGAAAATTATGAAATGAATGGTTGGTGTGAAGTGTCCTTGGAAATTGGTTCAGAGGTAGTAACTTCATTAACCATCACTACATGCACAGGTAACACTTATCTTAAGTATCTTGTGACTTTCAAGAATCATCCTATGAAGATGCCAAATGGATTCTAAAAACTTTAAAAATGTATAATATCATTTAGTATATGGGATACCATCTTATTTAAAGGTGCACTTACACTCTTTACAAGAGGTGTTAGTCATAACCTATATGGGGATGTCCATTATTTTATTTCGGGATATTTTTAATCAACTGTGTGTGCTAGTATGATATGGTTAGGATTAATGGATTTAATCAGCTTTGTGCACTGACTAATATTATTTTGGAGTAGCGATGATTGAGTGGCGGATTATGTGTTAATCGTGGGTGGAACATGTGTTGGACCACTATGAGATATTTTGAAAGACATGTGAACACCTTTTATGGTTTTATATTTAGGCATTAATATTTTTATAAGGCTAAGGTCTCATATCTTTGTACATACCAAATAGTATTTTATACTTTTGGTAGGCCCAAGACTATATTTTTGTAGAGCTTTTACGTTAAAAAACTCAAAAGCACTTGTGCTTTAGTGTTATCTTTTTGAAAAGCAAGCTTTTTCAAATACATATAAATATGGGTGAGTAGTACAAGGGCCACACTCATCCACGGAAGATTTAACCCAATCTTTTGTCAACGGTGATCTCTTTCCTATTCTCTAGCTCTCTTGTTTATTATGCTTTTAATTTGTGTAAGTATATGTTATACTCTAATTTTTGTGCTTGAGAATTAGAGTTTCTTCTCCAAGTGTCATAAAGGTCCTAACAAATTTAAAGTCACGTGATGGTCTAGTGAATATATGTAAAAGCCTTGAGGCCTTTTTGGTTCCCCTCACAGGTGAAGAGGTGGCTAATGGTTTTCTCCTTTCTTTTACATCTCGCGCACAGGCCATTTCCAATTTCCAACTTATGGGCCTTAGCTTTGTGAAGAATGAGCCATAGTTGTCAATGACTTTTTGGGGAGGATAATGGGAGCCCAGATCTTAGAGAATTTGAAATTCCATTGGTTTTTATCCCATAATATGTGCCATCAGTTATTCAACTTGATGTGGAGGGGGAAATCATCAACCTCGAGATGGGGGAGGGGTAGAATACCCTTCGCACCCACCCATGCAGTTTAAAGGCTCCTTTGTACTGAATTAGAGGAACTTTGTCAATGTCCCACAGTTCCCTTCTGTCTCTGATTAGGGCCAGGTCCCCCTCGTTGAGTTTGTAGGTTTGTTTGAGCCTCCCTCCAGTGTTGTTCATTGAAGTCCCGAATATCTGCCCAAGTCTGAATTCCTTTTTTGTGTGTTTGCCTCCTTTTCTCTTGGGGTTGTGGAATTTGAACCTAAGGTGGTCCACTAGAGCTGGCCTTCCACATTGATTTTAACGAGTGGGCTGCCCATAGGTTTGATTTGGAGCTCTCCAAAATAGAGAGGCAGTTTGGGGATGTTTTCATTAACCTTTTTGTTTTTCTTTTTTGGTACATACATAATACAACATTCACACATAGCATATGTACACAAAAACATACGCACACATACACATTCACCTGTACATGCATATGCACGTATGCGCGCACACACATATGTACACACACACACACCTGTACATGTACCTATGTATACTACATATGTCCACACACATTTTGAGGAGCTTACCTTGTCATGATTTGTAGGATTTTGATGTTCTTTTTTTATCAGCCTTCTCGTGCATGTTGTTTTAGGGTTTGCAATAATTTCCCCTCAACATTGACAGGGTTTCAATGCTTTTTGTTGATTTGCTTCATGTCATGCTGGATGGGTTTCTAATGCAGATCTTCCATCACATTTTGCAATCCTCATTCTGGAACGTACCTCCTTCCAGTTAGGATCCTTGCTCTCGAGGTAGTGTTGCCTGCACAAGATGAGTGGTTTCACGGATGCATCTGGTCCTGTTGAGTCGCACATTGGAATCCCTCTGCCCCAACAGAAAAGGCCTGCATTTCAGCCTATTCAGCCTCAGATGGGACCGCCTTTTCTGCCTACAGGTTTAGCTGGGCCTGGTATGGCAACTGGTGGTGCTGGTCTTCCATTTTTATCGTTTGATACGAGCTCGGCCTCAATGTCTTTTGCGCCTCCACCAACTGGTGCTTTCCGAACCTCGGGTTTCTTTGAGGATGAGCCTCCTCTTTTGGAAGAGCTTGGCATCAACATGTCTGTCATCTTGCAGAAGACAATCTCGATCCTGAACCCCATCCGAACGAAGGCAGATCTGCAGGATGCGGACCTATCGGGGCCCTTCATTTTCTTTCTGTTATTTGGCCTTTTCCAACTGCTTGCAGGGAAAGTTCAGTTTGGAGTCATCCTGGGATGGCTTGCAGTGGCATCGTTTTTCCTCTACGTCGTCTCCAATTTCTTGGAGGGCAGCAGGGGCAGCCTAGACCTTTATTGCTGCTTAAGCTTTGTAGGGTACTGTCTTCTTCCCATGGTACTCTTTTCAGCCTTGTCTCTTTTTATACCGCGCTCTGGACCTGTTTGTTTTGTGATAGCAAGTCTTACTACCCTTTGGTGTACACGGGCATGCACTAGCTTGTTGGTTGTGGTGGCACCTCATGCGGAGGAGCACAGAAACCTGGTAGCTTATGCTTGTATTTTGATATACAGCACCTTTTCTTTACTAGTGCTGTTTTAAACCATCTACAGATATTTTATGGATGCATTTTGTGCATTTCAACTATTTCAACTCAAAAGCATCCTAATTCATGGCCATTGTTTCGATTTTGCCTCAGTAATCCATACGGCTGCAGTATTGTATCATGCATGTCAGTACTAATGAAGGGTGAACTTATCAACATGGTATTTCATCAGTGCATGTCAGTACTTAGGAAGGACGATATGTGTGGCTCTCGTCACTCAATGTTTAATAGTGTCATGTGGTTAGCTTTATTGCAACAGTCATGTTTATATGGCTTTCAAGTGAATATAATATCTTGTTTAGTTCAGCATTTTGGCAACCTAGAGTATGTGGTGCTGTTTCTGGATATTTGTAGGCATGTGCTCTGAATGCTTATTTTCATGATTGAGTCTGCCCTTTACCTTTGGAGGAAATGAAACTTTTGCAATTACTCTTGGCATGATTTGAGTAGGCATATTATAAGGCGTACTTGTCACAAGGGGCGAACTGTCAATGCTGTCCTGCCGAGGCTTGGCCGGGTTTGGGAAGAGGCCAGGTGGGCAAGTTGCTGCACATGTAGCTGCCCAGGCAACCAAGGAAAATGAATAATTTTTGGGTTCGTTTAACGCAAAGGCAGTTGTCTGGTCTCTCAGGGTTGGGATGCATTGGCACTCTTTGTGAGCTTTTTTCAAGTGGCCAGTCTGAAGCTTTAACATCTTTGTCCGTGGTTTTTTTAACCATTGAAGAATGCTCCAGCTTATCACCATGGCTTGGCTGTCTGCCTCTTGTGAAGGGTGCCTAATCCATGGATGCTGGTTGGAGCTTGTGAGTAATCATGACTGCGTTCTCCTTCTCAAGTATCAACCTAGATGTGATTCTGTATTTAAGATTAGATTCTTTTTCCCGGTTTATCTTTTTCCTATCACTTTTTCTGAGTCTCTCTGCTTTCACTGTTTCAGGCATTTTTAATAAAATATAATGCATGCCTGTTTCCTCCTGTTATCAAGAAGCGTGTTTTGGTTACACCTGCTTTAAAATTTAACTACTATGTATTGGGTTGGTAACAACTGCTGCATGATTAAAGACGGGGAAATGGGTGGTTTCTCTTGTATCAAAGACGAAGTAAAATTGTTGTTTATAATTTCAATGTCAGTTTTTTTCAAAACATTCACAGACATGCCTTGAGAGTCCATCAACAAACTTTGCTTTTATTGACACAGCGCACTGATTTTCTAGCTCTGAGAAATGATGTTAGTATGGTCTTTATGCTGTGTGTAAGGTATTGTATACAACGCTTGTATACTCTATGATCATTGGGTGCTTGTGTATTCTGATGATGAGGTATGTGGTAGGATGACCCTCATTTGGTAACAGTTGACTTTCGTCCTTCCTGACTTAAGGTTTACACGGTAGGATGGTCGTCACTCAGTAAAGTTTGATTACAAGCATGGAGAAACTATAGTTGTATGATGGAGCAGTCCCTGCAGAGTCAAGTTTAATGCACAAGTCGTAGTCTTAAAATGAGTTAGCACATAATTTTTTTGAATTGAAGTGAGGTGGTGGGCTAGACACTTTAAGGCTGCTAATCTTCTGTTTGTATATTGTTAATCGTGTATGTGCATGGTTAAAGCCTTTGTCCAAGATTTATATTTTAGAGGTTCTACCTAATCACAGGTGCAAAATAAGAAACAACTGCGAGGACAAAAACCACCTAATGCAATGTCATATGTCATGAGGCTAAGAAGGAAAACCACTGTTTGCAAGTCCCCTTCGTAAGGTGCGAACTTTGGGTAGATTGAATTAGTTTGAATACCCCTTCGTTAACGTTCGATCTTTTGGTAGAGCAAAGAAACCTGGCTCTACTTTGATGGCATGTGGCACTAAGAAGCCTCTATCTTGATGACATGCGGCCCAATAAGAAATAAAAGGCAAGGGCCAAGGGAGCTGGGAGAGGAAAGAGTTGGAGGCGTGGCATTTTTCTTGATACTTTTAACCATAATTATAGCTAAATTTTGAGAACTTTTGAGGAAATAGTAGACAAAGCATTTTCATGATACTTTTAACCTAATTATAGGTAAATTCTCATGCAGGTTAATTTTGAGAATTTAGAGGTATTTTTCCTCCATTTTTTTCAGAAGCCTGAACAAGTTCCGACTTTAAACAAATATCGTTACATTAACCCGATGAAGTTCCAACTATACAAACTACATAAAGTGCTGCTGGGAATCCTTTTATGGATTTTACAAAGCACATGATCTTCCATTCAAGTGGTGAATGGATGCAGGATCGCGTCCCGGAGGCTACGCGACCATCTCCCGTGCTCAGGCTGCATGATAATAATAAAAAGCTAACCATATCTTTTTCCAAAGAAAATTAATTTATCAATCAAAATGGAATAGAAACGCAGAGGCATGGTCACCTGCACAAGCCAGTAAGCTCCGAAGAGGAAGGTGGGTATCCATGTGAGGTAGGCGTAGCCGTCGGCACGGGTGGAGGGATGATGCAGGATGGTTCGACGTTGAAGCACTTGGGCTGTTAGGGTAGGAATGATGGGCTTGATAGACGATGAAGCAGCCATTCTCTCTGTGTGGGTGTGGGTGTGGATGATGATAGGAGTTCTATTGTAAGAAGGTACCTTGCAGGTTTTGTGCTTGTCATCGTTCTGCATGTGGCTTCTAGATGCCAGCATGTCTTCAAGCGGGCATATATTCCATAAATATAATTTGTCATCATCACGTAAGTAACAAATTTGCAACATGTAAATTCTTTTTCAAATAATTTTAAACTAAGCACCCTTTTTTTTGTAATTGATTAATTAGCTAATTGGTGTGTACAAACCTTAGGTTCAACCCACCAAAATCTTGGTATGTACAAACCTTGGGTTCAACCCACCAAAATCTTGGTATGTTTATAAAGGTTTTTAAAGGTCAAAAACAGAAATGGAGTTGGGGTTCCACATGCTTTCTATTTTTGCTTTCTTTCTATCTATGTTAGCCTCCATTATTTTTAAAAGCTGATTTCTCACGATTTCCTCCATAATGTTTCTTTTTTGGGGCTCACATTTTTTTTTGGAATCAATAATAATTATATATATTAACTAAAACTGTTCAAAAATTGCAATACAACCAAATTAGAGCTACAGTATCTATATTTACTACTACTCCTCAACTTCATTCAGAATTTTACACAGAAATTTCCATCTCTCTTCTTCCATCAAAAAGCAAGATTGTTCCCAAGATATTTAATATCCCAAAAGTATGCTAGCCTCCATCAGAGCTTCTGTAGTGCACCCACGAGGGGACTGTTTTTCCAACATTCCCTCTTTCTTGGACCAAATTTTAACAGTGGGTCTGGTTCCCACCAGGTTTTCTATAAAGGCAACAGATGTATGATCAACTTGTTTTTCTTTACGGTACCACCTTAGAGTTTTTTGTCCAAACTTGGGGGGCCTTTTTTTCCCTTCCTAGCATCTCACCTACACCATACAAACCAGTGTCAGGGGTTTATTCCTAGTATGTTTGAAGCTCACCAAGCTCTGGGGCAGAATTCAGATCATATTCCTTTGCAAATTCAGAACCAACATATCCAGCTCAGAACATCTTATTTTATTCACATTACACACAGAGACCAACACATGTAAACACACTTATGCATCAAGTCTGACTCTTGCAAGCCTGTATATAGTGCCTTCATAAATACAAGTGCATTCCTGCTAGACCAAATTTCCAATAAGATGCAAGCTCTAATGATATTAAAACAGACCAATATGTACATTACTAACTGACCATTTACCAAAGATCCAGTCTCCCCAGCATGTTTGCATATCCAAGCTCTTCTCTATCCATTTAGACATTTTGGACCAAGTACCCCTGATTGTTGGGCAGTCCCAAAACACATGTTTACCATCTTCAAGTGATGACCTGCACCTGGGACAAATGCCACTAGAAATATTTCTCCTTTGGAGTTTGGAACCAATAGGTAATGCCCACATGCATACCTTCCACAAAAAAACTTGAAATTTCTTAGGGATCTGGCAATCCCAAAGCAGATTCCATCTCTTTTTCCAACTAGAAGGGCTCCAATTTACATTCCAGATTTTATCGCAATACAACACATTGGCATCCCCATTTCTCATTAATAAATATATGCCATCCTTTAGTTTGACACCATTAAGCCAAGCCCAATCTTTAATCCAAACTGAGGTATCAGTAGCAGTAGAGCATAACTCCCTTTGAAGCAAATCCAATACCTGAACCATCAGATCTCATTCCTTCCTAGCTAATTGATATTCCAAAGATAATTGATCCACATCTTTCCACCCTACCATATCCCTATCCCAGCAGTCTACCAAATGCCTAATGCGTTTGTTGTTTGTTGAGACTCTTTGCAGCAAAGATATCAAGTAGGGCCAAAGGGGGATTATTCATGATTCCACGACATACCCAAACTGAGCATAGAGTTGCCTGTTACTCTGCCACCTCCATCCCAGACCATAATACCCAAACTATCCTTCCAACATTTGCATAGCATTTTGCAAAGTGCTGAGCTGGTGATCTTAAAAGGAGCAGATGAAAAGAGTTTATCCTTCCAATTTAGATTCCCCCATTTACCTTTAGCCATAACATCAGAGAGCTCAACCACTTCCCTCATCATTAGTGCCCAAATGATGTTCTGAGATAAACATCTAGGGAGCATCAGAGCATTTCTTGAGTAGGCATATGAATAATAAGAATGCCCCCTTCTCTTTCAGGAACTGATAGTTTGTCCCATGCAAGCCAAGTAGAGACTTTTTTTTTCCCATTACCATTTCTCCAAAGAAAATCTCTAATAGGACCTATGATTTTCTTTTAATGACACTTCCCAATATCCAACACAGGGCACAAAAACATAAAATAGGCATTCAGTACTGTATTGCAAATATCAACCCTTATATGAAAGGGGACTCTGATGCCCTCCCACTTTTTCAATTTCTCCAAAAACCTATTTATAGCCCACACTACCAGTTGTTTATTAGTAACCCCAACACCAAATGGTATACCAAGCAGTCTGACAATCTAGCCCTTCTGCACCACGTCACAGCCCCACCTTTACATATCAAAATTATAATCCTCAATCAGGCTAATAGTTCTAGATTTCAGAATGTTGCATTTAGAGCCAGAAGCATTGGCAAACTCCTGCACTATTTCTAAAGCCAATCTCACATTATTGTTCTTAGCCCTTAGAAATAGTAAAGAATCATCATCAAAGCATTGTATAACTAGTTGTTCACTAACTATACTTGAGCTTTAGCCCAGTAATATTCCCTTCCATGCATGCTGATTAGAGAGATTATTAGAGGATGAGAGGCAATAGCAAACAACAAGGGTGCTAATGGACAACCTTGTCTGACTGATCTGTTAATCTCAAACCCCCCTACCACTCTTCCATTTAGCAACACTTTAGAATAACCTCCCCAAGATAGAGTGTAAATACATGTTGCCATTTTGGTCCCAAAACCCAGTTTTTCCATCACGCTTGCTACAAATTACCAATGAATCCTATCATATGCTTTCTCTAAATCCAATTGCAACATGATGCATTTCTGCTGAGTTTTAATAGCCACATCCCTTACCAACAAAGCAACAAAAATGTTATCATAAATTGACCTTCCTTTGATAAAACCATGTTGTTTTCTGGAAACAACATCTTGCAACACTAGAGTGATTCTAAGAGCAATCACTGTAGCCAGAATTTTGTACATCACTGTTAACAAAGTAATGGGCCTCTAATGGCCAAACTTGTTGCAGAGCAGGCAGTTTGTTTTGGGATGAGCTTTACAAGCCCTTCTTTAAAAACCTTATCCCAAAGCCCTAAGTTGAAGGCTTTCTTACAAATATCACCCACAACCTCTTTCAAGGAAGGCCAAAAGGCTATGAAAATTTTTGTAGATAGGCCATCCCAACCCCGAGGCTTTCTCCCTCCCCAACTTAAGCAAGGCACACCAGCATTCATCCACCTCAATGTCTCTTTCTAACAATCTAGCTTTATTTGAGTCCACCATTTGCCTCAGTAGACCTAACAACCTATCTTCAGCTTTTGAAAGCTCCTCAAAAAGAACAATCCTCCTTCAGACAAAAAGCAAGAGTGTTCATATCATTCAAAGGGCTCCCATCTTCATCCAGAATGTTTCCCACAATCTCACCATCACTCATCTTCTTTGGGAGTTTAAATAGCCTATTATCTGGTTTTCTTTTGTTACTGAACAGATTCCATTTAGCCCCATTCTCCTGTGCTCTATAACATCTATCCTCCTCTTCCTTAATACTAGCCTGGCACTTAAAATACAAAGCTGTCTCAGTAGCATCTAAAGCTATGGTTTGTCTCTTCACCATAAGTTCCTCTAACAAGGTAGCCCACTTTCTTCTCTCTCCTGTCCTTTCCTCAACCCTCAATTTACCCACAACTTTGATAATCCCCTACATTTCATTGGCAAACTGCCTCTAGGAACCATCATCCCTCTTTCTCTCCTTTTAAGTTTTCTAATTGCTTCTTCTATATACTCTACAAAGAGTGGGTCCTTCAGGAGAAAATTATTCACTCTCAGTTTTCTTGTTGGGAAATGAGAAAGATCTATGTCAACCTCACCATTAATAGTCCAGATCCACTTCAAAGGAAGGTGATCAAAAAGTGTGGAACTACAATCAACCAAGACTCTCAGAGTGTGGAGCACCCACCACGAGGCCTGTTAGCTAAAGAAGACTCTATCAATTATGGAAGAAGAAGAAAGATACTCTCAGAGTGTGGAGCACCCACGAGGCCTGTTAGCTAAAGAAGACTCTATCAATTATGGAAGAAGAAGAAGAAAGATACTCTCAGAGTGTGGAGCACCCACGAGGCCTGTTAGCTAAAGAAGACTCTATCAATTATGGAAGAAGAAGACAGATACTGAAGACTGAAACAGGTCTTCCCCGACTTGTCTCTTTTCACCTAGATACCAACTATCCTTGAGAGCCAACCCCCTTCTAAGCTCTTCTCATTTCCCTTTTTCCTTCCCTATAAGTACAATGCTACCACCACATCTATCAACCACCTTTTCAACCATGTTGAAATCCCCAAGAACAATACAAGAAACTTGTGCATTTAAATTGGCAATCCAATTCCACACTAACTTTATGATTGTGTGCCCCATATACATTGATAACCCATATTCTCTCCCCTTTTACTAAGATCTCAACCACTAAGATTCTTCCCTCGAGGTGATTAGCAATAACATTGGGATTAATGTCTCTTCTTACTAGAGTCATAACTCCACTATACCCAAAGTTAACTCCACCATAAAATGTTTCCCATTCGCTAAATCTATCTAATCTAGGAGTTTTTCCAAAAAGATTGTGCTCCTGGACAGCAAAAACCGACAAGCCCAAGATTTTACTAATCCCCAAAATAAGGCATTCTTTTTTTTGTCGTTCATGCCCTTAACGTTCCACGTGCACCCCGTAAACACTAAAGGATTTTTCATGATAAAGCAGTTTTCGGAACCATCTCAACTTCCTCCTCATTCCTCAAACTACTTTGATCAATTTGAAATCCTTTCCTAGTTTCTCCCGCTGATAGATCGAAATTTTGCTCTGACGAAGAATGGCTATCTCTATCCTTTAGTGGTGGGATGAAAGGATTTGAATAGTAAATAGGACTCAGATTCCCACTATTCCCAAGCCTTTTACTCTCAGATCCATGGTTAGGTTGATTAGCTTGCCTAACACTCAGTTTTCCTTTTACTTTAACCCATCCCCCTTCCACCATATTTTTCTCTGATTCCATCACTACTTCTTTTCCTTTCTCCTCTTTATTCCGATTTTCCTAGAGAGTTTTATCTTTGTCGATTTCCTCCCACATTATCCTCTTTAGCCTCCTCCCTATTTAGCGAGAACAGATTCCATTTAGCCCAATTCTCTTGTTCTCTCTAACATCTATCCTCCTCTTTGTTTTGTTAAATTTGCAACAATGTGATGAGCTATGGTGGATCAAATGCAAGAATCAACATCATTAATAAAGTGATTAGATGATGATTAAGATGAGATTAGTGAGAAATTAACTGATAGCTTAATGTAGGCATGGATACTCAAAAACCAGCAAATACTCATTAGGCCAATGCCTCAATTTATAGAGTTTACATCCACAAGATGCCAAGCATCTAATCCCACTGATCTCTCCTTGATTCACTCCACCTCTTTTGCTTGATTATCTCCACCTCTTCGCTTTTCCCAGAATATCTCCACACATCCTAAATCTTCTCATGCTACCCTTTATTCTCTCCCAGTAGATACCTCTCACCTTTTCACTGCATCTCACTCATTTACAGATTCTCTTTTACTGCCTCTTTGCTAAGGGCTTGTTCCCGCACACACCCATTCACTTGTATATTTCAACACTCTTCCTTAATACTAGCCTGGCACTTAAAATACAAAGCTGTATCAGTAGCATCCAAACCTATGGTTTGTCTCTTCACCAGAAGTTCCTCTAACAAGGCAGCCCACTTCCTTCTCTCTCCTCTCCTTTCCTCAGCCCTCAATTTACCCACAGCTCTGATAATCCCCTGCATTTCATTGGCAGGCTGCCTCTCCAAGAACCATCAGCCCCCTTTCTCCTTTTAAGTTTTCTAATTGCTTCTTTTGTATACTCCTGAAAGAGTGGGTACTTCAGGAGCAAATTATTCACTCTCAGTTTTCTTGTTTTGGAAAATGAGAAAGATCTATGTCAGTCCCATCAGTAATAGTCCAGCTCCACTTCAAAGGAAGGTGATAAGAAAGTGTGGAACTACAATAAACCAAGACTCTCAAAGTGGCATTAGGAAATTTTTAAGGTCATTTTTGGACCTTGTAAGGAAGTTTGACCGGAATATTCCCTCCAAAAAGGGGCATCGGATAAAATTTTTGCAAACGAACTCCAAATTTGTCGAACCTCACATATTTAGATTCTACTCTTCAAAAGCTATCCATTAATATATAACACGATAGGGTTTGGAGAAGGGACAAGATAGATACCTAGAAGATTCCTTTTTGCCCGAGAAAGATTCACGTAACGTGTTCGGAGAGAAGGGACAAAATAGATACCTAGAAGATTCCTTTTTGCCTGGGGAAGATTCACGTTACGTGAATCTTCCCCAGGTAAAAAGGAATCTTCTAGGTATCTATCTTGTCCCTTCTTCGAACCCTATCGTGTTATATATCAATGGATAGCTTTTGAAGAGTAGAATCTAAATATGTGAGGTCCAACAAATTTGGAGTTCGTTTGCAAAAAATTTATCCGGTGCCCCCTTTTGGAGGGAATATTCCGATCAAACTTCCTTACAAGGCCCAAAAATGACCTCAAAAAATTCCTAATGGGCACCCACCACGAGGCCTATTAGCTATAAGAAGACTCTATCAATTATGGAGGAAGAAGAAAGATACTAAAGACTGAAATAGGTATGCCCCAGCTTGTCTCTCCAGTCACCTAGATACCAACTATCCTTGAGACCCAACCCCCTTCTAAGCTCTTCCCATTTCCCTTTTTCCTTCCATATAAGTACAGTGCTACCACCACATCTATCACCACCTTTTCTACCATGTTGAAATCCCCAAGAACAACTTGTGCATTTAAATTGGCAATCCAATTCCACATATTGCTCCTAGCTTTATGATTGTGTGCCCCATATACATTGATAACCCATATTCTCTCCCCATCTACTAAGATCTCAACCACTAAGATTCTTCCCTCGGGGTGATTAGCAATAACATTGGGATCAAGGTCTCTTCTTACTAGAGTCATAACTCCACTATACCTAAAGTTAACTCCATCATAAAATATTTTCCATTCGCTAAATCTATCTAATCTAGGAGATTTCCCAAAAAGATTGTGCTCTTGGACAGCAAAAACCGACAAGCCCCAAGATTTTACTAATCCCCAAAATAAGGCATTCTTCTTTTTGTCCTTGAAACAAGAGTAGAACCCTCAATCCCTCAAGCCAAAGGAGAGCTTACAAGCTCCATGTATGCTAATTTTCTTACTTGTTTAATGAAGAATCTATGGTTTTCTTAATTTTTATGTTTTACAGATGTTGAATTAAATTCAAATGCTATGCCTTTGATAAAAAGGCCACCCCCTTCTCCTCTTTACATTCCAACCTTTCTCAATCCTAGAAAGATTAACTAAAGGATTAATTAGACTCTTTTTATTATTTACTCTCTTGAATTTAGAAAATTGTGTAGATTAGAGTTCTATAAATCTAATTTGGGTTAATTTAAGTTAAATAAAGAATGATAAAAATGAGAAATGGTCAGCCATACAAAGGAGGTTATGGCAAAATTTTCCAGAATTTTGTGGAAAAGAAAGTTTATTTTTATGTTATTCCAAAAGAGTAATTCCCACCATTTAATGGATAAAAGTCATTACCGTGCAAGGGGAGTTTATTTCAAGAACACAAGACATGGAGGTGGCAGGACTCAATCAAACTATCTCAAAGAAATGTTTCTTCCATTATACCTTTGGAAGAAACCTTTCAAGGGACAGGGCTCGAATGTCCAAATTGGCCTAAATTGCCAAAATGAAAAGTAAGGGTCAGAAAATAGCAAGGACAGGACCTACATGTCATGTGACAGGGAGGGTTACATGTAGAAGAGTTGGTAAAGTATGGGTCCCTATAGACTTGAATAAGGCCTAGGGTTGATGTGTAGCTGATCTATGGGGATATTATCTATTGAATGTAATCAGGTGTTATAATTGAGAATGTAAATGGTTCTTTTTTGCCTAATATGCAACCATGTTATCTTTTGTGTTTAAAGACCCATTTTTTTGGTGCGTGACATTTCTCTAAAAACTAGGGTTCCGTGTAATGAATACGTTGGCCACTATAAAGCACCCTCTCTCTTTTTTTCCATTTTGTACAAGCACTTTGAGAGCACACAAGCACTCAACTCCTCATGGGCACAATCACTGTTTCAGAACTCGCACGATACTTATTCTCTATCGAGGTCCCCATCCAACCTGATGAGGATGCCCTCTCAGCCCAAGAGCTAGAAGTCAAGGATTTGCATAACCTTGCCACCCAGATCGACAATTTTGTTTTTGCATGTACCATCAACAGGGCTCAGTTATCCATGCTGACAAGTGAGAGGCCACATAATGACCCCTCCATACCACAAGCGGACCGAGAAGTTATTCTCATTCTAGTGGAGGGCATAAAGCTATCAAAATTGTGATTTCCTCTTGAGTGTGCTAATTCAAGATATCACCTTTACCACTATTTTCAAATGAGGTTTGGAATCCCTCATTTAATATCATGGAATTAAGATGCTCTATAGACAACCCAATACATCATGAAGTTGGTCTTCTTAAATGGTCTTTTCCCAAAGTGAAGAATGCAAGGGAAGGAAGATGATGTAATTACAAGATCTAATTGATTTTAAACCTTCAAAATCAGAATGCATGTAATTTTTGATTTCCTTTATAAAATTAAGGTAAATTAGAGATCAAAAGGGATGGCCTTGCTCTTGTAGATTGTAGCACATCTTCATGTGGTTCTCAATATCTTTTTGCATGCTCACTGATCACAAAACCAAAGGTGGCCTTGGCCACTTTTTTGAAAATAAAGAAAATATATATTGTTCAATGTATTTTTTTAATGTCCACCATTTTATGTGATTAATTAGGGGCTAAATAAGTTATTCTCATTCTAGTGGAGGGTGTAAAGCTATCAAAATCGTGATGGCCAGAGGGGTGCAAAAATGCTGTGTATGGGGGCCTCGTACACAGGCCATTTCGCACCCCTCCGGCTCTCCTAAAATTTTTTGTACTTTTTTTCCTAAAATTTGAACGTATATTTCCAGCCATGTCGTCTCAAGGGAAAACATGTTTATTTCACTTGAAATCCCTTATTTAAATATCATGGAATTGAGACTTAATACATTATGAAGTTGGTCTCCTCCTTAAGTGATCTTTTCTGAAAGTGAAGAATGCAAGGGAAGGGATATGATGTAAATATAAGACGATTACTTTTAAAACTTCAAAATCAAAATGCATATAATTCTTTGATTTCCTTTGTAAAATTAAGCTAAATTAGAGATCAAAAGGGATGGCATTGCTCTTGTAAATTGTAGTACATCTTCATTTGGTTCTCAATATCTTTTTGCATGCTCACTGATAACCAAACCAAAGGTGGCCTTGGCCACTTTTTCCAAAATAAAGAAAATATATATTACTAAATGTCCACCATTTTATATGATTAATTAGGGGCTAAAGAAGTTATTCTCATTCTAGTGGAGAGTGTAAAGCTATCAAAATCATGTTGGCCAAAGGGGTGTGAAAATGTTGTGTATAGGGGCCTCGTGTAGGCTATTTTCACACCCCTCTGGCCCTTCTAAATTTGTTTGTAGTTTTTTTCCTACAATTTGAACGTTTATTTTTGGCCATGTCGTTAAGGGAAAACACGTTTATTTCACTTGAAAACCAACTAAAATTAAATGGTAAATATTTTCACATTACAAATCAAACACATGTACTTAAAAGCATCTTTCTACATTGTATTGATATACAAATTTACATGTGGGATTTGGGAATACTTTTTACATGTGAGGTTCATTGCTTTTCTTAGCTACGGGGAGCTCACCAGTTAGAATAGCAATGGCAATTTCTCGAGGTGAGTCATGGCCAAGCGACTTGGCAATTCCTAATTGGGCAAGCACCTTGCCTTTATAGCCGCTCCCAAAAGTGGTCATGACTAATTACTTTTTAACTAGGATTACAAAACTGACCGACCGGCCAATAGTCGCCACACACAGTTGCTTTGAGAAGGTCTTCAATGCAAAAAGGGGGAAGCTGGCATCATCGGGTGTGAATTCTTTGTGAATAATCACAGTCATTGGGTGTGGGAAGTGTCCGATGTAGTGGGTAAGAGTCGGATATGGACCTGTACATATCGCGTTCCCCCGCCCCGCATAGCAAAACCGTCCATCCCTAGCACCCTCTCTTGTTTATCATCTTCATCTGCATTAGCCTTTCTTTCCAAGTCAATGTTGGACTTGGACTCGTCAATATTATGTGTTGGAGTTGGTGTCCAAGGCACAATTGCACGGGATACACTTTGTTGCGCCGCTTGGAACTCCTCCTCGGTGACGTTTGCCTTCTCTGTATTCCTGGCTGCCTCCAGAGCAATCACCATTGTATCCTCCACCGAGATTCTGTGATGAGTGGGAGGAGGTTCTCCTCCATGTTACCTGTGTCATGAATGGGAACTCCGCCTTCACCTTGAGCATGCTCAAGCACTCATCCATGCAAAGGCCACATGACTTTTCAATGTCATGCAAAAAAATGAAAAGCTCCTCCCCTACCACAACCGGACATAGAGAGTCAATCTCTATCTCAAGATGGGGGGCAGAGTCATCTTCATCTTCAATTGTTATGTTGCTTCCATTGGCCTCAAAGCGGTGTGGATTTTCTGCGAGCTCCAGCGCACCTCCTAGAAATTGTTTTGTGACGATCATGCTTTCATTGACACCTGTGTTGTGCGCTGCACTCTAAGGCTCTTCCCTGTCGTGTGGATGAATCTGCCAAGGCGCAGTTGTGGCATTTCAACCTCCTGTTCCTCCTCTCCTTCTGAAAGGAAGAAAATAAAGCAGGCCATCCATGAAAGAAATGGCCAATGGCACCTCTGTTGAGCTTGCGTACTTGCTTCTTGTCAAGCCCTAGGAAGTGTCCAGATTTCATAGCCATTGCTTCAAATCTTCTGAGCCGCTTTTGGAAGGGCCTTTCGTTGTGGTTGATGTACTCTAGGAGGTTGGAGGGCACCCACAATCTGTCATCGATGGCCAAAGAGATAGAGTGCGGCATGATGTGGGTGTCCATGTAAGATAACATGTCCACAAATAATTCTTCATGGAGGCGGAGTGTGGAGATCCAATCGATCTCACGAGTGAACATTACGTGCAAGTGTGTATCCTTTGAAAACTTGCTCTCACAAAGGAAGTCCATGAAGTGTTCATAGCCAGCCATGTGCTTTGAAAGCTCGAGAGTGGAGGTGGCTTGTGCTGTTGAGAATAAGTGAAAAATGACACATAAGGCCTTCAAAGTACTATTTATACAAGATAGTGGCCATTTCACACTAGACCAAAAAAAAATTGTTGATAAATCCGCCGATGGAGGGATATTACAAAATTATTCCAATGTATACTTATAGCTTAGATTCTTTAAACCAAGGTGACATCATCTGGCCCCCAATCTGAGGACACCTTGCTGTTTGCTTCCATCCTCCTTCCAACCTATCCAAACACCCAACACAGTAAGTGATTCCAGAAAGGGGTGAGCAAATACAGAGGTTTAAATGTCAAACAATCCTTACCTTCCTACCCTGCACATTGAAGCAAGCATTATTGATTCCCTCAAATTCCAAAATGCATAGGTGATCACGGACGTTTAAAAGGCTCCAATGCTTACTTGCTTGAGCAATCTCTACCCCCACATTACGTAGGCATATAGAGAGATATATAGGCTCTACACAACCTCCTCTTGAGCTTGTAAGGGTAGGGCCATGCACCCTTCTTCGTCATCCACCGCTCTCGTTAACATAAACGAGTACACAAAGTGGTACGATCTCGCAAGAATCAAAAGGAGACACTAGAATGCACTACATTGCACCTGACATTAGGCAAAATATAGACTCTCATTTTTGCCTCCCCTTAAGGATTTCCACACCTCCTCTCTCTAGAGAAATGGGCTCATGGTAAAATTTTTACAAATCAACTCAAAAGTGAGCGAAGTTTGAACATTTAGAATCTACTCTTTATATAGAGTAGATTCCAAATGTCCAATCTCTGCTCACTTTTGAGTTGATTTACAAAAATTTCACCATTAGCCCATTTCTCTAGAGAGAGGAGGTGTGGAAATCCTTAAGGGGCAAAAATGAGAGTCCATATTTCACCTAATGAATTCTCTCCTTTGTGCTCCCTCTCCACAATGTCCCGCCCTTGGCCAAGCAAATTGACAATCTCTTCATAGCCTACCACCTTGCACATGTACATTGTTGGCGTTCATGTGCAAGTAATGGCCCGAAACATGTGGGCAAACACATGCACAGGGCATGCCCAACTAAGACCAACCGATATTGAGGCCTTTGTGTACTTCAAAGAAGAATGTATATCATTGGCCATCTTTGCTTCAAACATCAGGCATTGGCCATTCAGCACTAGAGAGGGAAGGAGAGGGGAATTCTTCAAGCTTACCAAACCCGTTGACCTATGTTGGGACTACATATTTGTGGGTGCAGAAGAAAATCTTTTGTCTAGCAAGGTCAAAAGGGGCACTGTCAGAGAGTACACCATCCCCAATGTGCGCATGTATGGAATAGAATGTTCCTGTTAGGCTCCTTATGGGCTGCTCCTCAATGATATTGGAAGGGAAAATATCTGAAAATGAGGAAACTATCAAATAAAGTTGAAAAGAACAGTTCAAATACCATGTACACTAACATACTAAAGTGAAAGCATATAGTTGCAAGGGAAACAAGGACTATGATGATGTGGGCTCAAAGAAATTTCCGATGCCAAGTACACTAGGGCCACCAATCCATCATGCCTTGTTTCCTTGAATCCTAGTGGACGCCCCTTCCAATGGTGTTCAACCACATCTCGACGCTGAACTCGATGCGGTTCAGTGTGGCACTGGGCTACAAATACACCCAATCTCCCTTTTGAAATTGTTTTTCAACCCAAGCACCGTGTTCATCCCTAGTATTATGCATGAGCAGAGCCCCAACCTCGTCCCTTGGCCTTCTCCTCAACAAAGATGCACTACCCTTCATAGTGTATTCTGCTAGAAAGGTTTGGGGGGGGAGAGAAAGAAAGAAGGTTGCACAGTACAGATTAGAGGTTGTTTGGGAGAGAGGGAGGTAGATGTGGGTGTGAGGAGATTCCAATGTGTGCACATGCGCGTGATAGAGATAAAGAACACTGCAAATCTGAGCACAGTAGAGAGAGACACACAGAGAGAGAGAGAGAGAGAGAGAGAGAGAGAGAGAGAGAGAGAGAGAGAGAGAGAGAGAGAGAGAGTTGCACAGTGTAGAGAGAGAATGAGCTATGGAGATTTGAGGTTTGGGGTGAAGAGGATGATGTTGGAGAGAAGAAAAATGTGTAGGGAAAGAAATCTGAGGTGAAAAAATAAGTTTTTTGATATAATATGGTTTGGGTTGGGTTTTGAGAGGGAAAAATGCACTTTTGAAAATTTTTCTTGAAAAATCCTAATTTTTTAGGGTTTTTTGACCCACGAGAATGATGGGGCTGAAATTGGTGGAGCCCTCTACTTTTTAGAAGCTAACCCCTTGCTTTATGGCACCCTCCTTCTTTTTGCACTCCACCTTCCTAATTTATGAAGGCCACTCCCTACTTTTTGAACCCCACAAATGTAGTAATGAGGGAGACAAGCCTAGTTCCCCCTACTTTTGCAGGAGACCAAATGTGCACACTACTCTCTTCCTATTGGTTTATTGCTAAAATGAAGGTCATTATAGCAAAGGGCCCAAATGTTAACCTATGACGGACATTGAGACGTACTATGTTTTACGTCATTAATTTAAATATTCTGAGTCATGGGCCGGGCTTGTCGGCACCATATGTTAAGGATGAAGGGATTGGGTGATCGTCAATGAGAGGCGCACCTTGAATGTCAGTAGGATAAGGGTTAGGATCGGACGGCCATGTATGGGCGCCCAAGTGTGAACGGCCAAGTCACCTATAAGAGTCAAATGTAACCCTAAAAATCCTCATTCTCATGTGTTGTGAATACAAGAGTGCTCTTGCCTTATCTCTTTGGTTTCCTTCTCCTGCGTGTGTGTGTGTGTGAGAGAGAGAGAGAGAGAGTGAGAGAGCAATCGAGCACTGTGTAGCGACACGGCGGCGAAGAGGCGGTAGAGTGGCGACGGCGGCTCCTCCTTCATGGCTGTGACGCGGGAATCCTTCAAGGCGGCGGCTGAGCAGTGAGTGACACACCCTTGCATTCTGTTTGAGCTTCCTTCCCGAGTTGTATGCTTGCAGCCATTCGTGGCTCGCATACGGTGTCCGGCAAGTCCCCAGCTACGACCTGTGTGGCAAAAGCGCACATTTTTGGCGCCGTTGCCGGGGAGTTGCCCTGCACCAAGCTCCAGTTTGCAGCTCGAGTTGCTGCGTGAAGGTTAATTTACACTGTAGAAAAGGCGTCTGTGTTGCTGTTGAGGTGTTTCTGTGGTTTTCAATCTCTGTTTCTGCAATTTGTCTTCTGCATTTCTGTTTCTTTTGTTATTTTTTCGCTCCGCGTGTGGGCGTGCGTTCTGTTATCTGGTTTTCTGCGTGTGAGGGGGGATTTCTGAATCCCTAGACCTGTGCTGTGTGCGAACTGCACCGCGGCCAAGGCTGAACCCTGGATAGAAACCCTAGAAAACTTATCCCAAACAAAAAAATTAATTAATTTTGGAAAAAAAAATTAAAAATAATAAAAATTAAAAATTAAATTTTTTTAAAAAGAAAAAAAACCAAACGTGTGGAGAGGAAAGATTTTTTAATTGGAGAAAAAAATTTTGAAAAGAAAAAACCCCAATTGACCCACGACCCCGGCCTCGGTCTCGGTCTTTTGATATATATATATAGGAGAGTGAGCCTCCATAGCTTTCTTTCAAGTGAGAGCTTAAGGGAAGTTGTGCCCTATATATAGCCCACTCCCCAAGGAGTAAAGTGAGCATGTGGGATAAAGCCCTCACCCTTTCCTCCACAAGCAAATAGGCTTTCGCCCCTTCTCCCCAAGAGAAACGGACTGTTTTGAGGACTACAGGAGCTCTAGATAGGCGAACACGGTGCTGTAAAGCACACTAGGACCCTTTGAACGATACGCTCGTTTGGAGCTATCACACGCCCTAGTCCAAGGTTGACCGTAAGTAAGGGGGTCAAAAACGAGTTAAAAACAATCTAAAAACAAGTAAAAACAGGGTGCGAAACACCTAAGAAACCACTTGTGTGAGTTTCAAGGGTAGTTACTAACGCACGTAGGGTACCCACGTCACATGCATCTACGTTCTGGTCGGGTCCTAGAGCCTGAACCACTAGAAAGTGTTTCAGTTTACGCAGGCTCACACCATCCCTCCACGTTGGCATCTTGGCCTTCGGCTGGAACCCAAGGAAGTGCAACCCAAGATCCACGAATAGTGGATAGTGACTCGTCCTCTGACTCAGAAGCCATGGAAGGACACCCTACCAAGAACCCTGAGGAGACAAGCCAAAACATGCCAGGTTGGGCTCCACAACTCGGATCTAGCATGTTTAGTCGTCTAATAGAGACCTTTAGTAGAGCTACACGCTCTGAACATACGACAAGCGAAGTAAATGAAGAAGGTGGGGTAGTGGATTTGCCATTCACATCTCATGTACCCTCCCAAAGAGTGTCCATGTGGATATTCTACCCACTTCGTTTAATAAGGGCCCTACTGAGCTACCACATTCCGATGCTCTTCCTAAAGTAGAGGTCCCTAGAAGCCAATCCATAAGAAGTGACATTGCGTCGACTTCAAGAGAACCGTTTGGCACACCAAGTCTAGATGGGATATTTCTCAATGAAAATTGGGAATATGATCTACACACAGAGACTCTAACTGACCTATACACGGGTTACACATACCATGTAGGTTGGTTAGAAGTCCTACGATCTACATCTAGCACCACTAATCTAGAAGAGCAACAGCAAATGATATGTGAGGTTATTCATAGAATTATCCAATTTGAGAGGCAAAATAGGGGAGTGAACTTAGTTTCCACTGGCCCTATGAGATTTTTGGATACGGGCAAGGCCAAACAACCAACCCTATCACAATTGGAGACTCCCTCGGTGAGTCCCATAGACCCTTCGTATGTTGTTTCGCCTGGAGTCTCAATGCAGGTTAAGCCCATGAGCAGTAACTTTAGCTTTCCAACCTTGGCTCAACTTTCCATTAAGGAATCCACAATGCCGACCCCAATGATGAGCATAGCGGAAAATGCACCTGTTACCGCTATAGTTAGTACGACACCGCTACCTAGTGGAACAGTACCTGCAACAGTGCGTGCCAGTGCCTATCAACCATATGTACCTATCGCTCCTCATGCTCATGTAGCTCCTACGCCTCTTAGTATGCCAATGGCGTATGCTCCACGACCACCTTATCATAACCATTATCCAAGAGGAGCTAGGCCTAGTCACATATCATATCCTACGTCATTTGCCAACATACTTAGACCAACGCCAACTCCTATCAGCCAGGCTATCCCAGAAGTGCCTCCACCAACTATGCATACTCACCTAGGTGATCTCGCAGCGTTTGCTCAGACGATCGGATGATCTATTGCGGAAAACATGCGGGGTATGCCTGAGAGAGAACCTAGAAGCAAGGCAGTACAAGTGGCTAAGCTCACTCAAAACTTCAGTGGTAACGAGGATGTTAGGAAGCACATTGAAGTTTTTGAACACGTGTGTGATTCCTTGGAAGAGCACAATGAGCTGCATAAGTGTAAAGCTTTAGGCTTAACCTTGAGAGGGAAGGCCGGAGATTGGTATCGAACCTTAAGGGTTGAAGAGTGCACTCACTACCCCACTCTCAAGAGATTGTTCTTGAAAGAATACATACGTGAGGGTGTGCTTTGGGGAGTAGCATCTCAACTCCAAAAAGCTGAACGCGAGGAAGGGGAGTCAGTGAGAGACTTTATAAGTCGATTGAAGCATCTAAATTCTCGCTGCACTCTCGATGAACGCTTCAATAACAACCAACTCCTTGATAGATTCATCCGAGGATTGCACCACGAGGACATTTACAATGGCCTAGTCATTAGAGGTCTTACAACGTGGGAAGAAGTCACTGCCAATGCAATCCAGTTAGAAGACAACTTAATGATGCAGGTAAAAAGGTGTCTTCAGAAACAAAATCCATTAGTTCGCAAGTATCTGGGCACGAGCCAATGACGGTAAAACCTATTGCCAAGGAGCCCAAGATATCTGAAATGTCTGTGATGACCGACCTTACTAAGGCTCTCCAAGAATACTTCAGGGGTAATCGAGCTCCTCAGAATAGCCATATGTACCCAAGAAGAGAGCAACAATGGTGTTCGGTGTGCTTAGGACCACATCACGAGTGAATGTCCCACATTCAGAGTCAAATTCAATGGGAATTGAAATGCATGTGGTAAGTACGGCCATCAATCTAAGGATTGCCTAGTACTTAAGAGAATGTTGGCAAATCAGGCACCACTAGCCTGGTCAAATACACCTCAAGTACCCGCGCTAATGCCTGCACAACCTGTCGAGCAACCGTCTCACAGCACATAGTTCCAAGGAATCCGAATGTAGTCCAGTCTGTGTCGTTACCACCGCCAGTGCTAGGACCACAACCTCCACATCCAAGGATTACCCCTGTAAACCAGATGGGTTGTGAGTCACATAGTGCATGTGGGGATTATGAAGAGGAGATAGACCCCACTGCTCCATACAGGATTGATACGTTTGAAATGATTCCCCAGTACTACATGGAGGATCATTTCGGGCAAGTCAAGCCTGTATATCAAGCGGCTGCTCTTGCCACAAGAGGGCAAAACCTTAATACCATGGCAAGGAGACCACCTCTTCAATGCTACGAGTGTGGTGGACCGCATCGTGTAGCAGAGTGCCCTAATAGGCTACAGAAGATCGCTACTCATATGCAACCAAATCAAGGGAGTACATCGGGAATGCCGGTACTTACATGTAATCATTGTGGCATAGATCATTTGATCGCTCAATGTCCACATAATCCTAATGCACCCAAGATTACGCCATTGAATTTGGTTGAGGTCACCAACCAAGCACGAGGAACCACACCCATTGTACCCGCGAATGTAGTTACACGGTCAATGCTTCAAAATCAAAACTACATTCTTGAAGAGAGGGATACTACATCAATCGCTCAGGAAAAGAAAAAGAAAACACGACGGAAGAGATCGCTTAATGCCACGAGCTCCAAGCCTAGTTCAAAGACTAACATAGGGACAGGAGACGACCCCGTGTATATGAATGATCCTGAAGATGATTCTGATTCAATAGAAACCATGGGGACCAAAGCCACTACCTTAAGGGAGGAACCCACTCGGGAGCTCAATGAAGGAGAATCAAGCGAGTACATAAATAAGGGAAAACAGAAGGAAAATTCCTCGGCCCCACAACCAAGTCAGTTAATGCCCTCTCGACCACCCAAACTGACTGAGACTCCCCAAGACAAGCCACGTGGGCCAAAAACCCTCAAGAAAAAGATTGGAACTTACCCAAACCTAGTTGAGGAGATTGAACAAGTGCAACACTTAAGGGGTTTGGTGGAAGAAACACAAAGAGAACTGGAGCCAAACTCGAGAAAAATCAAAATTCCAGACACTGTTTCCTACGCAAGTTCAGCCTCACCGGAACCATAAACCGTTAGCTATACCTAGTATCATTCGGGAAGAAAGTGAGGATAGGACATCCGGAAGTGGGCAAACACCCTTCTTGCTGGAAAGAATGTTTAGTGAGGGAATGCCTGACCCCATTGAAGAGGAAGTGATTCCATCTTCACCGGCGATGTCTCGAAAAGTACCGTTGAATGTGTCTAAGCTAATGGATTTCATGTCCTCTGAAATCAAAACCACGATCATATCCAAATTATACGGAGATCCTGAGCTATTCTTAGCTCTTCGGGCATTTCTCAATGGAGAACTAAAGGCGGGGCTACCACAGTTTGCAAATATGGATAGAGCCGACACGCTTCAAGATGAGGAGGAACATTGGGATCTACAACCCAACCTTGATGAAAACTCGGTCGTGGAAATACCTGTTAACAAGTTGGGACAGTACTTTGAAGGGGACGAATCTAATGCAACCCTCCCCATTACTACCAAGGGATTAACTCTAAAGGGAATCCTTGATGGTGGTGCTGGCGTGAGCATTGTAACTAAAAACTGTTGGGAATCTATGGGGAGACCTCACCTCGAAGTCACAAACATAGTGGTTAAGATGGCAAACGGAACTATTGCTAAACCTATTGGAATGTTAAGGGACCTTAAGATCAAGGTTCTGGGGTATAAGGTAAGACATACCTTCATTGTAATGGATTTCTCCAAGCATCCTATGTCATATCAAATGATCTTAGGACGTCCTTTCATGAGGGAAGCACAAATGGTGCATGATTGGTCGAAAAACCATGTCTACCTACAATTCCAGGACTCTGTCATTCGAGTTGATCTTGAGAATGGTCGTGCACATCCTTTAGGAAGCAAGGTTATCATTGATAATCGATCGGATACCACTATTCACTCCGCCCCATTAAGGTATTGCTATACATGCAAAAAAGAGACTGATGATGGGAAAGATTCTCCTTATATGGATGTCCTACCGGGTATGACTGAGTCGCATAACGTGGATTGGGTACACCTAGCGGCAACCATAGACACATGGGGGAATAGAGGCACAAGCTGGGTAACACCTGAGGGGGCCGTTAGTGCCAATAAACATGATAGGTGTTATGCACTTCACTCCTCATGGCGAGAACGTGGCAAACTCCACCGACACTGAAAGTAGCGAAGACTTTGACCAATGCAACTCTGAGTATGAATCTCAAGAAGAAACTGACCCTGAGCCTGATGGGAAAAATGAATCAAATATTCACCCAAATGTGGAAGCAAGGTGCTCAAGGCTTAGGACAGAAGTGGCCTCCTGTAGTTCATCCGAAAGTGAAGATCGACCAAGTGAGTCCGAATCTGATAGAAACAAAAATCAAAAACTTGGTAAGAAGAAAACGAGACATAAGCGCCAACGCTATCGAGCTAATGTACGAACTGCAATAAATAAGGAGAGATCCACTGCAGAATGGCTTAGTTATGTAGGAGCCATTGACGCTCATCGGAAGATAGCGGATAATTGGGGACAATACCTCCAAAGTGTCATGTGGTGTATTCCGCAACCTCATGACGTCGCCCAATTAGAATTCGAAGAGAAGCCAAAACTAAGTCGTACTGCAAGAAGGCGGCAAAACCAAGAGTTGGCTCAACAACAAAAGGAGGCGGAATTAAAAGAAAAAAACCGGGCACAACAAGAACCAGTAGACTTACACCCCGCACCCGAGCATTTCAAATCATTCACCACAGGGGAACGTAAAGTAGTCTACACAAAAGCCCAACGAACGCCTACCAATGGGAGTAGCAGTGCCTACGATGGCCCTGCGGTAGTTAAGGAGATAGACTTAGTAGATCCGGGTGAGGAGTCTAAACCAGTTTTTATTGCTCAAGACCTCACCAAGGCGGAAGAAGCTGCACTTACGAAGCTTCTTAAAGAATTCAAGGACATATTTTCTTGGACATATCATGATATGAAGGGTGTTCCACCCTCGGTGGTGCAACACACGATTCCAATGATTAGCACTGCTAAACCAGTCCAGCAACGTCCCTACCCAATGAATCCTAAGTACGCAAAGATTGTACAAGAGGAAATTGAAAAGCTGGTAAAATGTGGATTCATATACCCAATTGAGCACTCAGAATGGGTTTCTCCGATAGTCATCGTGCCAAAGAAGAATGGGAAACTCAGAGTGTGCGTTGATCTCAAAAAGGTTAATGCAGCCACCAGAAGGGATCATTACCCCTTGCCATATTCTGAACATGTGCTTGAAAGAGTGGCAGGCAAGGAAGCATATAGCTTTTTAGATGGGTACTCGGGTTACAATCAGATCACAATTGCAGTCGAGGACCAAGCTAAAACAGCATTTATCACGGAGTTTGGAGTGTTTGCCTTTCGCATCATGGCTTTTGGCTTGACCAATGCACCTGCAACATTCCAACGATTGATAAACACGGCCTTTAAGGAATATCTAAGGGACTTCTGTGAAGCTTTCTTAGATGATCTTTGTGTTCATTCCTCTTGGGACGAGCACTTGATGTGTTTACGAAAAATATTTGAAAGGTGTAGATTATATCGCATCTCCTTGAATCCTTTCAAATGCCAATTCTGGGTTAAACACGGAGTTATCTTAGGGCATATAGTGCCAAAAAATGGGATTTCCACGGACGAGAGTAAAATCAAGGTCATTCTGGAACTGCCGCCACCCACCAACTACAAGGGAGTCCAACGCTTTATGGGCCACGTTGGTTATTATCGAAGGGTTATTCTCTTCTTCGCTAAGATAGCTCGACCATTGTATAAGCTTCTCATCGAGTTTATCTGGACCGAAGAATGTGACCGTGCCTATGAGCTATTAAAGAAGGCCTTGGCGAGTGCTCCAATCTTAAGAATGCCTAACTGGGATTTACTCTTCCATGTGCATATTGATGCATCAAACTTTGCTATTGGGTGTGTGTTGACTCAACCTGGAGAACACAAGCTAGACTACCCCATTAGCTTTGCCAGTCGCGCCAGTTGAATGATGCAGAGATGAACTACACCACTACGGAGCGAGAAGGGTTGGCAATGATATATGCAGTAAGGAAATTTCGTTATTACCTCCTTGCCACCAAGTTTGTTTTCTATGTAGATCATCAAGCATTGTTGTATCTGGTAAACAAACCATGCTCCACAGGAAGAATCACACGATGGCTATTGATTCTTCTTGAGTTTGATTTCACTGTTGTTGTGAGACCTGGCAAAAAACATGTTATGGCTGATCATTTATCTCGCATACCTAATGGTGAGGCTCCTACGGGGGTTGATGATGACTTACCGGACACTTCCCTGTTCATGGTGGAGACAATGCCTGAATGGAGTGAGAAGATTGTTAACTTTTTGGTTAATGGCTTTCCACCCAAGGAGCTTCGTAAAGATCTAGCTCGAAAGCTAATCAAAGAATGTGAACCCTATTGCCTGATAGCCGGGACTCTTTATAAAAGAGGAAAGGATGACGTTCTTAGGCGTTGTGCCCGTGAGTTTGAGTATCTATACATTTTGCAAGAGGCACATATGAGCGTAGCCGGTGGTCACTTCTCAGGAGACTTAACTACGCGAAAGATCTTACAATCAGGGTATTGGTGGCCCACTATGTTCCAAGATGCATCACTCTTTGTGAAGGGTTGCGATGAATGCCAACGATACAAGAAACCCCAACGGAAAGATCAGATGCCCCTACATCCGATCAAAGTAAACCAACCATTTGAAAAGTGGGGTTTAGACTTTGTAGGTCCAATTAGTCCAGCGGCCCGAAACACACAATCTCGCTATATTATTGTGGCCACTGACTATATGACCAAATGGGCTGAAGCGAAAGCGACACGTAAGGCAGATGCGAGGACAACAGCCAAGTTCCTCTTTCAAAATATAATCACACGATTCGGTTGTCCTTTTGAACTTGTGAGCGACAATGGTACGCATTTTATAAATGAAGTGATTAAGGAGCTCACAACAAATTTCATGGTATCCCATCATAAATCTACTCCTTACTATCCGCAAGCGAATGGCCAAGCCGAGAGTACCAACAAGACTTTAATCTCTATTTTGACAAAGACAGTTGAAGCTCATCGCACGGATTGGGATCTAAAGCTTACGACAGCTTTATGGGCCTATCGTACTGCGTACAAAGTGGCTATTAATTGCACACCATTCAAAATGGTATATGGCCAAGAAGCAGTCATGCCGTGGGAATTTGTCATTCCAAGTCTTCGTGTTGCTACTCAAGAGGGTTGGGATGGTAATCCCTTAGCAGAACGTCTATATATCCTTGAGCGGCTAAACAAAGAAAGACAATTGGCTGTATACAATGCCCTTGTGGAGAAGGATAGAAGGAAAAAATGGTTTGATCGCCACCTGAAGGACAAGGATATCAAGGTTGGGGATAAAGTCCTGATGTATGGAGTGCGTAACGAAAAGAAGAAGCTCAAATATGCTGGTAAGGGACCGTATAGAGTATGTGAAATTACCCCACAAGGTACCATCAGAGTGGAGACTCTCGACGGAGTTGAAACCATTGGATTCCTTAATGGGAGCAAATTCAAAAGGTACTATGACCCCCTGAGCCAAGAGGAGTTACATGCAATCCATCAAAAGAAGGCAGCCAAAGAACAAGCTGAGCTTAAAAAGATACAAGCGAGAGTCGAAGCAAAAGAACGTCAACAGCGTGCTAGGCGACAACGAGAAGCCAACTTGGGGATTACACAAGCATTTTTTGAGAAGGCAGACGAGGATTCACTGGAATCTGACCCACCTCTAAGATACCCAATTGAGTTACAGAGTCCTTACAGGGAGGTGCTGTATAATGCATTATTGGATACAGGAGCTCAACACAATTTTCTATCATATGGCATGTGGTGTCAATTAGCAATTGCACTAAATCCCAGGTTTCATTTCCATATAGTGCATCCATCTCCTCATCCATAGCTTTCTCCCAACACACATTTCCAACAGTCTCATCAATGCATGTGGGCTCTACAACTTGCACAACCTTTGCCATATATGCATAGTGATGTGCCACATAACCATCATATATAAATCTCTGCACAGGGTTCTTCACTCTCCCTGATCTTCGCAGCTTTTCATTCATGGCTTCCATAGCCTTCTTTACACCAGGTGTTCTCATAGCTGGGATCCCAAGCTCCTCATCATCAAGGCTCATATCTGAGCCACTAGACTCTCCATCAACATGAGAATGCCCTGTAGAAATGTCAGGCATACCAAGGGGCTCAACCACTTTCTCTTTTCCTTTACGTGATGTACTAATCACATTTGCAGGACTGGTATTATGACATACCAAGGGACTCAACCACTTTCTCTTTTCCTTTACGTGATGTACTAATCACATTTGCAAGACTGGTATTATGATGCAGCCTGCCACTCCATGGTCTATCAATAGACCCACTAGATAAGGACTCTCCTGGTCCACTCAAAGACTGTGATTGCTGACCTGCATTCTGTGCAACCACACTTCCACTCACATCAACCCCAACAGCTTCTTTTTCAACAACATACCAGCTGCTCATCTCATCAAAAACAACATCCCTGCTTACCCTCAATTCACGTGTAGCAGGGTTATAACACCTGTATCCCTTTTACTCAAGGGAATATCCAATAAACACACATTTTTCAGCTTTTGGATCCAACTTAGTTCTCAGCTCATCTGGCACATGCACATATGCAATGCATCCATGACCTGAGAACTAAGTTGGATCCAACTTAGTTCTCAGCTCATCTGGCACTAGCACATATGCAATGCATCCAAAGACTTTCAGATGAGACAAATCTGGTTTTCTGCCAGTAAACCTCTCCTCTGGAGTTACATCATGTATGGCTGTAGTTGGAGTCCTGTTCATGATGTATACTGCTGTAGAAACAGCCTCATCCCAATAGCTATGCGGCATATTTTTCTCTTCCATCAATGCTCGCGCAATCTCAGCAATGTGCCTGTTTTTCCGCTCAGCAACTCCATTTTGCTGCAGAGTGTATCTGCATGTAAACTGTCTCCGAATACCATTCTTCTTTAAAAATTCAGAGAACTCATTGGAGAAGTACTCTCCCCCTCCATCTGACCTTAGGCACTTTACATATTTCCCTGTTTGCTTTTCAACCAAAACTCTGAAATTCTGAAAGTGAGTGAACACTTCACTCTTCTCCTTCATGAAATATACCCACACTTTCCTTGTGTGGTCATCAATGAAAGTCACATAATACCTGCAGCCTCCCATAGATATGGTCTTCGTAGGACCCCATACATCTGAATGCACAACATCTAGTGCATTTCTGCTCACATATCTGTTATGTGGAAACACATGCTTTGTTTACTTCCCAAATTGGCATGCTTCACATATTTTCTGCATACCTTCCACTTTAAATTTTGGCAGCCCTGTCACAATTCCTTTTGTCTGCATAGACTTCAATCTCTGCACATTTACATGTCCAATCCTTTTATGCCAAATGTCTGTGTCTGCAACAATTCCTGAACCATTTGCAAACATCGCAGCACTCATTTCAGGCATGTCTACATTTAATGTAAACATTCTGCCCACTCTGTTGCCTTTTGCAACCAACCTGCACTTGTCTTTGAAATCTTCAACATAACACCCATCAGGGTTAAACCGAACTTGCAAACCTTGCTCAATCATCTGGCCAACTGAAACTAGATTCTTTGTTATGTTCGGTACATGAAGTACATCTGCAAGGTACTTCACTTTGCCATCCTGCATAGACAATGGCACATCTCCAACGTGGGCAATTGGATGAGCAGTGTCATCCCCTGTTTCCATAAAACCTGGTCTTTTCGGGTTTTTCATCTCCTTGAACCACTCCCCATGACTCGTCATGTGGTTCAAAGCGCCTGAATCCACATACCATACATTATCTTTTTGTGCTGCATCAACATTTTCAGACATGGCATTCACGACATGCTGCATGACAAACAACCTTTCATTATCCTCATTATTTCTGCTTGAGGATGCATAGTTGTTTTGCTGCACTTTCCCATTTTGCATGTCAGCCTGCTTCTTATAACATTCTGCCTGCACATGTCCAGCCTTACCATAATAATAGCATTCACGTGCATCATTATATTGCCTTTGCCAATTTCCACAGCCTCTTTGACTCCCCCTGCCTCTGAATTTGCCTCTTTCACCTGCGTGTTGTTGTTGTTGTTGATTCTCGGACTGTTGTTGTTGTTGTTGTTGCTGCTGGCCATAATTCTGATTACCTGTTCGGCCACCTCCTTGACCGCGTCCACGGCCTCCTCTACCTCGTCCTCTTCCTGAACTCGTATAGAAGGCCTGTTGCTCTGAACTGTTTTTGCTTTGTGAAAGCTGTTGGTCTTCACCCAAGCTCTTCTCTTTCGATAATCAGCATAGACACCAAATCTGTAAAGTTGGGAATGTTTTCCCGAGTCTGAATGGATGTCTTGAATGCCTTGTATTGTGGCCCGAGACCACGTAGACAGACTTCCACCTTGTCATCATCATCTACTGACACACCAATAGATGCAAGGGATTCCACAATACCCTTTATCTTCAGCGCATAGTCATTCATAGACATGCTCTTTTTCTCCACAGTATGAAGTTCATTCTTCAACTGTATCTTACGTGCCTTGGTATTTGTTTCATAGAGCTTTACCAAGGTGTCCCACGCCTCCTTGGGGGACTTGGCATCCTGAATGTGCCCAATCATGGTGTCCTGTATACTAATGGATAGCCAATACATAACCTTCCTGGCTCCTTGGTTCCAGTCTTTAAACTCTTTCACATCTGCAGCAGTCGGATTTATAACCGGTATCTCCGGTGCCTCTTCATGCTCACCTTCTATGTAGTCCCAATAGCCTTTTCCCATCAGGAAATTCGTCAACCTGAACCTCCAAGCATGGAAGTTATTCTTATCAAGCTTCTCAGCCACAATCTGGGTTATCCCATCATTTGACATCTTGCCAAACACACAATTTTACCAAAAACTGCACTCTGGTTTTTCTGCACAAACTGCTGTATTTTCTGCACAGCGGTACTGTAGTACTCTCAAATGTCACAAGAAGTGACTTCAATGTGCATACATATACCCAATGGCAACTGTAGACCTCTTTGCAGCACCCACAGTGTCTCCACAGTCAATCTGTCTTCCTGCAGTTCTTAAAACAGAGTTCTGCAGAGAATCGATGACTTACCCGCAGTGCTCGAAATCGCCTGCTTTCTGAAAAACGGAGGTCCAGATGCACCTGAAACGCGTTTTCGTTCCAAAAAAATGCTGTCCGATAGGACAGCATAGTTGCCCTATAGCTTTACTCCCGCGAAGAGAGCTCCTCAATCAGAGATCGTTGCCGGTGCCTCCCGTAGAGCTCCCGACAAGGGTGTAGTCACCAACACAAATAGGGAAGAGTAGTTGAAGCTCTTACCCTCGTACCGCTTCCTGTGGTTCTCTTGCTTGCAGCTCAGTCCTTAGCACGAACCAGGCTTTGATACCATGAAAAGATGCAGGGGGGAAGAGAGCTTGAGCTCTTGCAAGCACACACACACACACACACTCACAAAACCCTAATAGAGAACACACAAGGTGAGAGGCTGAAAATCTTCTTCTTCTTCACTCAACACTCAACACACCATATACAAGAATAAGAGTACTCATAATATGAAAGGTACTCAACCAATACATACACGGGTTCTCTATAGTGTGAACTCGACTAAATGAGCTGGCGCTATAACTATGCCAGTCTCTAGAATGGCTGTCACACAGCCTGTCATCCCACTGGCCGCATATCACCCAAGATCTCACCAACCATGCCAGTGGTATAAGTGTGGGGCCTATCCCCTAGGCGGGTCATCAGTGGCCACCGCCTCACTAGACGAGCTCGATATCTCAACAGCATATACATAGTAGGATCCTCCAAAATCTCTCCTGAATCTGCACTCAACTTGCCATTATGATCCAATGGCACTAAGATAGGCTTACAATCTATCATACCATACTTGGACAACATGTCCAAGCCATACTATCTCTGGGCAGTAATCCAATACCATGTGGTGACCTAATCACCTCAATACCCAAGAAATATCTGAGCTCCCCCAAATCCTTCATCTCAAACTTCTGTCTACGCAAGATCTTTACATCAAAGATCTCTGCATCATGGTCCCCCGTAATGATCAGGTTATCTACATAGATGACAACAAGCACAACCCCTCTATCACTGTGTCTCACATACAACGAGAAATCTGCATTGGCTACATGAAAGCCAATAGTGACAAGATATTCAAAAATCTTGTCAGACCATGCTCTTGGTGCTTATTTTCAGCCGTACAAGGCTTTCTTCAACCTGCAAACATGCTCGGGGTGATTCATATCCTCATAACCAGGTGGCTGCAACATATACACTTCTTCTTGCAAATCCCCATGCAAGAATGCATTCTTTACATCCATCTGATGTAAAGACCATTGCTTTGACGTAGCCACTGCTATCACAACTCTCACTGTTGCCATCTTGGCAACTGGGCTAAAAGTTTTCTCATAATCAATGCCATATGTCTGCGCATATCCTTTGGCTACCAATCTAGCCTTGTACCTGCTTATGCTTCCATCACTGTTATGTTTTACTTTGTAAACCCACTTGCATCCAATGGCTTTCTTGCCTTTAGGAAATTGCACTAAATCCCAAGTCTCATTTCCATATAGTGCATCCATCTCCTCATCCATAGCTTTCTCCCAACACACATTTTCAACAGCCTCATCAATGCATGTGGGCTCTACAACCTGCACAACTTTTGCCTGTGAATTTTGGGACTATTGTTGTTGTTGCTGCTCTGCTGGCCATAATTCTGATTACCTGTTCGGCCACCTCCTTGGCCGCATCCACGGTCTCCTCTACCTCGTCCTCTTCCTGAACTTGTGTGTAGAAGGCCTGTTGCTCTGAACTGTTTTTGTTTTGTGAAGACTGTTGGTCTTCACCCAAGCTCTTCTCTTCTATAATCAACATAGACACCAAATCTATGAAATTGGGAATGTTTTCCCGAGTTTGAATAGATGTCTTGAATGCCTTGTATTGTGGCCCGAGACCACGTAGACAGACTTCCACCTTATCATCATCATCTACTACTGAAACGCTAATAGATGCAAGGGATTCCACAATACCCTTGATCTTCAATGCATAGTCATTCACAAACATACTCTTTTTCTCCACAGTATGAAGTTCATTCTTTAACTATATCTTTCGTGCCTTGGTATTAGTTTCATAGAGTTTTACCAAGGTGTCCCACGCCTCCTTGGGGGACTTGGCATTCTGTATGTGCCCAATCATGGTGTCCTGTATACTGATAGAGAGCCAATACATAACTTTTCTGGCTCCTTGGTTCCAATCCTTGAAGTCTTTCACATTTGTAGTAGACGGATTGATCTCCGGTATCTCCGGTGCCTCTTCATGCTCACCTTCTATGTAGTCCCAGTAACCCTTTCCCAATTAGGAAATTTGTTAACCTGAACCTCCAAGCTTAGAAGTTATTCTTATTAAGCTTCTCAGCAACAATCTGGTTTATGCCATCATTTGACATCTTGCCAGACACACAAATTTACCAGAAATAGCACTCTGGTTTGTTCCACAAACAACGGATACTCCAAGCAAGCAGTATAAAAGGATGGATCCTGAGCTTTGCAAGATTGGCTCTACCGACTGTATTATATTTTCTCTTTGAAATAAAGCAAGATTGTTCTTAAAAAAAAAAAATTCTTTTTGTATACTTCCTTATTATGTCTCTGTATATTCATTTCTTTCATATATATATTAAGGTTTGTCTGTTAAGTCATCGTGTCTTTGTACCCCTTTCATTAGGCGATCACCGTAGCGTGTGGACTGTGTCTGTTTTGTGTTGGGTTAATATCTGCCTGGTGTATGCTGCGTGTATGACCAGAGACTCTTAGCTGGTTGCTTGAGGGAGTAAGCGGTCAATTCTCCTGCCACAACACTTTGGAGACCACGATGCTTTTTGCTGCTTCTTGTTGGTGCCATTTTTCTTGCTGCCTAATTGTCGTAGCGTTTGAATCTCCCATCCTTCATGTTAGCATGTGAAAAGGTGCTACTACTTGGTGCGCGACCAAGCTCGGGAATTCCTGTTCACCAGACTCGAAGAGCAACTCACCGCCTCCAAACTAGAACAACTTGAATCCCAATCAAAAGAAGAACCAGTCACCCCTACTACCCCACCCCCACCACTGTTCATACCACCACCACCACCACCACTACCACCACAGTCTCCTCCCCTCAACTACAACATGCTGAGCGATCATGTGTCACTGTGAAGTACCCCAAGTCCTCTGGGAAATCCTCCGAGGATGTGGATGCTCACATCTTGCTGTTTGACAGTGCTTGACGTGTGAATGTACCCGGCCTGGTGGACTAGCATCTCAAAAAGGCTGCATTTGTCCTAACACTCTATAAGAGTGCCGCTCTCTGGGTTACTCAGTATGAGTACAACCATTTTTCCACTTATGATGCCATCCGTGATGCCTTCCTTTGACATTTCAGGGAAGACAAGACATCTGTGCATGTGCTGGAAAAGCTGTGTAGTAGGATGAACCAGAAGAGCCTGTAGAGGAGTATGTTGCAAAATTCAGGAATCTTCTCTGTCGACTGGATGCAACCAATCAGCCTGTGGAAGAAATCCTCAATTCTTATTTCATGAAGGGTCAGCAAGTAACTCAAACGCTCCGTCATCGCTCTGTTTGGTGCCAACCTAACTACCATAACTATGGAGAAGCTCTTTGACTCAATAGCTCTCTCAGAGCCAAGTGTGTGCTGGTAGGCTCCGTCAAAGGCAAAGGCAAGTCCAAGAGTAGAAGGAAGTTCAAGAAGTCCTCATTCGGATCTTCGGACGAGGAGGATGATTTCGATGATTCCGCAGCAAGTGAGGAATCAAAGGATGAGGAGGAAGATCGCAAGGCATGGTCGAGGAGCAAGAAGGCAGGAAAGACATCCAAGGAACTGGTTGCAGTCGTGGCTCAGCTAACCATTAAAGGTGCAAAGTCCACTCCAATCGTCCGGTCACACAACTTGGTGTGCGAGGTGTCGCAATCATGGACACGAAGCCGAAGAGTGTGGGGCTTAAATGAACTTTGGTGTGCCATTTGTAGAACGGCCACACATACAACTAAAGCTTGCCCGCCACAATGGCAGGAGAGCCCCTCCACAACCGGTGATCCAAGCTCCTATTGTGGGCGTAGTCCAATCCGCCCAACAAATAGCTCCACCCAATAGCTCCACTGGACCCATATCGAAGACCCCAATTATGCGCACGCAAAAACTTTCCTCCCAAGGACGTGGCCGGTGCTCAAAGGATTGCCTTCACATGCTTTTATTGTCATGGACAAGGCCACCAGAAGTCAGACTATGAAATCTAAAGGAAGCATAGGGTAGAAGTATAGGGAGCCCATGCTTTAACATCCGGCCCACCGGCAGTAAATATGATCAAAATCCAAGCTCTGGATGAGCAAATAGTAGCCTAGACAACCATACAGGTGGTCAAATCATCAGCCATGGCGGTGAAAAGATCCACAAAACCCGAGACTCCAAAGGTAGCAAAGGAACTGACCTTGGATAAGAAGGGGAAATAGAACATTGTCAACTGGCAGGAACATCACAAAATCTGGACGGAAGTGCCCAATTGGATGGAAAAGCAGCAAGCCAAAGAGGCGTTATGGAAAAAGGAACCGAAAAAGCTCAGGCCGATCTGTCGGGGTCAAAATCACAATTTAGTGTCCTAGAGATGAACCCGAAAGAGGAAGGCAAAATGTCTTTGCCAGTAGAGATGCAACGGTCAATGCAAGGTGTAGAGACACCACGGTGGATGGATGTGTAGAAGCACAAAAGCGGGTGGCTTACCCAAGTAGGCTCACAGAAGCCAAACACCTGCCGTATGATCTATGGTAAGATTTGAAGAGGCAGCCAATTCACATGTTGGTGGAACAACTCCTCACATTAGTGCCAAGTTTTAGGGAGCAGCTGATGGGTTGCTTGAAACCTCAAGAAGAGAAGACGCCACCCTCACAACAACCACAAGAATCCATGAATATTGAGAAGGCAGACACCCCACCAAGGGAGCCCCTGTCTATGATGAAGCCATCCCAATGATCCAGGTCAAGTTGGCTGGAGTGGATATAGCAGAAGTTCTTCTGGATGGCGGTTTCGGAGTCAACATCCTATCGGATGCTACATGCCACATGCACGGGTTGAGAAAATGGGAACCCGCATTGTTCGCTATCAAAATGGCATATCAGTGGTGGGCAAGTAAAACCACTCGGATTGATCCGCAAGCTCACACTTGAAGTATACGGATGTAGTTTCTAGATTGCAGTAGTGGTGACCCGGATGGAGGATATCAAAGGTGCTTTACCACATGCTGCTTGGCGGCAGAACTAGGCTCTGGCAGGTGCATATTAAGCAAGATTGGGACGTGGATATAATGACTATCAGACAGGGAAAGAAGAAAGTAAGGATCTCCATCCCAATAGGTGGAAGGTGGATAAACCATCCTGGCTGAAAGTCACCGAGGGAGTCAACATGTTGGAAGGATTAGACCTCGATGGGGAGGAAGAGTATTTCCAGCAAAATGCAAACCTGATCAACCTATTCAAGGTTGACGTAGTCTTGAATCTTGATAATGGACATATACCGACCAAGCCCTTCACACAAGGATGAAGTCACCAAGGATCAGTCTGATCCACAAAGCACAAGGCAAAGTCCAGATGAAGCTGAAGATTTTTACAAGGTTCTGGCTGATGATAGCAGTACCCCAAGCCTACAACATATCATTGCAATAGAAAAAGATTTTGACAGCAAGGAACTGATGCACTCTAAGCGGGTCAAGGAAGATGAGTTGATGGAGATAAATCTAGGAACTGATGAGATAAATCTAGGAACTGATGAAGACCCAAAGATGGTATGGGTTAGTGCTAGATTGGATGTTGAGTTGTAGGAGCCTGAAGTTCGAGTGTTGCTCACATCCTTCAAGGATGTGTTTGCATGGATCTACACCGAGATGAAAGGGATTGACCCAAGGTTCTACCAACATTGGATCAATTTGAAGGAGGATGCCATCCTTATCTACTGGCAACAGAGGTACCGAATGAATCCAAATTATGCCAAAAGAGTGAAAGAGGAACTGGACAAGCTGCTTCAAGTTGGATTCATATATTCGATTGATCGGGCGACCTAGTTGTCCCTGATCATGATTGTTCCAAAGAAAAACCTAAAGTTGCGGGTCTCTGTGGATTACTAGAAACTGAATGCCGCAACCATCTCAGACCCTTTTCCTTTATTGTTCTAGATTCCTTGCTTGATGTTGTGGCCAATCATGAGATGTACTCCTTCCTGGATGGGTTCAGTGGATACAATCAAGTTCAAATGGTCCTGGAAGATCAGCAGAAAACAACTTTTATCATGGAATGGGGAGCCTTTGCATCCAACGTCATGACTTTTGGGGGCTCAAGAATGCTCCCACCACAGTTCAGTGCATGATCCATGAATTTTTTATTGACCTTCTGACCACTTTCATGCGGGTATTCATTGATGATTTTAGTGTTTTTGGGAACTCATCTTAGCATTTGATGCACCTGTAGTTGTGCTTGGCCAAGTGCCGAATTTTCAAATTAAGCCTGAATTTGGCTGAGTGTGCCTTTGCCGTCCAAAGTGGTATGCTTCTGGGCCAAATCGTCTCCATGGAAGGTATTGCAGTTGACCTCGCCAAGGTAGAGGTAATCCAGAAAGCTCCAATTCTGACAAATGTGAAAGAACTCAGAAGGTTTTTGGGGCAGGTCAGATGGCATAGTCGCATACTCCTGTATTTGGCTCACATAGCAGTCCCCTTAAACCAGCAGAGGACGTAGATCAAAATGCCTTGGACCGAAGAATGTGACATTGCATTTCGGCATCTCAAGCTCATGCTATCCGAAGCACCTGTTGTTCAAGCCCCAAACTGGGAATTGTCCTTTCACGTCTTCGTGGATGCCTCTTATGTAGCAATTAGCAGCATTCTGATGCAAGAGGCCAAGAAGAAATGGTTTCGGCCAGTCTACTACTATGCCAGACAAAGGCTCTCTGATGTTGAGTGGAACTACTCAGCCACACATAGGGAAGCACTTGGCATAATCTACTTAGTCACCAAGTTTTGTCATGGGTAATAAGTTTACCTTTCATGTGGATCTCTCCGCCTTGCTGTATTTGGTGGATAAGCAGAGTTTAGCAGGCAAACTAGCAAGGTGGATGCTAATACTCCAAGAGTTTGAGTTCACAATAGTGCACACATCGGCGGGTGCAAATCATATAGTAGTAGATTATCTATCCCGGCTGGAATCCAAAGAAGCCCTAAGCGGAGTAGCAGATGACCTACCAGATGCCGAGCTATTCACAGCAACAACAGTCATCCCAACTCCCTAGACCTGGTATGATGAAATGCTAATATTTGTTGCCACAGGTTTGATGGTGGAGGATAACCTTTCTAGAAAACGGAAGCAGATTGCGGTCCACAGCTAGTACTTCCAAGTCATAGCCAGCTAGTTATACAAGAAGGGGATTGATTAGAGCCTCGCATAAACAGGAAGCTATCCTCAAAGAAGCTCATCAAGGAATTAGTGGAGGACACTTTGCCACTAGAGAAGTAACTGGAAGGAAAATCCTCCAAGTAGGTCTCTCGTGGCCGACTGTACTTAGTGATGCCTACAGATGGGCTAGGCAGTGTGACGCATGCCAACATCTCGGCCAGCTAGATAAAGACAGGATACCGCACAACCCGATCCTTCCCCTGGAACCATTCCAGAAATGGGGCCTCGACTTTATAAGCCGGTTTAAGCTGCCGGAAGATCCAGTCCTGTTATTTCAGTCTCGCATGGGTTTGCATCTCGAAAAATTGAAGCTCCCGTGGACAAGACTGTTCTGGGTAATGGAAAAATTCTACAACGGCACCTTCCTACTCGCGGCGTGCTCAACGGAGAATAGTTTGAGAAGCCGGTCAAAGGCTACTGCCTGCAACCCTACCACACGTCGATGCCATCGTATCCATCACCTTGATGATGTCACCCCTCTCCGAGAACAATCATGAAAGATTCATCTTGAGTGCCGAGCGATGTGATGTAGCCTCGTCAAGAATTTTTGCCCACTGCGCACCATGCACGGTAACTCTTTTTAAATCACCGCAAACTCTAGTTATTTCTTGTGTATCTATTTGTTTGCATGCAACACCTCTTCCTACTCAAAGCCTCAACATTTTGCTGGCAACTACCTTGTACATTCTTTCTCACAAACCACTTGCTCTGCAACCAAGCCATGGTGACCTTCGCACCTTTCTCTAGTATCATCACCAACATCGTCACCGATGCATCGCAATGGTGGCTGGGCACCAAAAACGCCAACTGCTTGTTGCAGAAGAGCAACACACATGAGAAGAAGGGCCGTTTTGCTAACCCAAGAAAACCCTGCCCCAACTATCAAAGCCGAAGTACCACCTGTCTGTAAGCCCACATCCCATGAGGTACAACACACTCCAAAATTCCAACAGAGCCAAGTTCCTCCTTTTGGTTCTGGGAACAGTGATAGTCGAGGTTACCATTACCCTGAAGAGGAAGGCGGCACCTACGGTGGCTTCTAAGGTCCTCACAGGGGGTTCTGGTGGTGGCAGTAGAGACCTTTACAACAAAGGGAGAGAACGAGGTGGGCCACAAAGAGCACTCCCTTCTTTGCAGGATATTGGAGATTGAGAAGTAGGTTCCAACGGCCTGCTTTTGGCTATGGCAATCTGCCCGCAAGGAAGTCTTGGCTCTTGTGGCAAGGGAGGTTACTCTAGAGGGATAGGCCAAAGAAGCCATCATTTTGAAAGATGTAGGGCCAAAAGCCATGGCAACAGAAGACCAGCTTTGCAAGAGGTCAGCATGGTTATGAAGCTACTAGCAGCAACAGTAGTGGCACAGAGGATTAACCAAACACTTGGGCTCATATTCAAGAATCATGGGTAGCTCCTTTGCCTCCACTGTCGGTGCTACTACCAAATATAGCGGGTATATCACTAGAAGAGAGGCAGAGCCATCCTCACCTCAGCCTGAAGAGAGCATCACTTTGACCTATGAAGTAAGTGGTGAAATTAGGAAAGCAATAGAATTAGGAGAAATGGAAATGCCTACAACATCAAGGTCTATTTTGGTTGATCCCAAGAGGCCTATCCAAGACTTGGCCAAACCAAACCCGGAGGCAACTGTCGACATGGGAAATCTGCAACTATTGGATCTACTGAAGGATTATGCCATGGCTCTTGAGAAGAATTATGACCAGCTGCATGATTGGTTAATCACCATGATGATGTCCTACAAAGAGCAGTAGCTGAGTGATAAGAAAATCAAGGACGAGATCCTCACTCACATCAAGGAACTCAAGTCAAGCTCACGTGGAAAAAACCAACCATACCCTGGAATTTTTCTTCCGGAAGGAAATCAATTCCTGGAATTCATCTCGTGGAAGGCATGCTTCATCTTCCACCTTCCAGATCCGTTCGTCTGCATCAAGGGCCAAGATGTGCCTGCCAGTAGGTTGAGAAGATTGGGCACTAAGGTTGCTAAACCAGGAGTCATTAGTAAAGCCTCTGCTAGCTATGATCAAAACTCCCATCTCTGGGTAATTGCCACCATCGACAAAATGCTAAGGAGCATCTAACATTCTCGAAGACTGTAAATTTTTGGGTTTGAGTCTTTGGATTGGGAATCCGACCCACTAGGCATGCCAAGTCTTGGCCGTTGCCATAGCAATATCGCCCTTCCACACAGAGCCGCATGTCAACACCGCCAATTATCAGGGTCTAGCCAAATGTTAGCTAGAGTACTTTATTACAAGAACGACACTTCCTTAACACCCAATCAACGCACCTTATCTCACTGAGGGAATCATAGTACCAATGGATACTCCAAGCAAGCAGTATAAAAGGATGGATCCTGAGCTTTGCAAGGCTAGCTTCTGTCGATTGTATTATATTTTCTCTTTGAAATAAAGCAAGACTGTTCTTTTTTTTCTCTCTTTCTATATATGCATCTTTCTGATTGTGTCTCTATATATTCATTTCCATTCATATGTATGTCAAGTCATCATGTCTTTGTACCCCTTTCATTAGGCGATCACCGTAACGTGTGGATCGTGTCTATTTTGCACATAGAGAAGTAGGAATCTCCCAAAGCATATGCATTTAGAAGGGTTGCAATTGTGGAATCTCTTTAAAATTCACAAAAGGACGTCAGACAAGATCTTGCATTTGCATGCTTGTAGAATCAACAAAAGAATAGCTAAATCGTCCACCACAAAGAGAGACATAAATCTGCCTGCTATGCTGCGAACGAAAGAGCGAAGCATAAAATGTGAATGGCAGTGGTGGGTCAAGCACACATAGCAAAGAAAATCAACATCGCCAATAGCAAGGCGGCATGCAGAAGAATCGGCATCCACTAAAGCAAGGATTCGACACACATTAGCAGCATATAGCAGAAAGAAGAGAGAGTCTCTTGTAGTGGTGCAAAATCAGCAAACTGGTAAACAAGAAGCCTGCATAGAAGTGTGGCTGTTGTTGGGCAGAGCAAGAAACCGCATCATCATCAGCACGCAGCCGTCAATCGACGTTAGCACGTAATAGCAACACAACAGCACCTCGCGCGGCAGAAGAGCTGAAGAGCACAGTCCTGCAGAGGGCTGCAAGCCCAAGGTAAAGAAGGCGACAGCGGCGGGTCATTGTGAATCCCGCTCACCGCCGTTGATCCAGGAGTATTAGGAAAACCTTATATTTATTGTTTTGTATGGTTCAAAGGATCTTATACTTATCCTCTCTTAAGGGTGTGTTCACACCAAAGGTCTTTTTTAAGCATAATTGGCTCATTTACATGGGTTTAACAAAAATCACCATAATGCGCTTCCGCATCCGTCTCATATATGTTGTAAGCAGCCAAATGAGCATGCAATCAAAAACCTCTCACTACCAATCTCTTAAACAAAAATTTGTTGAAAAAAAAGGTCAAGTCACCATCAAGGGGAGGAAGTGCCAAAGTAGCACGTGGGCCAAAGTTGCTCACATCACATAGGGGAATGCAGAAAGTAAAAAGTCAAAACAATATTTTATAATCGACATCCAACTACCTTGAGGAGCCCAAAGATTTGGCACCAAGGGGGGTGTTGAGAAAAATGGTGCCATGGAGCACAAGAAAAGTATGGAGTGAGTGTGAGAAGGCACATCACCAAGTGAGAATTATCCCACATACAAGAGAAAAGCTAAGTTGTACTCTCCTCATATAAAAGGAGGACATTTCAAGGAATGGAATACAAGCACAACAGCTCAAGTCTTTTTATGAGTACAAGTTTCCATCGTGTAACCTAACTGAACTCGAGTCTAAACTTAATTAGCACACACTCATCATAATGAGTCTCCTTCATTTCTATCCACCTTAGATTAGTATTGTCATTAGTGTAGGATTATGTTTGATTAGATAGATGTCTTTTGTTTAGGAGATCTTGATCCATGATTTTCAATAGAATAAGCAATCAATTCCCCCCCCAACACCATGACATGCCACATCTACTACTTTCTCATTCTTTATGGGCCCAAAGTCAATGTAAAACTCTCATTTAGGGGTGCTGCAAACATGAGCTAGATGGAAAACGTTGAAGAGCACAAAAAAAGAGTAAAAGGAAAGCGATATGTTGGACTTTCACCGGAAGGTGCTTCTACATGGTCACACCTTTAGTCCCATGGCCATGCACGACACCTCTCATATACACACGGGATCTACATTTAGTCGACTCATCTAGCATGAATAGGCACCGCTATCTCAAGCATGTGCATAAAGCCTCATCGTTGAGATAACCATTTAGGTACATTTCTATGGATGGGGAAACTATGGTAGCAGGCGTAAGCCAAGGCCCATGGTACGATGACCCATCACTCTTAGACCGTCCTCATATCAATAGGTACCTTTCGTGACCCCTTCTTTGACCACACCAGCTATTGGTCCACATTGCCTCTATCCCTAGTGCTCAATAACGCTAAGTCCCTTGAGCAAGAGAGGTCCCCAACTCTATTGTAGCTATAGGCAAAGTCCTTTTCCATACATCTATATGTCTAATTACACACATAAGGCATAGCTTTCGCCCATTGCCCCTACACGTCACCTACATATTTCATGGATATTACAAATTTTTTTCCCATCTTGCACCTCAAGGCATGAATAGACACATGCATCTACAACTAACCTCATCAATGCCAACCCTCTAGGTATATCTCTATATGGTGGGACCATGGCATGCACAAGCTTGCCCCATGGCACACGACACATTGCTTACATGTATCTCATGGATCTTCAATGCATGTGCAACCTCTTCTTTCAACTTCAATGCCACACACCTAACCTTGCTTGCCCTAGCTAACATATCAAGCCACAAAGATGCACAATCTATAAGGATAAAATTGGGGCCCCAACATAATGTTATGTCACACCACTGTCTACTTTAGAGAAATATTATTCAAGTCAAGATCTTATCTTAGCCTTTGTCGAATCATGTGTCTTTGTGTCTTGTCTTTGAGCCATAATGCAAATCCCCGATGTGGATGTGCTAGCTCGTCCATTGCATTTTCACTCTATTGTCACACCAAAATGCTTATTTTCCAATGGGGTGAAGGAAGAGCTCCCTATGCCTGATGGAGGCAAAAAGAGAGAGCCTTCATAGTGGTTCTCTCTCGGAAAGGGAAAACCTAAAAATAAACCTATCTATGCTTGATGGAGGCAAAAAGAGAGAGCCTTCATGGTGGTTCTCTCTCGGAAAGGGAAAACCTACAAATAAACCTATCTATCATGTGTCTATCAAGCACGCAAGATTCAATAGTATACATGTAAGAAAGAGTATAGAAGAGAAGAGCTTAGAAGTATTCTATTACAAGGGAAAGAAAGTGCATTGCTTAATGTCAAAATTGACTTATACAAGTGACTGGTTTTCACACTAGGCTAACCAAACTTAAAAATGGTCCAGCCCACCACCACTATTTACTAGTCTTAAGAAAGTATGTATAGGAAGTCCTTAGACTTTTCCTATTTGACATTGCGCTCAAGGTAAGGTTGCTTTATATGCTCCAGTGTTGTCTTACAGAAGGTAAGTTTCCATTCGAGTGGGCAAGTTGACAAAGCGCATTGGGTGAAACCATGTTAACCTACCCCTTCCTAGTGGTGATTGTGTCCTCATGTCACTGAAGTTGATGGTGAAGCTACTACCAGGTGAAAAAAGGTGTAAAGGTGTGGATGGTCCAGGATATTCCATGAAGTTGGCGAGTGTGAGATTAAGTGGTATGGGTCCACAGCCAACTTTGTGGCTAGATGCATGGCATATTGGTGATAAGCTTTGGGTAGCCTTGGTAGGCAGCTTGTTGAGGTGGCATGGAAGGTAGATGCGAATTAATTGTTCATATGCAAGGCCTCCTTCTGATGTGGAAATGGCTTAGGCCCTTTAAGGTCAGGCGGTTAGTAGAATTGGCCCATGTTGTTTGATTTGACAAAATGAGTGCCATAACCACCAATGAATGATTAGCATGGGTAGATGGTGTTCTGGATGTTCTTTCAATTGCTCCATTTTATTATTTATATTGCTTCTTAATTTCTTATTTCGCTTCAAGCTTACCCATTTTCTTCTGCTTGTTTATATAAAGGCACTTTATGTAAGTTAATTCTTTATGTTATAATGGAAATCTTCATAAATTTGAAAAGCAAGCACAACAAGCTGACGGTGGAGCAGGCAATGCATTAGTTATATCATGCCAGAGGAAACCTTTTGGGTGCCATCGTTACAACCACAACACGAAGGAGAACAACACAATATTAGTCTTGACGACCAAAAAAGAAATATTACACATAAACATACCCCGCCTGTTGTGCCGGCACATGGTCAGCATTGTGTAGAACCTTTGACATGATGTGACCTACATAGCGAGGAAACATGACAAAAATCCCTACAAAACCACATGGCTATTCCTGAAAAAGTAGCCACACACAAAGCACGACAAAAGCGAAAACATGCAAAGCTACTGAACATTGAGGAAGGAAGCACCATCCCGTGTGGCGTTGTGTAGAACCTTCAATGTGACCTAGACACCAAGCAAACAGGATGGTGGTCCCCACAGAATCACATGGCCATCACTAGGAAAGGAAGCACATGCAAACCACATGCTCTGTGTATCATGGTGAGAGAGTGTGCGCCTAATTTTGAAAGAAGAAAGAGAGACCATGTGGATTGCATGCAGTTTCTTTCTCAAGAAGATTTTGAGAGATTTTCATACTAAAAATAAAACCTGAAATTTTCTTTTTAAACTTAAGGTTTGTCATAATCATCTCCTTCAATAATTAACTTATAAGTTTACCTAAGGTTTTTTGTAATCATCTCCTTCACCAATTAATTTTAATTAATTCATCTTGAAAAAACATTTGGGTGCCTTATTTGACTATGTTGCCTCATCCCCGTCCACTTCAGCCATTAAAAGCACCCATTGATGTTAGCCTTGAACATGCTCTTTTGTGGTGGATAATAGTTTAATATTGATATAATGCATCATTATATATATATGTATGTATGTATGTATGTATGTATGTATGTATGTATCTCTCTCTCTCTCTCTCTCTCTCTCTCTCTCTCTCTCTCTTTTTCGAGCAAGAGACACAGGGATAGAAAAAATTTTGAATTCAAACAATCAAAGTAATGAGGTTTCAAGCGTAGAACCAAAGAAACATTGTGGTAGACCAAAGAAGTTATTTAATGAAGATGCATTGTGTGATCAACCTAATGTAAACTTCAAAGTGCTTGAGCTAAGTGTGACAATATCATTAGGTGGTAGTTATAGTAGTTGCTCATTGGAAAGAGGGGGTACAATTTTCCATCTACACTCTCAAATGGTAATTAGAATTCATGAAAAGTCAATTATTACAGTCAATAAACTCATAAAAACTTATACCTTGGATGGGATAAGAAGAATCCTATTGGCATTAGGAGTTGAAAAGCTGAAAGGGATAGATGATTCATCTCTATAGAAAAAGTCAATTCGTATGTGCATGATTCATCTGTGCAAGATTTGTCTCTCATTAGGAAAACTTTGGACATGTTTTGGTGTGTGCTTTTGCCGCACAGGTCGTAGCTTGCCGGACACCGTATGCGAGCCACGAATGGCTGCAAGCATACAACCAGGGAAGGAAGCTCAAACAGAATGCAAGGGTGTGTCACTCACCGCTCAACTGCCGCCTTGAAGGATTCCCACGTCGCAGCCGTGAAGGAGGAGCCGCCGTCGCCGCTCTACCGCCTCTCCGCCGCCGTGTCGCTACACAGTGCTCGATCGCTCTCTCACTCTCTCTCTCTCTCTCACACACACACGCAGGAGAAGGAAACCAAAGAGATAAGGCAAGAGCACTCTTGTATTCACAACACATGAGAATGAGGATTTTAGGGTTACATTTGACTCTTATAGGTGACTTGGCCGTTCACACTTGGGTGCCCATACATGGCCGGCCGATCCTAAACCTTATCCTACTGACATTCAAGGTGTGCCTCTCATCGACGATCACCCAATCCCTTCATCCTTAACATATGGTGTCGACAAGCCCGGTCCATGACTCAGAATATTTAAATTAATGATGTAAAACATAGTACGTCTCAATGTCCGTCATAGGTTAACATGCCCCCCTTCCTGATGTAGATTCCGTCCTCGACCGTCTGCAAAACAGGGAAGTAGAGTGAAAGTATGCTGGAATTCAAAAGATATAAAGTGTGTAAATTCAAGCATGTTAGACCATAATGGATGTTGCTATGAGAACTTAGTTTAAGGGTCACATGAATGAGTTAGTGTAGCAAATTAACAAGAGTTTAAAATTATTGAAAGTAAATCAAGAGTAAGCAAGGTGTCAAAGGTTAATCAAGGTTTATAACTGGCCTAAGTCAAGGAAAATAACCAAGCTTAATAAATAAACAGATGAGCACACTGTGTCTACTCTAAGAACAAGTTAATACCACAAGCCTAGGGACACAAGAAACATTAGAGTTACAGGAGCTTTTTGCCTTTATTTTTTTTTAATGCACGTGACAATTTTTACACACAATGGCGACCTTCCTAAGGCAAAACTAACATCGATCCTGGTACCATGTTTAACACAAGGCATTATCCAGGAATCTATTAGCTCACTTTAGGCAAGGCTACCCCCTACCAACCAAGGCATCGGTCTGGAGTAGAATACTCCTCGCCTACCAAGTATCAATAAGGCGATAGGCCAACATTAAAGCACATCATAGACTTGTATTGCCATTTATTGTAGGCTTTTTAAAAAAAAAACTATTTCTTTTGATCTTCGCTCCTGAACTATAATTTGTCTTGCATCCTTTCGACAAAGGGGTAATAGCTATGTTCTGGAGGTCAACACACACATGGCCAGGTGTCAAACATTAATATGGTTTGACCCTAGACCTAAGACAATCGTATTCCAAGGTTAACTAAAGACATCATGCTACCTAGGAATATTTTCAATAAAGTTAAGCTCATTAATGATTTACACTAGCATGCAAGCAACTTCAAAAACTAAGTAGTACATTGACAATTTCCATGTGGTCATGCATTATAGTTTATGCAATTGATTGAACAGTAAAAACGAAAGAGAGTGGGTATGAAAGAATTACACCTGTAATTGGAGATCTCCTTGATTTGACGAGACAGCTTGCAATTTGATGTAGATATATTTTGATGAACGTTGCGGCAGTCTCAGGACTTGAAAGCGAACCCACCTCAAACTTTTCAACCTGTACAATCAACTAACAAGCACTATACCTCGAGAGGCACATCAGTGTGAAAATTTCAAGACTTGTTTAAGGAATCTAAACTAGAAAAAACTTGAAAACACTAACCTACCTACCAGTCACCACACTACTACTGAGGATACGGTAAGAGGATGTTGTAGAGTCCTGGCTCTAGCCCTAAGGCTAAGCCTCTATCCGCATCATCCAAACAAATAAAGTCAATCTCAGTAGTGCCATGAGTTTCATCCGTCCATTCATCATTGTCAGATATTTCCTTTTCATTTTTCCATCCACATAAACTCATCAAAAATGTAACCATGCGAGGATAGTCATCTTGTGGAAAAGGAAAGCATTGGGCTATCGGGGATATGTCCTCTACGGAGTAGGGGTCAGTCATGGTCAATAGGCGAATTAGCCATTCTAATTCCTCAACATTTTCCTCTCTGGCTAGTATATCTATATGATCCCATTCAGTTTCAATTACAGGATAGCACATGTGGAATATCTGAGAAAGGTACAGATGATACCTCTCACCAAAGGTAGGAGTGGATGAAGTGTATGATGATCGGGCATCTGCCATATTTGCAAACACAGATATAGCATCAGTAGGTTTATGACAGGACAATCTAGTTCTTGATTGTATACGGATATTTCTCTTGTTTTTGTGCTCTTGCTCTTTTTACTATTTTTTGTTTTTCTTTTCTTTGTTTTTTTTTAAAAATGTATGAAGCTATATATATACATCCCCTTGAATTTGGCAATTACATGGTCAAGGAAAAAGGTTAAGGAGGAAGCATTAGAATGTCGAGCGTGAGTACATGCTCCCCCTTTCCTTGGGTAGATCATATTATTTGCAATGATGTTGCAGCCTCTTGGAACCAATTTGTCTAGCGGGTCATAGGTTGTGATGTGGGCAGATAGCTTTTTATGACCCTTGTGGCCACATCCAATTGCAGAGATGGTAGTGTACGCTCCCATTGACGAATGGAGGAAATGGTTTCCGACGATATCGGTTTTTTGTTGGGTGTTGACAAGAGTAGGTGTAGAGCATGTAGAAACTTCTATATCAGCGTGTGCCTGGCATGAGGAGCTAGAAGCTTCATGTGGCTCCCCCCTTCCTGAGCTAGGTGGTAATGATCGATATCGTTTGGGAATCCAAACTAACTCTGGAAGAAGTGGTGTGGAGCACTCTGTTACCTTTCCCTTACCACGATCTTGAATTATCGTTGGGGTGGCAACAATTGGTTTGCAAGGTTTTACAGGTGATGTAGAGGGATTCAGCTTATGTTTAGGGACCCAAATCTGGTCATTTCCCTCGTAGTACCCTTGGGCTACTAATATTTTTTTAGGGATCCATCGTGATGTTACATTGCCCTTTTTTCGGGTGGGTAGCTGCTTTCCTTTTACGAGGCTTCTTGGTGGCTGAACGAGATTCAGCAGGGGAAGTAGCTGTTAGCGAAGCTTTGGGGACCCATTTGTATGTACTCTTTGGCATAGTAAGCGGAGCTTTAGAGACCACCCTGCATGTTTCCACTCTTGGCGTTGAAGCGTTAGAGGAATGGCAAACAATCAAAGATGGTTTTGCCACTGGACTTTGTGAATTTTCATTATCTAATATTTGAGTGGATGACTTAGGTGCGAGATTTTGAGCGGTCAGACCTAGTGTTGGTTCTTGCGTCGTGACTCGTCTGGTTGCCCAATCGATATTGCATTTGGTGGCCATCATCCATTTGCGCCCTAAGTTTACAGTCCCTTCCATTGTACCAGCAGGCATAACCAAAAAGCTTTGAATTATGGTTCCCTTGTCATAAGCAACCGGAGTGTGCAGAATTCCTGAGACAGGGGTTTTCTTCTTGTTGATTCCTTGAACTTGGATAGAACTCTTGGATAAAGGTGGTGAGGTAATTAGGTCACCACATGGTATTGGATTACTGCAGAGACAGTATGGCCTGGACATGTTGTCCAAGTATGGTATGACAGGCTGTAAGCCTATTTCTGTGCCATTGGTGGATCAGAATGGCAAGTTGAGTGCGATTCAGGAGAGATTTTGGAGGATCCTACTATGTACAGGAGCATAGTAGGAAGTTTGATCTACATGACGATCACCAGACCAGATTTGAGCTATGCTGTTGGGTTGGTGAGTCAGTTTATGCAGGTTCCACGGAAACCACATTTGGATGCAGTGAGACGCATACTGAGGTATGTGAGGTCTACTTTGCATTGTGGACTATTCTATGAGACTGGGACAGAAATATGTGTACATGGGTACACAGATGCTGATCGGGCTGGTAGTATCTCAGATAGAAGATCTACTAGTGGATTCATGTTTTCTTTGGGGAGTGCTGCTGTGACTTGGAGCAGCAAGAAGCAGCCTACGGTTGCTCTATCCAGTACAGAGGCCGAGTACAGAGGAGCTGCTATGGCAGCATGTGAGGTAGCTTGGTTGAGAAAGCTACTTGCAGATTTGGGTCTATCAGTGGCCAGGAACCCAGTCTTTCATGCTCGTACGAAGCACATAGAGGTTCACTACCATTTCATCAGAGAGAAGGTATTGGCAGGAGACCTTGACCTTGTTTATGTCAGCACAGAGGATCAGGTAGCTGACATCTTCACCAAAGCATTGGGTATAGAGAAGCTTCGCAGATTCAGGGCTTCGCTTGGTGTACATGAGATGGAGTTGAGCTCGAGGGGGAGTGTTGAGATATCGAGCTCGTCTAGTGAGGCGGTGGCCACTGATGACCCGCCTGGGGGATAGGCCCCACACTTACACCACTGGCATGGTTGGTGAGATCTTGGGTGATATGCGGCCAGTGGGATGACAGGCTGTGTGACAGCCATTCTAGAGACTGGCATAGTTATAGCGCCAGCTCATTTAGTCAGGTTCACACTATAGAGAACCCGTGTATGTATTGGTTGAGTACCTTTCATATTATGAGTACTCTTATTCTTGTATATGGTGTGTTGAGTGTTGAGTGAAGAAGAAGAAGAAGATTTTCAGCCTCTCACCTTGTGTGTTCTCTATTAGGTTTTGTGAGTGTGTGTGTGTGCTTGCAAGAGCTCAAGCTCTCTTCCCCCTGCATCTTTTCATAGGCGCATAGTAGGAAGCTTGATCTACATGACATCACCAGCCCAGATTTGAGTAATGTTGTTCGGTTGGTGAGTCAGTTTATGAAGGTTCCTCATCGGAAGCCGCATTTGGATGCATTGAGATGCATACTGAGGTATGTAAGGTCTACTTTACATTGTGGACTATTTTATGAAACTGGGATAGAGATATGTGTACATGGGTACATAGATGCTGATTGGGCTAGTAGTATCTCAGATAGAAGATCTACTCCAGTATAGAGGCCAAGTACAGAGGTGTTGCTATGGCAGCATGTGAGGTAGCTTGGTTGAGAAAGCTACTTGCAGATTTGGGTCTATCAGTGGATAGACAAGTTGTCATTTTCTATGACAACATTAGCAGTATACAGTTGGCCAGGAACCCACTTTTTTATGCTCGCACAAAGCTACTTGCAGATTTGGGTCTATCAGTGGTGGGGATAGACAAGTTGTCATTTTCTATGACAACATTAGCAGTATGCAGTTGGCCAGGAACCCACTTTTTTATGCTCGCACAAAGCATATAGAGGTCCACTACCATTTTGTCAGAGAGAAGGTTTTGGCAGGAGACATTGACCTTGTTTATGTCATCAGCACACAGGATATCAGGTCGCTGACATCTTCACCAAAGCATTGGGTACAGAGAAGCTTCGCAGATTCAGAGCTTCGCTTGGTGTACATGAGATGGAGTTGAGCTCGAGGGGGAGTGTTGAGATATCGAGCTCATCTAGTGAGGCGGTGGACACTAATGACCCGCCTGGAGGATAGACCCCACACTTACACCACTGGCATGGTTGGTGAGATCATAGGTGATATGCAGCCAGTGGGATGACAGGCTGTGTGACAGCCATTCTAGAGACTGGCATAGTTATAGTGCCAGCTCATTTAGTTGGGTTCACACTATAGAGAACCCTAGTATGTATTTGGTTGCGTACCTTTCATATTGTGTGTACTCTTATCTTTGTATATGGTGTGTTGAGTGTTGTGTGAAGAAGTAGAAGATTTTCAGCCTCCCACCTTGTGTGTTCTCTTTTAGGGTTTTGTGAGTGTGTGTGTGCTTGTTGCAAGAGCTCAAGCTCTCTTCTCCCCTACATCTTTTCAGCAATGTGGGTAGTAGTGGGTGTTAGGTTAGTGCAAGCCGTATGTGAGCTTGAAATGGCCTTTGTGCACTAACTGTGCCCAAGAAATGGTGGGTCGTTAGGTCGAGAATGGGAATGCATGTGACTTGGATTGTCCCAAGAGGAAGCTCTTGGACTTTCTTATGTATGCTTTTGGACTATGCAAGCATATACCTTCTCTAGGTATACCAACTCTACTGCAACCGGAATCTTGCTCTAGGATAGATTGTGGAAGAGTAGAGAATTCACAAGAATTGATTCAACCATAAAAACCAATGCTTTGCAAGCTTCAACTAAATCAAATTAATTGAAATTCAAACACTTAACAAAATTAAAATACTTAGCTCAATAGACCATGCTGGGTGCAATCTTCCCTCCCTTGTGCGTGGCCTTCCCCCACACAAGGGTATTTAATTAGCTTTTCAAAAATAGGCCATAGCCCCCAAAATATACAAAATGTGCTTTTAGAGAGCACGACGCTCTTCTTTTACAAAAATAGAGTGTCTAATATTGGGACTAGGGTAAAGCCATAGGCTTTAATAAATTCCACATTATAAATGTATCTTTCCTAAAGTTCAAAATGGAAAAATCATTTGCTAAGGTTGCAAGCTACTATGCTTGCCAAAAATTAAATGTGATGAACCAAGACATTTCTTGCAAAGTAAACTCTTCATTTTTCATAGTCTTCATCACCTGAAAATATAAGCCTAATTAATAATTAAATTAATCCCACAAATATTAAATAGGCACAAATCATAACCAACTCATGACTACCAGGCATAAGTACCCCAGGAATTACCCTGCCATACGAACCTAAATGAAATAATCATAGATGGCCCCAAACATACGTCACTATACCGCACGTATTAATATTTATAGTGGTGTCACCCACGATATTAACCTAGCCGGCATGACGCAAGAGTAACCTAGGCATCCCTAAATTACTCAAGAGGGGATAAATAATATTTTTCTAGAGGACTTAAAATATATTCTCATGACATCCCTCTTGCTTGAGTGCTTGAGTTTGCAATTGTCCTCAATTGCGGATTTGTTGGGTTTGAAAAGAATGAAGAATTTCAGGGTAAACTCGGAAAAATCTCTCAGGCATCCATTTAGCATCTTCTTGAGGATGATTCTTGAAAGTCAAAAGATACTTGAAGTATTGATTACCTGTTCTTGTTGATGTTATCTCTTGATCAATGATAGCATCAGGAACTAAGACTTCTTCCTCTCCTTCAATAAGAGGTGGTTCCTTATATGTTGGGTGAGTAGGAAGTGTTCCTCGAAAGGGTTTCAAGAGATGGATATGAAAAGAATTGTGGATATTCCAATTAGATGGAAGCTCTAGTCTATAGGCCACATCATTAATCTTTTGAAGGATTTTAAATGGCCCATAATATCTAGGTGCTAGCTTAACTGCAGGGAATTTTTCCACACTCTTTAATCGTCATTTTTCAATTCTCAAAAGTACATAATCACCTTCTTGAAATGAAAAATCTTTACGCTTCTTATTTGCTTGAGATGTATACTTCTCTTGAGCTCTTGCAATACAATCATGCACTTCAGATAAAATGCAATCAAAGTCTCTAACATATTGGTCGGCAGCTTCAATCTTATGGGAGAGTCTAGTAGCCGGAATAGGCAAAGCTCTACCATAGATAATCTCAAATGGTGCTCGACCAGTAGTAGAATGAGGAGTATTATTATAAGCAAATTGGAGTAGGTGTATGTACTTATCCCATGCACTAGGTTGCTAGGAAACATAGGCTCTAAGCATATCTAGGATAGTGCTATTTGTGACTTCGGTCTGTCCATTCGATTCCGGATGGAAAGCCGTGGAAAAATCTAACTTAGTGCCTAAGTTTGAGAAAAGAGCAACCCAACTACAAAATTTAGAATCTCTATCAAAAACTATCACTTTAGGTAGTCCATGATGAACAAAGATTTTCTTGACAAATATGTTCGCGGCTTGCTGAGAAGTTAGTGTCTTTTTACATGGAATGAAATAGGCTTGCTTACTAAACCTGTCCACTATTGTCCAAATCATGTCATGACTGATGACTGGAAGTAGTAGGAAAACCAGTAATGAAGTCCATAGACACTTGTTCCCATGGTCTATCAGGAATGGGTAGAGGCATAAGCAATCCTAAAGCTTTGCCTTTGTAGCTTTTAATTGCTTGGCAAATATTACATTCAGCTACAAATTTAGCTACATCATTCTTCAAATGAGGCCAAAAGAATTCTCGAGAAACTACTTGAAGTGTTGCGGAAATTCCTCTATGTCCCACAAATGGTGGTTGGTGCATCTCTTCCAAGACAAGTTGTCTATAAGGTTGAGTAACACACAATCTTTTCTCAAAGAAAAGATAACCATCATTATGAGAATAACTTCCTTGAGGTGTCCAATTATTTTCACGCAATTTGATCCATATTTCAGAAAAATCTGGATCAACTTCATAAGTTTCTTTCATAAGTACAAATGGTTCACTTTCAATAATGGAAATGTTGTTGATATTTGGTCTTCGACTCAAAGCATCGGCAACAACATTTTCTTTTCCAGGTTGGTATTGAATCACAGGTTGGAAACTTCGAATGAAAGATACCCATTTGATGTGCCTATCTGAAATAAGGGATTGCGAAAGCAAATGCCTAATGCTTTGTTGATCCGTCTTGATAAGAAATTCAGAACCCATTAGGTAATGCTTCCAGATTTTCAAAGCATGCACTACTGCTGCTAATTCCTTGTCATATGTGCTATAATTTTGCTCTGCAGGCTTAATCTTTCTACTCTGATAAGCAATAGGATAGTTGTCTTGCATAAGAACAGCTCCAAATCCTTTGCCACTAGCATCAGTCACTACTATAAAGAATGGTCTTTGAAAATCAGGTAGTGTTAGAACTGGTGCTTGTGTTAAAGCATTCTTGAGTGCTGCAAAAGATTTATCTTGCTTTTCAGTCTAATTGAAATTTGTAGCTTTCTTAAGGAGTTCAGTCAAAGGATGAGCAATATAAGCAAAATTCTTGACGAACTTCCTATAATAACTACATAGGCCAAGAAAAGATCTAAGGTCATGTATGTTCCTAAGCTTAGGCCAAGAAGCTATACACTCAATTTTCTTAGGATCTACACGAATCCCTTCAGCCGACACTATATTTTGAAAGAAAGAACTCTTTTCAAGATTGACATACAATTCATTTTCTCTCAAAAGGTTGAACACTTGTTCCAAGTGTTGTTCATGCTCTTGTCGATCCTTGCTGAAAACAAGAATGTCATCAAAGAACACTATAACAAAACTTTGAAACTTAAGGAATATGCGATTCATCATACGACTGAAAGTAGCTGAAGCATTGGTCAAACCAAATGGCATAACCAAAAACTCATAATGACCAGTTTGTGTTCTAAAAGCTATCTTGAAAATGTCAGATTCAGTCATGCGAACTTGATGATACCCAGACTTTAGGTCAATCTTGCTAAAGACCTTTGATCCTCTAAGCTTGTCAAGAAGATCATCTACCCTAGGAATAGGATATCTGTTCTTGACAGTAATCTTATTCAATGCACAGTAGTCTACACACATTCGGAAAGTTCCGTTCTTCTTCTTAACAAGAAGGACTGGAGCTCCAAAAGGTGAACTACTAGGTCGAATAAGGCCTCTCTCTAGCAAGTCTTCGATTTGGTTTTGGATTTCTTTTTGCTCTAAATTGTTGACTCTATAGGGAGCTTTACAAGGCGGAGAATTTCCAGGCAATAAGTCAATACTATGATCCTCAGGCCTAGACTTAGGTAATCCTGGAGGTAGATCTTCCATAAAACAGTCACTAAATTTGGAGATAAAAAGATCAAACTTTGGACTTTTGGATGTGTCAGACTCAGCATCAAGCTGGTTAACCCATAAGTCTTTACTTGAGTGTGACTCCACAAAGGGCTCATTTCTCCTTTGACTAAACACTGGAGGAAAATATTTTCATTGTCCTTCCTTAGACAAATGCTATGAGTGTCATAGTCTATAATAGGGTTGTACATGTGTCTCCAAGGCATACCCAAAATTATATCTACCCCTTGTAAAGGTACAACTAAGAAATCCCTCTTTTCTGTTAAAGGCTTGATGCATAAATCCAAACCTTTCACCTCTTGCATGCAATTATACTTTGTTCCAGTAAATGCTGCTTTGACTTTATAGTGCGTAGGTGAAGAATGAAGATTTAATGCTCTAAGTGCCTTTTCAGAAATGAAATCATGTGTACTACCATCATCATGCAAAATAACAACTTCATGTCCATTTATTGTTCCTTTTATTTTAAGCAAAGAATGAACATGAGGTTTACCTTCTTGTTCTGAGTAGTCTGGATCAGAATTACCCTCTTGCTTGAATGATTCTTCTTCATGGTCGTCTTCTTCAATCATATTGACTCGAGCGGCTGCTACTGCTGCTGGTGTCGAACTCTTGGTATGCTATGGATAATTCGGGGCTATGTGTCCTTCTTTGTGGCACTTGAAACCTGCTGAAATAGTCCTGTAAACCTTGCCCAATCTCTGTAATATTTTTTGAAATTTTTTAAAATTTTTCAAAAATGATTTTGGAATTTTATGTCCTTTTCTAGGCAATTTTTAAGCCTTTTTAAAACCTGTAAATCACTTTTCTGCACCCAAAAATTTCAAAATAGGAAACCTTTTTGAACTTCTCCAGGCGTCCCCAAATTACTCAAGAGGGGATAAATAATATTTTTCTAGAGGACTTAAAATATATTCTCATGACACCTACACTATGGGGGAGCGCTCGTTCTCCTCACTCATTGGGGAGCCAATATAAGTAGTAAAACAAGGGTTGAGAAACGTTTTATTTCACCTAACAGTTTGTTGGGAACCAATTGCTTCTTCTTCTTCTTCTTCTTCTTCTTCTTCTTCTTCTTCTTGATTCAGTGCCAAGGGCAGATTAGGCTTGGTTTACAGTGTTAGATTTTTCTTCGTTCTTGCTGGCGTCTTCTCTTCTTGAGGTTTCAAGCGACCCATCAGCTGCTCCCTGAAACTTGGCACCAACGTGAGGAGCAGTTCCACCAACATGTGAATTGGCTATCACTTCAAATCTTCCCATAGATCATTCAGCTGTGTGAGCCTAATCGAGTAAGCCACGTGCTTCTATGCTTTTGTGCATCCATTCAGCCGTGGTGTCTCCGCACCTTGGATTGGCCGTTGCATCTCCACTGGCGAGGACATTTTGCCTTCCTCTTTCGGGTTCATCTCCACGACATTGAATTATGATTCTAGTTGGCATGAGCTTTTTCGGCTCCTTTTTTAGTGCCTCTTTGGCCTACTGCTTTTCCACCCAATCGGACACTTTTGTCCGTATAGTTGTGATGTTCGTGCCAGGTGACCATGTTCTGCTTCCCCTTCTTATCCGAGGTCGGTTTCTTTGCCACCTTTGGAGTCTCAGGTTGCCTGGATCTTTTCACCACCATGGTTGATGATTCATCTGTGTGGTTGGCCGGGCTACTATTTTCTCATCCAGAGTTTGGATTTCAATCATATTTACTACCAATGGGTGGGTCGTTAAAGCATGGGCTCCCTCTACTTCTGCCCTGTGCTTCCTCCAAATTTCACAGTCCAACTTCCGGTGACGTTGTCCATAGCAATAAAAGCATGTGAAGGCAGTCCTTTGAGCACCGGCCATCTCCCTAGGAGAAAAGTTTCCACGTGGGTGGAATTGGGGTCTTCGGTATGGGTCCAACGAAGCCATTAGCTAGGCGGATTGGACTGTGACCAATGGGAGCTTGGATCACCGGTTGTGGATAGGCTCTCCTGCCATTGTTGCGGCAGGCTTCAATTGTATGTGTGGTCGTTATACAAATGGCACACCAAATTTCATTCAAGCCACACTCTTCGGCTCCATGTCCATGATTGTGACACCTCGCACACCAAGTGCATGACCGGACGATTGGAGTGGACTTTGCACCTTCAATGGTCAGCTGAGCCATGGCTTCTAGTTCCTTGGCTATCTTTCTTACCTTCTTGCTCTTCAACCATGCCTTGTGATCTTCCTCCTCCTCCTTCGATTCCTCACTTGCCGTGGAATCATTGAAATCATTCTCCTTGTTCGAAGATCCGGATGAGGACTTCTTGGACTTCCTTCTACTCTTGGACTTTCCTTTGCCTTTGACGGAGCCTATCAACACACACTCAGCTCAGAGAGCTGTTGAGTCAAAGAGCTACTCCATAGTTATGGTAGTTAGGTCGGCACCATCAACAATGACGGAGCGTTTGAGTCACTTGCTGAGACCCTTCATGAAATAAGAATTAAGGATTTCTTCCATGGGCTGATCCAACCAACTGAGAAGCTTCCTGAATTTTGCAGCATAATCCTCCAATGTCAGGATATTCTGGTTCATCCTACACCGCTTATCTAGCACCTCCACAAATGTCTTGTCTTCCCTAAGGAAGGCATCACAAATGGCATCATAAGTGGGGAAATAGTTGTACTCGTACTCTCAGCAACCCACCCAGAGAGCGGCACTCTTCTAGAGTGTCAGAACAAATGCGACCTTTTTAAGGTGTTGGTCCACTGCGTCGGGTACATTCACACGCCAAGCACTATCAAACAATAGGATGTGAGCATCCGCATTCTCAGAGGATTTCCCGAAGAACTTGGGGTACTTCACGGCGATGATAGCTGGCCTGTAGCATGTTGTAGTTAATGGGACGTGGCTGTGGGGGTGGTGGTGGAGGTGCTGGTATGACCAGTGGTGGGGTGGGGTAGTAGGGGTGGCTGGTTCTTCTATGCGTCGAGGAAGATATTAGAACAAGGAGTAAGTTGTTTTCTGAATTCGGGCATGGATCTGGTTGATTGACCTTGTCGGTCCTCAACGGATGAGTCCATGGCTCTTTTATATGGATCCGTTGGTTGATCTTACTGATCTTCAACGAAAAGTCCATCTTGATTTTTATAAATGAATATATTTTCGGGTACTATGAGCTAGAAACTATTGAAAAGGCCCCTGAGTGGACAGGTGGTGAGCGTTCTGGTTGCCAATGATGCCATAGGTACACCGATGAAGGATTGATTGGAAGGAATGATTGGAAATTAGAATTCAACCGGTGGTTCATTAAAAGATTGTTTTAAAGATAGCTGAATCTGTGAAAAATGCAATTTCATATTGGGTGTGTAAGTGGTGTGACTATCTTGAAGTTTGCATGAAGCGTCGGCTAGGGAGCCTAGGAACTCTTTTCCCTGGTGCCCGCCGATGAAAAGATGTAGGGGAGAAGAGAGCTTGAGCTATTGCAAAGCACACACACACTCACAAAACCCTAAAAGAGAATACACAAGGTGAGAGGCTGAAAAGCTTCTTCTTCTTCACACAATACTCAACACACCATATACAAAGATAAGAGTACACACAATGAAAAGGTACTCAACCAAATACATACTAGGGTTCTCTATAGTGTGAACCTAGCTAAATGAGCTGGTGCTATAACTATGCCAGTCTCTAGAATGGTTGTCACACAGCCTGTCATCCCACTGGCCGCATATCACCCATGATCTCACCAACCATGCCAGTGGTGTAAGTGTGGGGCCTATCCCCCAGGCGGGTCATCAGTGTCCACTGCCTCACTAGATGAGCTCGATATCTCAACACTCCCCCTAGAGCTCAACTCCATGTCATGTACACCAAGCGAAGCCCTGAATCTACGGAGCTTCTCTGTATCCAATGCTTTGGTGAAGATGTCAGCGACCTGATCTTGTGTGCTGACATTAACAAGGTCAACGTCTCCTGCCAAAACCTTCTCTCTGACAAAATGGTAGTGGACATCTATATGCTTTGTGCGAGCATGAAAAACTGGGTTCCTGGCCAATTGTATACTGCTAATGTTGTCACAGAAAATGACAACTTGTCTATCCAAACTGATAGACCCAAATCTGCAAAAGTAGCTTTCTCAACCAAGCTACCTCACATGCTGCCATAGCAACACCTCTATACTCGGCCTCTGTACTAAATAGAGCAACCGTAGGCTTCTTCTTGCTGCTCCAAGTCACAGCAACACTCCCCAAAGAAAACATGAAGCCACTAGTAGATCTTCTATCTGAGATACTACTAACCCAATCAACATCTGTGTACCCATGTACACATATCTCTATCCCTGTTTCATAAAATAGTCCACAATGCAAAGTAGACCTCACATATCTTAGTATGCGTCTCAATGCATCCAAATACGGCTTCTAAGGAACCTCTTCTAAGGAACCTACATAAACTAACTCACCAACCCAACAGCATAGCTCAAATCTGGCATGGTAATCGTCATGTAGATCAAGCTTCCTACTATGCGCCTATACATAGTAGGATCCTCCAAAATCTCTCCTGAATCTGCACTCAATTTGCCATTCTGATCCAATGGCACTGAGATAGGCTTATAGCCTGTCATACCATACTCGGACAACATGTCCAAGCCATATTGTCTCTGGGCAGTAATCTAATACCATGTGGTGACCTAATCACCTCAATGCCCAAGAAATATCTGAGCTCCCCCAAATCCTTCATCTCAAACTTTTGTCTAAGGAAGATCTTTACATCAAAGATCTCTGCATCATGGTCCCCCGTAATGATCAGGTCATCTACATAGATGACAACAAGCACAACCCCTCTATCACTGTGTCTCACATACAGCGAGAAATTTGCATTGGCTACATGAAAGCCAATAGTGACAAGATATTCAGAAATCTTGTCAGACCATGCTCTTGGTGCTTGTTTTAAGCCATACAAGGCCTTCTTCAACCTGCAAAAATATGCTCACGGTGACACACATCCTCATAACCAGGTGGCTGCAACATATACACCTCTTCCTGTAAATCCCCATGCAAGAATGCATTCTTTACATCCATCTAATGTAAAGACCATTGCTTTGACGCAGCCACTGCTATCACAACTCTCATTGTTGCATCTTGGCAGGGCTGAAAGTTTTCTCATAATCAATGCCATATGTCTACACATATCCTTTGGCTACCAATCTAGCCTTGTACCTACTTATGCTTCCATCACTATTATGTTTTACTTTGTACACCCACTTGCATCCAATGGCTTTCTTACCTTCAAGCAATTGCACTAAATCCCAAGTCTCATTTCCATATAGTGCATCCATCTCCTCATCCATAGCTTTCTCCCAACACACATTTCCAACAACCTCATCAATGCATGTGGGCTCCACAACCTGCACAACTTTTGCCATGTATGCATAGTGATGTGCCACATAACCATCATAGGTAAACCTCTGCACAGGATTCTTCACTCTACCAGATCTTTGCAACTTTGCATTCATGGCTTCCATAGCCTTCTTTACACCAGGTGTTCTCATAGCTGGTATCCCAAGATCCTCATCAAGACTCATCTCTGAGCCACTAGACTCTCCATCAACATGAGAATGCCCTGTAAAAATGTCAGGCATACTAAGGGGCTCAACCACTTTCTCTTTGCCTTTATGTGATGTACTAATCACATTTGCAAGACTGGTATTATGACGCACCCTGCCACTCCATGTTCTATCAACTGAACCACTAGACGAGGACTCTCTTGGTCCACTCAAAGGCTGTGATTGCTGACTTGCATCTGTGCAACCACATTTCCACTCACATCAGCCCCAACAGCTTCTTTTTCAGTAGCATACCAGCTGCTCATCTCATAAAAAACAACATCCCTGCTTACTCTCAACTCATGTGTAGTAGGGTTTATAACACTCGTATCCCTTTTGCTCAAGGGAATATCCAATAAACACACATTTTTCAGCTTTTGGATCCAACTTAGTTCTCAGCTCATTTGGCACATGCACATATGCAATGCATCCAAAGACTTTCAGATGAGACAAATCAGGTTTTCTGTCAGTAAACCTCTCCTCTAGAGTTACATCATGTATGGCTGCAGTTGGAGTCCTGTTCATGATGTAAACTTCTGTAGAAATAGCCTCAGCCCAATAGCTATGTGGCATATTCTTCTCTCCCATCAATGCTCGCGCAATCTCAGCAATGTGCCTATTTTTTCGCTCAGCAACTTCATTTTGCTACGGAGTGTATTTGCATGTAAACTGTCTCCGAATACCATTCTTCTTCAAAAATTCAAAGAACTCATTAGAGAATTACTCTCCCCCTCCATCTGACCTTAGGCACTTTACATATTTCCCTATTTGCTTTTTAACCATAACTTTGAAATTCTGAAAATGAATGAACACCTCACCCTTCTCCTTCATGAAGTATACCCACACTTTCCTTGTGTGGTCAATAAATGTCACATAATACTTGCAGCCTCCCATAGACATGGTCTTCGTAGGACCCCATACATCAGAATGCACAACATCTAGTGCATTTATGCTCACATTTCTGTCACGTGAAAATACATGCTTTGTTTGCTTTCCAAATTGGCATGCTTCACATATTTTCTGCATACCTTCAACTTTAAACTTTGGCAGCCCTGTCACAATTCCTTTAGTCTGCATAGACTTCATGACCATCAGGGTTAAACCGAACTTGCAAATCCTACTCAATCATCTGGCCAACTGAAACCAGATTCTTTATTATGTTCAGAACATGAAGTACATCTGCAAGGTACTTCACTTTGCCATCCTGCATAGACAATGGCACATCTTCAACATGGGAAATTGGATGAGTAGTGTCATCCCCTGTTTCCACAAAACCTGGTCTTTCAAGGTTTTTCATCTCCTTGAACCACTCCCTATGACTTGTCATGTGGTTCGAAGCACCTGAGAATCAACATACCATACATCATCTTTATGTGATGCTTCAACATTTTTAGACATGGCATTAACGACATGCTGCATAACAAACAACCTTTCATTATCCTCATTGTTTCAGCTTGAGGATGCATAGTTGTTTTGCTGCAATTTCCCATTTTGGATGTCAGTTTGCTTCTTATAACAATCTGCTTACACAAGTTCAAGCTTACCACAATAAAAGCATCCATGTGTATCATTATACTGCCTTTGCCAATTTCCACAACCTCTTTGACTCCCCCTGCCTTTGAATTAGCCTCTTCCACCTGTGTGTTGTTGTTGTTGTTGTGAATTCTGGGACTGTTGTTATTGCTGTTGCTAGCCATAATTATGATTACCTGTTCGGCCACCTCCTTGGCCGCGTCCACGGCCTCCTCTACCTCGTCCTCTCCCTGAACTTGTGTAGAAGACCTGTTGCTCTGAATTGTTTTTGTTTTGTGAAGACTGTTGGTCTTCACCCAAGCTCTTCTCTTCTATAATCAACATAGACACCAAATCTATGAAATTGGGAATGTTTTCCTGAGTCTGAATAGACGTCTTGAACGCCTTGTATTGTGGCCCGAGACCACGTAGACAGACTTCCACCTTATCATCATCATCTACTAAAACACCAATAGATGCAAGGGATTCCACAACACCCTTGATCTTCAATGCATAGTCATCACAGACATACTCTTTTTCTCCATAGTATGAAGTTCATTCTTCAACTATATCTTTGGTGCCTTGGTATTCGTTTCATAGAGTTTTACCAAGGTGTCCCACGCCCCCTTGGGAGACTTGGCATCCTGTATGTGCCCAATCATGGTGTCCTGTATACTGATAGTGTATACTGATAGAGAGATAATACATAACTTTTCTGGCTCCTTGGTTCTAGTCCTTGAAGTCTTTCACATCTGCAGCAGTCGGATTGATCTCCGGTATCTCCGGTGCCTCTTCATGCTCACCTTCTATGTAGTCCCACAGTAACCCTTTCCCATTAGGAAATTTGTCAACCTAAACCTCCACGCATGGAAGTTGTTCTTGTGAAGCTTCTCAATAACAATATGGTTTATGCCATCATTTGACATCTTGCCAGACACACAAATTTACCAGAAACAGCACTCTGGTTTGTCCTGCACAAACTACTGTATTTTCTGCAACGGTACTGTACTACACTCAAATGTCACAACCAGTGACCTCAATGTGCATACATACACCCAATGGCAACTATTTGACCTCCTTGTTGCAGCACACACAATGTCTACACAACCAATTTGTCTTCCTAGAGTTCTTAAACAGAGTTCTACATAGAATCGATGACTTACCCGCAAATCGCCTGCTTTCCGAAAAAACGAAGGTCCTAACTCGCCCAAAACGCGTTTTTGGTCCAAAAATTTTAGTCCGATAATAGGACAGTATAGTTGCCCTATAGCTTTACTCCCGCAAAGAAAGCTCCTCAATCAGAGATCATTTGCCGGTGCCTCCCATAGAGCTCCCGGACAAGGGTGTAGTCACCAACACAAATAGGAAAGAGTAGATAAAGCTTTTACCCTCGTACCGCTTCCTATGCTTCTCTTGCTTGCAGCTCAACCCTTAGCATGAACCAGGCTCTGATACCATGAAAAGATGCAAGGGGCTGAAAATCTTCTTCTTCTTCACACAACACTCAACACACCATATACAAAGATAAGAGTACACACAATGAAAAGGTTCTCAACCAAATACATACTAGGGTTCTCTATAGCCCAACTAAATGAGCTGGCGCTATAACTATGCCAGTCTCTAGAATGGCTATCACATAGCCTGTCATCCCACTAGTCGCATATCACCCATGATCTCACCAACCATGCCAGTGGTGTAAGTGTGGGGCCTATCCCCCAGGCGGGTCATCAGTGTGTCCACCGTCTCACTAGATGAGCTCGATATCTCAACACCCGGGATAAAATATAACCAAATTCCTAAATGGATCCTATCACTACAGTGGTTGGGCGGTTGGCTAACCCATGGGACTGGATGGATGGATCCCTAAAATGAGACTCAATTTTGTTATGGTACGATAGATGAAGTAAATCTCGGATAGTAATTGTTCTATGGAAAAGAATCAATGGTTGTGTCTCTCGATGAGGAAAAAAGTGTTGGTCTCTATGATCCAAGTGTAAGTTTCTTCCTTGATCTGACCAAGTGACTTACAAGTTTGGTCGGATCACTTTGGTCAGTGATGACCTTGACTACGTTAGAGTAGAAATATCTTGGAGGAATCGCCCGTGCTTTCCGGGCGAGGGAAGTTTTTTTCGAGTTCAATTTTGGAAGAACCGAGGGATTAGTCTCTTATCCGGACATCTGTAGGCGAGGCCCCAAGTGAGAGGCTCTACCCCGCGCAAGAAGTGCTACTTCCATTTTTGTTAACACCCCCGAATTCGTTGTGTGGAGGGGGCAGGGATCTTTCAACTGGTATCAGAGTGAATTGGCTAAAGTGGATCAACCGAGAAGCTAGAAATGTCAAAAATTTATGAAGTAGCAGTAAAAGGTTGTAATTATGTGATGAAATTCATACAAATTGATATTTAGAATGAAGATTTATAAATTTGTAATTGGGTCTTCAGATGGAAGTACCGCAATTGTATGGAACCCCTAACTTGCTTGAGGCCTAGACATGATGGTATTTACCTTATAATTCCAAGGACCGTGTATATACCGAGGGTATAACTGCAGCTCTTTACTGGCAGTATATACAAGTAAATCTAAGACCTTGAAATTATAAGCAAAAATGCTATCCAGATGATGAATTTGAATGCTCGTTGATATGATTTTAGAATTCTGGTTGAGAATTGATGAGTTGATTTGGATTCTGATTGAAAGATAATGATTCTTGAATTCTGGTTGAAAGAAGATAAGTTGAATAAAGCCACAATGAGGATGAATGGGACAAATGGCAGTAATGATGTTAATAACTGGCGAATGGCAGGAATGATGTTAATAACTGGAATGGCGATAATGACTTCAGCAAATCACTACGAGATTAGTGGATTGTGCTGACACATTGCTATTGTTTAACACTTGACCCAGTGGATCAAGTTAAGGGATGTCAAATTAAACACCTACATAACTGAAATTCCCATGAAGGAATGTTCAGATGGAATGTTCTGAACATTCCATGAAGGAATGTTCAGATGGAATTTTCAGTCTAATGGACCATTGTTGTGTTAAGGATATGAATGATATGTTCTGAATGGATTGTTATCTGATAATGAGTTCTATATGAAGGGATCTTTATCCCAGGATTCTGTTGGGTTGACCAGACTATAAGGAACCCTAGAATCAGTTGGATCTCAAGGGAAAGAGTTTGTCCTCCAACTGCGAGATGAGGACATCTCACGTTTTTTTAAGTGGGGTAGGATGTAAGATTCCTCCCTCCAGCTTTTGAGGTGTACAGGTGTAAGACCCTCCCCTTCTGATCTTGTAATTATTCCCCTCTCTGAAATAGAAGAAAGATCCTGTTTTATCCTATTTTGGCCTAGAGAGAGAAAATGTCTAGAGGGAGGTAGTCCAGAATTGAGAAATTTTTGGATATAAAAATCCTCCTTGTGTCTAAAATGGTTTCCCCTGAAACACAAATTCAAAAAGAACTTTCCAATGTGCAATTGGAATTAATTGAAAATATGTATAAAGAACCTTAGCCTAAGGGTCTAGATTTTCAGAAATTTTTAGATTATGGTCCAATTAAGGTTCCTATGGACCAATTGGATTAATCAAAGTGTGGGGAGGAGATAAATCGAATGAATAAAAGAAAATACCCAAAAATGAGTAAATGCCCACATAAGATGAAGAGTTGACTGAGTACAAGGTTTATTAGTAAAAAACTATGAGATATTACTAAAAAAATGAGATATTTAGGTATAATGATACATTTTTGACACCTTGGTAAGGAGAAGGGGGGACTTCAAGGTCTATTTCACACATGTGGTGGAGTTTTTAACTCAAAAAAAATTGTGATATTTTTATCTCTCCTCTCTCCTGGATCAAACCAAATCAAAAGGGAGCCAAACTAGGTCCAAATCTTGTCAAAATTCAGCCGAACTGAACCTAGAAAATTCTAGAACCTAGTTGGACTTGGTAAGAGGCCTCCCTCACCTATAAATAGATCCTTAGTCCTTTGTAAAAAAATCTATGAGCTATACCATGCCAGTATTATACTAAAATAATGATATTTTTTATTATCCCTTTAAAATCCTCTACATTTGGAGAGAGTGGAGTCTCTCTCTCTCTTCAACCATCCCTGGAGCTTTCCTTTCAATACACAAACCAATTGATTGGTTGGGGGCTTCTTCTATGATAGAGAAGCAAGCAAAAACAAGAGGTAAAGTGTAATTTTATGGTTTTTCTCTACTATTCTCAATGTTTCACTTCTCAACCCCTCTCAAGCTTGAGAAGTTTCTTAATTAAGTGTTTATAATGCAAATCAAGCTTTTCTTAAGAGTTGTAATGAATAATTAAGAAAAGTTTACATTTATGCTTAAATTAGGATGCTTCTATGTTTATCTCTCTCTCTCTCTCCCAAAGCATGGTCATTCCTATGACCAATTCTCTATTCAAATGATGCTTCTCATGGAGAAATTCTTAATTCACAAATCAAACTCTAGGCTTGTGAAGCTACAGGTTAAGAAAATGGCTTTTTATACTTATATGCTTATAAATTATGGTAATATTATGAGATTCTTTAAAAGAATGATTTTCATCACATTCAAGGGAAAATTAATTTTTAAGGTTTATGTATAATTAAACGATTAAGAAAAGATAAAATTATGATAATTTTATTTAAACGATAAAAGAGGAATTCCCATGACATCTGGAATTCAATCATTTAAATAGGAAAAGTGAAATTCCTAGCATATTGGAATTAATAGATATTTTATCTAAATTCAAAGATGCATTTTAGATAAATTTATTTTATGTATGAGAAATATTTAAATGATAAAAGAAGAATTCCTATGACATTTGGAATTCAATCGTTTAAATAAGAAAAGTGGAATTCTTAGCATATTGGAATTAATGGGTATTTTATTTAAATTCAAAAGATGAATTTTAGATAAATTTATTTTATGTATGAGAAATATTTAAATGATGAAAGAGGAATTCCCATGACATTTGGAATTCAATCATTTAAATAGTAAAAGTGAAATTCTTGGAATATTGAATTAATGGATATTTTCTTAAAGAAAAGAGGAAGTTTAGATAGATTTATTTTATGATAAAAGAGGAATTCCCATGACATTTGGAATTCAATCATTTAAATAGGAAAAGTGGAATTCTTAGAATATTGGAATTAATGGGTATTTTATTTAAATTCAAAGATAAATTTTAGATAAATTTATTTTATGTATGAGAAATATTTAAATGATAAAAGAGGAATTCCCATGACATTTGGAATTCAATCATTTTCGGTCTAATGGACCATTGTTGTGTTAAGGATATGAATGATATGTTCTGAATGGATTGTCATTACTCAAAGCATTATACCAAAGATTTTGCATGAGTGTAAAATGAACATCCTAACAAAGGTGAGAGCTCCAAAGCAAGTCTGTTATGGCTCATTCACAATCTCTCCAAAACTCTACCATTCTAGAAAAAGCGGAACAATAAACAACAAAATACCATATTAGGGAGTTTGAGAAAATCACAATTCCCATTTTTCAAGATAAAAAAGATTGGGACACGGTGAACTCTTTTAAGCTTTTGTCAAAACTAGTTTATCTAACATATCATTGGAAAGCTCTTGAAGAGTAGGTTCTAAATCCATATTCTCCAACAACTTTGGATTTGGTATGCTGAAGATACAATAAGAACTATATTGAAAAGCAAATAGGAATAGGTTTTCCCAAACTCCCTAATATGGTCTTACAACCATTGTAGGGGACCAACTTAGGATTCATAGCCTCCAAGTTCTACCAATGGTAGCTCATGTGCTTGCCTCATTGTAAAACCAAAGTAATATCTATAAAAGGACTCACCTCTTTCACTCTTACACAATGAGCAAGAGGCACATGATGTACCAAGAATCACACACTCTACTCTCAACTCACTCTCTCTCTCTTTCAACAAGATTAGAGCAAGTAGACATGCACAACTTAATTGGCACAAAGAGGGATTGTGTCTTTTCATTATGTGAAATACAATTGGCCCTTATTCACACTTGGGCATCCAAACTTAGCCCTAATCTACTAATATTGGTCATTTGCTAGCTTTTCTACAACATTTTGAGTGATGTTTATGTAACACGTATTTGGCTTCTCCCATGTGTAGTAGGGAGTGCCTTGTTAAGCCCAAAATGGGGTTAGCATCCTGCCCCTATGTGATGTTTATTCCATCTTCAAAACATTCAAGGCCTAAAAGCCCTGTCTCCCTGCTTAAATATGTAATGATTTTGCCTTGACTACAACTTGTGGGAGAGTTCTTTTGAAATATGGCAATGATGTCTTTTGAAATATGGTAGTAATGTCTAGAAAGATGTATCTTTTATATCTTTAAAAGTGACTTGCATGTGTCCTAGTAGACAACGGAGACAATGATAGTAGTAGAGAATTCCTAGCTCTTCAGGTTCCCTATTCATGTCAAAGCATAGTACCTCTTAATCAAAACTCTCTATCGCCTCTAGCTTTTTGTCTAACAAGACCACTATGAGATTTACGAAACAACAGGTAGCATCCATGGCTCCATGATGCCCTAATCCATAACAATAGCCCTTTTCTCTGGCTTTCTATGGTGTCAAAAGTGGCAAGCTCAAAAAGTGGAAAGTTATAATAATAGACATGATTATCTCTTCTGTGTTTAACTGCAAAGGTAACTGGGGTGAACCGTATAACGAATCCACCCACCATTGCATCGGGATCAACCAAATGTAAAATCTTCCGTACTCAAGGTGGTGATGATTACTTTTCTCCATTCTTGTTGAGTCCTGAAATCTTCTATCTTTAGCTTTGCTTCATTTGTATCTATCTTTGAGTATCCATCATGTGTCTCAACTAGACTGGGTGCTCTTTCTTCCACTTTCAACATAATTTTATAGTATCATGTAGGTGACAAGGTAGATTTCGAGAAAATCTTGCAACTGTGGCTTCTAGAACTCTTTATGCCCCCTAACCTTCTCTCCCCTCTCTAACTCTTTTGTATGGTTCTAAACCCTAGGGTGGGTAGAGGGCCTATGATACGTAAGTCTTCATAAAGGTACTTGATACCACCCTTATATTATTTTAAAACTTTATCAAATTATCTATAAACATCTAGAATAAATTTTGATATCAGTGGTATATGACTTTTCCTTGATATCGATGGTATATGAAAATCTTACAATTGTGGGTTTGCCAAAACGTGAAATTAAGAACTTAGGGTGCATATCATATGTAAACAATGGCCGTATAGTTGGCAAGATATATATCATTATATGAAATATGACCATGATTATAGCAGGGTCAGCATCCCTATCAGAGTTCTATTGTATGAGGGCAAGGTCACCCTTGGTTAGATCCTCACTAATGCTAATGTCATACTATACTAATGAGAGTGTTAGTGTAGCAAAGAAAAAGTAAAGGCTTGAGGAGGGCCTATTAGTGAAGCCACCTATGAGGAACGTTCCATGAGCTTATTCAATTGTGCATTAGAAGGTGCTGCTGGCTATGGCTAAAGTTTTTGGCTTAATTGATGTTCAAGCTAAGCTATCCTTTGATCCTTTTCTATAAGGAGCACTATAGTGACTTCTTCTCTTATGGCACATACCTGTAAAATCTTGTAATACTTTGTTATATCTTTATGAGTGGTTTGAACCTATGCTTCTAGCTATATATATGCTTGGGCATGTGCCTCCTCCTTGGTTTGTAATTCTACCTTTGAGCCTTGGAGAGAGGTGGTCAGGTGTGCTATTACTTGTTGGTGCCATGGCTATCAATAGCCATGGCAAGTTGTTCTTTGCTCTCTTTTAATCTTGCATTATGGGCTGTGATTGTCTGTGTATGCTACTTATTTAACTCCTCTCACTCCTTCTCAAGATATTCAATCCTTTGCTTTTTTTACCTCTTCATCTTTGTGTAATTCCAAGATCCTTTCCTCTGTGGATTTGTTGCCTCAATGCCCTTTTATAGTTGTTGTAACTTGTCTTTATATTCTTGGGCCATGCTTATCTCTTGCCTATTGCAACCTTTGTAGCTTAATGCGCTCTTTGAGATGTGCCTATAGCCTTTGGGACTCTTCTTCATGAACCATAAAATCTACAACCTTTTTGTTAAAATTAACTTTCATAAAGTCAATATGGTTGATCTCTCGACCAGAGTAGTTTGATATACCTATTTTTGGTTTTGGAGATCCTATTTTTATTTCCATTCTGTGTGTGACTTCTTGAAGAAATTCTACTTTAGCTTTCTGGATCTCCTCACAAGCCACTAACCTTTGTATGTGGAGTATTTGGCTATGGGTTAGGATATAACTCATACAGTGTGGCAATCGAACACTAGCTTTTCACTATCTTCATCCTCTTAACCTTTGTATGAACTTCCATCCATGTATAGTGTTCCAATGCTAAGATACAACCAAGTAAACTTGGTTCAGTGTTGCATGGAGATAATAATTGTATCGTATATTGAGGGCATGTATATGCCGGGTAATGTCTGCATCTTGGACTTCCTCTACTTGTGATGCTTCCTCCTATGTCTTCTTCACCCCTTCCATTAGTATCTATACCTCCATAAATGAATCTTGGGGTGAGGGAGATACATGTTCCTCTTCTTGTTGTTTGGGCTTTGATAGCTCCTCTTGTATTTCTATGGGAGTTTATTGAACATATGATGCTAGAGGGTTGTTGCAAGATCAGGGTGTCCAGTTTTGTCCAGTTTATACTAGACTGGGACAATGCTTGGACAAAAAATTTGGGAGAGCACGGTACTTCAAACGACATCAAGCAACTAATAGAAAATACACATACACTCAAATTAACCCAATATAACTTAAATTAATATAAATTAGTCTAATTTTAATCAAAATTAATCAAAAACATGATGAAATAATTTAAAAATGATCTTTTCATACTTAGAGTGATCCAATTTTGTTTCCACCGATGCACCATTACAAGTACACTAGTCCCTATAAGTTTTAGATGACATCAAAAATTTAATTTTACTAATTATATTATTAATATTTACAGGACTTCTCATAACCTGGAAGAATTTTAAAAAAGCGGTAATTAAAAATCCAACCTATGGATTTGCAATTTTGACTAAGCACCACATTCTACCAATGTCTCACTATTTACCATTCTTTTGATCTACAAGATTGAGAATTTTAAGTGGTAGTTATTGTGGGTGCAAAAAGTGGCATATATTGTAACACTTTAAAGACCTTGAAATATTTAAAGAAAATAGAGAGATAGATTAAAATTTTCTTTTAAAATAAAGTTAAGATCTATATTATGTGAAGATATAAGGTCCAAAGTGGGAATCTCATATAAGTTTATATGTAAAAGATATTAGCATTTTATGGAATCAGTCCAAATTTGGGATAGGGTATATACACATTGACTTTGTACCTAACAAAATGAGGACTTTTGACTATCTAATGCTTAATCAAATTATGCAACTATATTCCCAACTTTTCATGTGATGTTCCAACAAAAGAACTTAAAAGTAAATTCCTTTGTTAGCTAGGAGAGATTGGCCACTAAAGCTAAACAAATGCCTGTTTTTTTACTGCTTACAGGGTGCTTGAGTGGACAAATCTCGGCACCTTGATCCTGCAACCACCCTAGAAATGGTTCCTATTGTTGCATACTCTATGAAAGTCCAATAGATGATGTGGGTTATGTCTCAATGAAAGATACTAACTTTATTTTTATATATAATTTTAGTCCAAGAACCATTATTGGTGATGGAGGATTTTTTTTTTGTCTTCCCTTATATCCTCTTGGTGGCTAGTTTGGGTTTCTCTTGGGCTTGGCTTAACTGCTTCATCCTGACCCCCTTCTTCTTTCTATATCCATACCTACCAAAACTTCCTTGGTACTGGCATGAGCATGGCTGTCTCTTCTAGATTTTCAAGGAGATCCTCTTGTGTGGATTCCAAAGGGAGTGGCACACCTGTGATATGGCTTAATACCTTTCTTGATCATGTTATGGATTGACCATCTTGTTTTGGTGCTAGTTCAAATAGGTATAAAACTCCTTGTAGAGGTAGTATGCCTAATCATCTGTCAAATTCGTATGAATTTTCCAAAGCTTATGAAGTCAATCCTATTATACCGGTCCACCAACTTGATTTACATGATCATGCACACCACCCGTCCCGTCGGTTCATCTACTTTATGTTAGATCTTAGTGTATTCTACCCCATTGTTGTTGACGAAGGATCCTCTAGCATGGTATCAAAGGGAAGCTCCTTCTTTTCAACTCAATGAGTGCAAGTGGTTGGGTATAGCTACATGGCCTCTTTGATGTCGTCCTCCTAGATCATCACTGGTAAGATCTCTCCTACTTGTGTTCAAAGAAAATGCTAAATAAAATAAAAATGAGTGCAGGTGGTTGGGTATAGCTACATGGCCTCTCTAATGTCGTCCTCCCAAATCATCACCTGCAAGATCTCTCCTACCCGTGCTCAAAGAAAATGTCCTGCAGCAAGATCTCTCCTCAAAGAAATTGTTAAATAAAAGAAAAATTGTCCCAAAATTGTAAATTCTTGAAGAGGAAATGGGAATATGGAGAAATTGTTCAAAAATGAAAAAAATCCTTTGAAAATTAAATTTAGGTGATAACCCTAAAATTTAATAAGGTTCGTATGCTCAGAAAAATTATAACAGTGTAATTGTGCACATGTGCACAATATGTGTGTATATCCCTATGTGAAAGCACTTAGATCCCTATGAACTTGAAAATTTTGAATTCATAATTAAATTCAGAATGTAGAGTTTACCCTAGGACCAAGAACACAAGTAGAAATAATACTAGCTCCTTTTTTAAAAAATAGGCTTAGCGTGAGTGTGTGTATCCTTGGGAAGAATTAAATTAAATGATTTAAGGTCCCAAGGATATACACACTTAGGCTTAGACTAAGTGTGTGTATCCTTAGGAAGAATTAAATTAAATGTTTTAAGGTTCTAAGGTTGGGAAAAAAACCACGGTTTGAGAAAACTAAGTGGAATTGAGGAGGTGGTAAGCGGAAAATGGTAAGTGGTAAAATGCACATGGTATTTGGCAAGTGGTTTTGGGTTAGGATGGAAGGTGGAAAGTAATCCATGGTTTTCATGGGTGGTTTATGAATCCATGGTTTTCATGGGTGGTTTATAAATGTATGGATACATGAAACTAGTGTCGTGCTTGTCTCTATTTGTTAACGAAGTAAGTTTAGTTCTCTAAGGTTCAAGCCCAAAAAATGAGAGGTATGCATATATGCATGATGCATGAGCCACCAAGAACTGGGCATTAACTCCTAGAGAAATTATGGACCATGCATACGCTAGAATTCCTATAAAAACCCCCTTCTACACAAATTAAGGTCATGGTAATTTGGCCTCAATAGCATTAATCAAATTACACTAGGAACCATTTCTTTTCTTTACCTTGGGTAGCCTAACACCCTTGCACAAAAGCGTGTTAAGGGTGTGAGGCCATGTCGAAGGTTAAAAATGCTGAGAAAAAAGCTGACAACATCACGCTTGTGGGGCCACGTCTAAGGTTAAAAAAACTAGCGACGCTAAACGACACTGAAAAAAGGCTGACGCTAAAAAAATGCCATACATGATGAATGTACCATAACAGTAGAGCTGTGTGACCTTTGTCCTCGATAATCTACAAGTGAAGAGAGAGCTCAACAAGAAGAACACTGTTGAGTTCCACAAAGCAATGGGAAACTACTTGAGAATGCACAAGGCAGAGACGACTAAAGTGCCAGAAATTATCTTAGACGAGGCCAATGCTTTTCAGCTTTGGCAAAATGATGAGACTAGTCAGGAGGCACTGCTTAGCTTACTCGATCTTTGTCAAGATCAGCAATAAGTAAAACCATCTTGCAAATGGAATTATGGCAACTTCTGACTACTGATGTATCCAAATTTTCGAAGCAAACTATTGTGGTGACTTCACTGAAGAGGACGCACATGGCTTCTTGAATCTCAAGCTAGATTGTTCAAATGCGATGTGGGAAGAAGTCTATAAAATGTGTAGAGGAAGAGTTTATATTTTGGAGAAAGTGGCCGCTTATAGTGATGTTGATGACTGGGGAGACGATCTTGAGGAGCTCAAAGGTAATGCATATCAGGAGGTGTACAAGGGGATGGAGCGTCGGAGAATCTATCTCTCAAGGATGTCCCTCCTATTAGGATCGTGATGCCTACTTGTAGATTATGAAGGCATTGTATGAGTGTCAAGATAGGGTGATGGCATGAAAGGATGATAGGGTGATGGCATGAAAGGATTTTGTGGCTTTGCCTTTTTGTAGCAACAAGATTGCATGATCGCTCATTTGCTATAATCTACTGCATTGTTGGGCCAAGTCCAAGCTAGCTGGAGATCTTAGGTGGTACAAGGGGACCCGACCTGTTGTGATGCCATTATCATGGGTCCATCTGGCTATCATGAAGGATTTGGTTGCCTGCTAGTCTGGTTGAAGTAGTGTTGGTTGCCACACTTTTACAGGGCGCTTAGAAGTGATGGTGGGCATTTTGGTCCTTCATGTTGATTGTATGTATATTTCTTTTCTTATCATCTCATGGACAAGGGTTGATAGAGGGAGGATTGACCGTACCCCACGGGGCCGAACCCCACCAAGAAGAACATCACATAAGCATAGATAGCATCAATCGCACTATAGCACAGGGAAACCACATTCATGACAAAATTGCAAGAGGGCTTTCTGCAAGATAATATTTTGCAAGCTTGTATATGCTTGAGAATCCCCAACTACCTCATGCACAAGATGTTTTGCTGCATAAACGCAAGCACGTACTCTCTCTCTCTCTCTCTCTCTCTCTCTCTCTCTCTCTCTCTCTCTCTCTCTCTCTCACACACACACACACACACACACACAAATGCAAGTACGTACTCCCGTCGGATAGATCATATTTGGTCTCTTGGGATTGTTCCTACGACGTTAAAAGAGCTTCCTCTTCTTCCTCTCTCTCTCTCTCTCTCTCTCTCTCTCTCTCTCTCACACACACACACACACACACATCATCATCATCATCATCAAAACCAGGTGCACTTCATGCTCTGAAGCTTGCAAAACAAGATTATTTTTTTTATTCTTTTACCGTGTTTTGTGTGAGTGATTGGGTAGCATACTTCGTGTAGTGTAGAGCATATTTAAAATACTCGAATGAACATGAAGTTGAAAGCATACTTGAAAGAAATGCTAGACTGACATCCGCAATTGACGAGCTTGAAGCCTGTTCTTATGTTTGATGAGGATTCAAAAGTACCTCGCAAATTAGAAAATTACAAATTCATTACCACATTTGAAAATGAGTTTTGTATCATCATGAATCAATATGTGGGACTAATGGCCGCCTTCAACACTGAAGGTGTTTTGGTCCACTTCTTTCGATATCGAAAGTGCTATTTGGGAAATGGGGAAAGGGCACGTTCTCCTATGTTTATAGAATTTTGCAGAGGATTGTGCCAACTCCCCACCATACTTTATGTATGTTTTTTTTTGTACTTCACTCATTCAAACGAGCATGAAAATCCTATAACTTGATGAATGACAAGTAACTCAGATTCAAATGTGGTAATGAATTTGGAATTATCTACCTCGTGATGTAATCTGAGATCTTTATCAATGTCCATCACTTCCTCACGTCGAATATAATCATAGCCTTGATGTTCATGCTCATTCGAGCTCTATAAGCTGTTCAAATAAACTTGAGAAAAACGTGCATATGAAGAGGACACGCTGCAGAAGAATGGTATGGGTTGTAGTGTCTATCTTCATTCAAGCACTTCAAGATGTTTATACGTGAACAGAAGGACACACGCTCTTTCAAAGTACATTAACAATGCACATGTGTAAGAAATCAAGAGGACAAGGGTACTAAAGCATTCTAGTTTTTTTTAGGAAATATATATTATATTATATAAGGGCTACCATCCTTTCATCTCTCAAAAGTAATAATATTATATTTTATAAGGGCTAAATTCAAATTATACAAAATTGAATCACGCTAAGCCAAGATATTTCTAATTACTTAATTAGTGAAAAGATTGAACACTAATTACGCAAGGTAGGAAGGTAGAAACCATCACAACAACAATATGTAATCAAAGGAGAGACGGGCCATGAGTATAAGTGCGTGAGCCATGAGATCGCCAGATTGTTGTGAAGTATGGATCTTTGAGCTTAGTGGATTCCAGTAGAAGGCATAATAACCACTAAGTGCTAATGGTTTAGTCATTCTATTCTATACATTGCAGCTACTCAATTCATGTGTTGTTTTTTCTAAAACTTAATCTTCAAAAATGCACCCTTATACATCACGAGAAAGTCCTCAAATCTAAGGGTCTAAGAGTCCCTTGTTTGGGCATACAGGCATCATAGTATCGTAAGATTCAAGTTATAGATTTGCTACATAGTTATGCTTTATTTTAAGCATTGCAAAATGAGTGCATGCAGACTAGTGTTGACATAGCACCACATGTAAATGTGTGTCTCCCTCCCCAACTAGGTGGGGTAGATGTTACTGCATGGTGGGAAATATGCCCACCACCATGAGGTGGCACTATCCCCCAATACCCCACCTAGTAATGTTTAAATATTTCTTATTTCAAATCATACCCTTGATAATGGATTTGTGTGTAAGAAATGTATGATATTGATCTCATCAAAACCGTTCTCCTTAAAAATAAGTATGCCAATTTGAGAGTGTCTTTATTTGCTTCTGCTATAGAATATTTGCATATATATGTTGTATATATGATAAGGAGTAGCTGGGAGACACATACCTTATAGCTAAGTCCTCGTGGATGATTGCTATCCAAGTGAATTGAAGAGACCTTCTTCATTGGCAATTTCTCCTTCTTCCTTATAATTGAAGAAACATGTGGCACAGGTTATATGTTTCTTATATAAGATCATAGAATTGTAAAGTGTGTAGTGAGAAATGTAGTTTCCATGATAGGGCTACATGAGCAATATATGTGAGTTATCTTCCTCTCTTTTGCTATCTAAAATCATAAACTTGAAAATAGAGTTATTGTTACCAAAGCATGTATCATTAATACATCTAAATGATAATTTAAACTCAAGAACATACTCATAATGGTTGAGTTTACTTAGTCTTTTGATGAATTTTGATTTCATAACTTGAGAATAGAGTTGTTGTTACCAAAGCATATATCATCAATACATCTAAATGATCAAGAAGATACTCATAATAGTTGAGTTTACTTAGTCTTTTGATGAATTTGGATTTCGTAACTTAGGAAATATTTATTACCCCATATCGGTGAGCATGTATGCACCATTGGTGTTGCTTTGATTTGTTTTCTAAATGTGTTTCCACTTTTAGTGTAGCAATTTTCTAACACCATGGTGTTAATGCCATTAGGGAAAATTTGGGTTAAAAATGGGCCCTCTAAGAAAATTAATATCATCACTTTTCTAGAAAAAAGGGATCCATGTATCTTACATTGAGATCCCCTCATGTGACTTACCATTGGAAAGCCCTTCAAATGTAGATTCTAAATCTACCACCTCCAACATATTTGGAGTTGATGTGCTCAAGCGCAACAACACACATGGACCATAGCTACGTTTAGAATAGTGCGACAATAAAAGAAAGTAGGTTGAAAAAAAATTCATCACGTGGCTATGCTCCTCGTTTAGAACTGCGGGCTGTAGCCGTATTCATAGCCGTACCTATAACCACATGCATAGCCGCACGTATATTTACACTGCATTTTGCAATTCAAAAAATAGGGACAAAATGGGAGAGATGCATGTCCACATCTCTTCCATTTTGTCCCCTTTTTTGACATATATAAAACATTACAAATACAAAAAAAAAAAATTTACAATTCATACACATAAGTACTTGACAAATGTTATTATATTGCATATTCTCCATTCCCAAAAAATTACATAAGCTGATTGAGTCAAAAAGACTTTTACAAAAACTAAAAAAGCTGAGTAATAAGAAAACTAATTACGTTAAATACTAAATTATGCCAAAGCAGGCATACTAATACAAAGTCATTTCTAAGTTATTGTTGCTACCATATTAGTCTAAAATCAAGTTGCCTTGAAATTCTGCTAGCTTTCATAAAGTACAAATCATCCACTCCTAACATGTGGACGTAAGAGGTACTTCTAGCTTGAGTGTTTAAACAACCCAATTATAAACCTATCTTCTTCTTAATACAAATCATTCATTTTACTAACGTGTGGAGGTAAGGGCAGTACTAATTGCTTGAGTGTTCAAACATTGAATTATTCACCACCATAAACTTCGTGATAAAGTATAAATCATTCACTACCAACATGTGGATGTAAGGTGCTTGAAAGCTTTTTGATTTAGAATACCTTTACTTTATAAAACAAGTGGTTAAGATTCAAGCTAAAAGTGTCTTGTCACTTTCAGTGAAATGTATGATTCAAGCTATTTTAAGGCCATTGTTTGTTTTTAATAGTTTTTGGATAGACAAACTTTTAACTTTGCCAGGAAAGCCAATGAAAAGTAGTGACACTTATCATCACAACTAGCAAAGCACATTCCAAATCACATATATATCACATGATGTTTTAGATGTATCACATTCCAAATCACAAATGGAGAGAAAATTGCGCACCCCCTAGAAGGAGAGCACAATTTTGAATACTTGGAGAGGCACTTGCATGCACCCTTTCAAGCAACAAATTAATCCACAATGATGTTGATTTTAGGAGGAGGGGGTGTATGTGAAGGCAAGATTTCTATCCACCTTGCTTCTCCTTGACAAAGCACACATTCCTTGAGGCGCAGCTTGGAAGACCTATGTGAGCTTTGGAGGTTTGCCTCTCCTTAACAAAGCTCATTCCTTGAAGGGTGAGTGAGGCATAGCCTGGAGCCTTACATAGGCACATCGTAGAACACACTCACACACCGTAGTATCTTATCTGAATCATATGGAGAAATTTGTTGTTGTTGCAATTGGGCTAAAAACATGTGTTCCTTGTATCAGCACAAACATGTATTGAATGAAATATTGGGTTTACGGTGTTACAAAATTGATGGTTTATCCACTTTTAAGTGAGAGAGAGAGAGAAGAGAACTTTTCAAGTTCGTAAGAGACCAAATTGATCTATCCGACACGATTTGAACTCAAGACCTTTGATTCAAGAGGGAAATGAGCTAACCAATCTACCACACTTGGGTGATAGAAGGTTAACCAATCTACGACACTTGAGAAGAGAGAGAGAGAGAGAGAGAGAGAGAGGGGGGTATTAACCACTTTTAATTGATGGTTTATCCACTTTTGAGAGAGAGAGAGAGAGAGAGAGAGAGAGAGAGGGGGGTATTAACCACTTTTAATTGATGGTTTATCCACTTTTGAGAGAGAGGATTCTGACTCATGAGCCTTTTATTTGGTTGTACTTTGTGTCATTCACGGTGGGAGAGAGTCGCGAACCCACTCATTCAACAAGATGGATCGCCAGAGAGATTCATATTTTGGAAGGGGATCGCACACTGCATAACTCCAGCAATTATCATTTAGGGTTTCCAGGTACACTCTCAGCTTAACAACAACACTGTGCAGAGCTCCCAGTGCCATGCTAACGACACAACCTGCATTTCATCAAGGATCAGGGTCATTTAGGGTTTCCCCCAGCTTCTCCCGACTAGGTTTTTTCCCTGATTTGCTCTTCTACTCTGAAGTTATTCTCCATTGTGCATACCACACCTTCCAAGTGGCGGATCGGCTACCTGATGACTTTTTCGAGGGCTTCCTTGCCTGCATAACATCATCAGAAATTGCCATAACCTTGTGAAAAGCAGCTGCTTTTCCTGCTAAAGTATTATACCCACCAATAGCCATAGCTCAGGGTTTCTCAAAAGCTTCTGTTTCTCCATAGCATCGTGACCAATGTGTTCTGTTTGGCCCATAAAGTTTCCGTCTCCTGCAAAGAATAATCATCAGCAGCAATCGAATTTGCTTCATGAATCAGCTCCAAGTAGGGTTTTTCCATCAGCCCTAGTTCGGGTTCCAAAAAGCTTCTTTCTCTTGATCGGGGTTTTGTCTATCTTTTGTTTCTGCAAAGCATCATCATCATCAACAACAACCACCACCACCATAGCTTAATGACTTCATGAGCAGTGGCATAAATCCCCAGTTCTTTTCCCCCAGTTAGATCATCATCATCAGTACGTCTTTGTTAGCTCAAGTAAGGTCATGGATGTTTCTTTCTCTTGATGAGGCATTACCTCAATTAGGGTTATGGATGTTTCTTTCTTTTGTTTTCTTGTTCGTCATCAACAATGGCCATAGCCTAGATTTTGTCATGACTTCAAGAGCAATGGCATACATCGTCCTAGGTAGTACTTCCCCCTCCCCACATAGGATTTCTTTTCCTGCAGATTATAATCATCATTAATGGCTACAGCTTCATGCAACAGCTCAAATGAAGGTTCATTAACTCAAAGGAGGGTTTTCCATCAGGTTCTTTTTTACTCAGTTAGGAGGATGTTTTCCCTGCAAATCATCATCATCAACAATGGCTCCAGCTTCTTACAAGAGCTCAAATGAGGGTTTCCATAAGCTCAAAGTAGTTTTCATCAAGTTCTTGTTTGCCCAGCTACTTCTTTAAAGTTGATACGTGCCCTTGATTAGGGCTTTCAAGGATGACACCAGAAGAGCAGCAGCGCAATTTCTTCAACAGGGTTCTGAGTGATCCTGCAGAGATGAGGCCACGATGGGCATACCCATATGAACGGCCTGCACAGGCAGAAACCATCACAAGAGCTGTGCGCAACCGGAGCATAACATTAAGCGAGCTCAGCAACCTTCCTGTGGAGCAACAGCAGCAGGCTCACATGAATGAAGACCAATGGACAAGGTACATGACACACGAGATTGAACTAGCATGGAAACCTGTTTTTGTCCAACACAAGACCATTTTTTCGGTCCCCCGAGCCCTCTTCGAAGTACGACCACGGTCGTACTGCCCACGCATTGTCACCATCGGTCCCCTATGCAGAAAGCTTGAGCCCTCACCCATGGACAGCTGCAAAGCCCTCTGTATCAAGGAATTCATGGGCAGGCGAAGCATGCGCCTGCCGGAGCTCATGAATCACATTATTCCCGATCCTGAGAATCTCCGAAATGTCTACTTTGGCCTTCCCAAGTACAACAATGAGACACTCAAGCTTCTACTCACAGTTGATTCTGTCTTCATTCATGAGTTTTTGTTTTTCTTGAGCAGAGACTTCAGCCCGGAAGATGAGACCTGCGGCTACTTGTATTCTTTCCTCAACAACCAGATAACAATCTCTCAAGTGACTAGAGACCTTTTCTTGATAGGTAACCAGGTGCCCATCTCATTTTTGAAGCAGCTCACAGGGCTTCCAAATGAAGATCTTACCTTGGATGACTTGCTGCTTTGTTTAGAGTTTCTGGTTTGGAGAAGCAACCCATTCTGTATGAGCCATCCTGGCAGCACTACCTATCACAAAGATCTTAAGGAGTTGATACAGGGGATATCCTTTCTTGATTGTGAGCATCTGCTTGATTGCCTTTACGTCACCTGTGTACGAAAATCCAATGAAGACAACCTCCAAGAGTTTAACCGACCATCTTGCCGTATCCCCACGGCATCCGATCTGAGCAAAGTCGGTATAAAGTTCAAAGCCCGTAAAGGTAACACCTCTGTTGTAAGGTATCACAAGAGCAGTCTTAGACTTGACCTTCCAAGGCTGGTAGTGTTTGATGAGACTGAGGATATTTTCCGGAATCTGGTGGCATACGAGCTAACTTCCAAGGCAGGGGGTGAGTTTTGCGGGTATGCCATTATCATGGACTCATTAATCGACACGGCAGAAGATTTGTCAATCCTGTATAGGGCTGGTGTGCTAGAGAATCACCTTGGGAGTGATGAGAGGTTACTCCGCATGTGGAATGAAATGTGTATAAACATCTCTGAAAGCTCCTGTGAAAGATGGGAACGGATGACCCGAGCTATAATAATGCATTACAAGAGCAATTGGCGAGTCATGTATGTCGAGTTCTATTCAAAGTTCTTCTCTAAACCATGGTTGTGGCTGTCCACAATAGCTGCAATACTACTTATTGGAATGTCAGCACTTCAGACTATCTATTCTGTGGCAGCTTATTACCAGAGCTAAATTGTTGTAGGCTCATTCTAATAAACGGGAGTTGTGAAATTTCACCACTTTGAGGCTGTAGCACCTTGTCCTACAAGTTACACTGGCTCAGAAATCATGAAAGTGGGGTTCAAAGAAAGTCACAAACACTTCAGGTGCGTATGGATAAGGCAAATTAGAAGCATTTTGTTACCACATGGGGGCAAGAGTGATATGGGGCTTACAATTGAGTTGTACATAGTAACTGCTATTTGAATTCTCCATTCATTCAACTACAGCTTTGCCTTTCGAAATTGATCGACATTGAGTCTTTACAGACATAACCCCACCCTTGAAAAGGGGAGAGATCTCACCCACCTGTTGCTCGTGGGTGGAGATCTCATCTGTCCAACCCCCACCTAACTGTGGTGGGCAATCTGTCTTTACAGACCTTGGGTTTTGATCTGCCAGGTTAAGTTTTTAAGCTCTCAGTTTGTTGCCTTGAGAGATGTAAAACTATATGCTGCAAGGAATAAGCTTTCTATCATGAACTGGTAATGGAAAGAATGTTTAACTAGAATAAGGAATGTGGCCACACACACTAGGGAGTAACATATATGGACATAGACTATATGTCGGCATGATGAAGTTGGTGGTTCCCTATGTTCTTGTAAAGTTAAGTTCGGACATTTTCTTGCATTGCAATTACACAGAATTTGCACAATCTCAGAATGCATAGTGCTTAGGGATGTATCAGTTGCACGGCAAAGTTCGTGGGTCGAAGCTTCCTAAGTTGATTCTTATTAAGGCAAGCTTGCATTGTCTATCTTAGAGTAGGCAGCATTCTGCCTGCGTGCTCCATGGTATGCCAATATTTAAATTTTAAATCTAATTTTTGATCCAAGCAACTGGAGTGTCATGTTGTCATGATTGTTTTTTGTGTTGGAGTAATTTATATGCAGCTTTCAACAACATTTTCTTCATGTAAACGAGATAGGTGACAATGCAGGTGTTGTGATCCATTTGCTCACAAGTTGGTGCAAACGCAAGCAGCCAGTTCAGTCAGCACTGCAAGGAAACTTTGTTCCTCTAGTGCTGTCAGCATGATTCCAAAATGGGGATGTCCAAACATCTCAGTAGGGTAGTGCCTTACACAGCAATAGCCAAATGAATATTCCATGGAAGACTTTAGATACATCAATCTTATACTTCATAGTCTTGGCTCATTTAATTACAAAAGGACATCATTTCTACGGTTTGAAAGCATTGATTACTTTGTACCCTCTAGTGCTACTTAAGATGAAGTATGGTTGCACTTGGAAACGTGATGAGAGAGAGAGAGAGAGAGAGAGAGAGAGACAGAGAATTAACCTCTACAAAAAATCTTACTTATGGTCCATGGGTAAACTAGATGATAGACAACATGGAAAAGAAAAACGGGACCTATGAGCTATAAAGGCCGTGCGTATGTAGGCAAAAAATTTCCATGTCGTCCAGGCTCATCAATTTACGTGTGTTTGCTTGCAAGGAACTCAAGCTCTCCCTCTCCCCCATATTCTCTTTATGGTATCAAAGCTTTGTTTTTATGTAAAGCTTCTCATGGATGGAGTGGAGGTTTGCAATGTCCACTACATGTGGTACCAAAGAATGTCATCAATCTAGAGCTAGTAAATGGAGGGTTTGGGTCTTTGAGGATAAAGGCATCTAGGTTTTTCGAGGGTGATTGCCTTCTCTTATAATTTGTAGTGTACGTGGGGCTAGAGGATCACAAGGTTTGGTGTGTCATTTGTGATCAGTTGGCTTTGTCTAGCTCAATGGGACTTGTGGAGGAGCTATTTGATGTGAATCAAAGAAATATGTGGTGGAGGTTTGGGTAGGATTATGGCTGCATCAGGGCCTCTTGATGTCAATGCAACTTTAGCAAGTACATATCGTAACATTTTTTATGTGTAGTGCATCACTTGTGAGAAGGAACCAAACCCATCTCTGAAGAGGTAGGTGAAAGATCAATTGGCATCTCGTAATATACTAGGCGTTGAAACAAGTAGTGTTCCTCGGATTCTATCTTCCCAGTCAAGCATAATCTCCATATTTGAGCCTCACATGGATTACCCTCAGCTCATGGAGTCAGTGAGAGTATATTTGTAGTTGACAAATAGCAGTTCGCAAGCATGATGCTTAGAGACGTGTGTCTATAGAGATATTAGGGTTTCTTAATATTGTCTAGAAAAGGGTATCAAGGATCAAGAGTGTTGCTCGGTTCTTGGAAGTAGGTTTCTCAAAGTCGGCTTAAAACTATTCTCTCTCCAAATGACCTAAGGTGGCATATCCCCTCGCCAGCTGTACCGTCATAACTGATCACAAAGTAAATATGGGATGAGAGAGAGAGAGAGAGAGAGAGATTAACATCTTCAAAAGATTCAAAGGGCTTATGAGACTAAAAAGGTAGTACAATGTATCCATGATGAATATTGGTATTCAAGTGAGGTAATTACCTTAGTCTTACTGAATCATGTGTCATTGGGTCACAATGCAACTCCTCGATGTAGCTGCGTTAGCCTGTCCATCATGTTCTCGATTATCACACTCAAATGTTCTATGGCTATAGAGGTAAAGGTATACCTATTTCTTGTCTATCGCGTCCTCATTCCGTTGTCACATCAGAATGCTCCATGGCTATAAGGGTGAAGGTAGAGCTCCCTATACATAGATGGAGGCAATAAGAGAATGTCCGCGATGATCCTCTCTCAAAAAAGGAAGAATGGCGAAGAAGCTAATGGAAGAAGGAGCATTCCAGTGTGATAACGGAGTGAGGATGTGATGGACGAGCTAGCGCACCCACAATGGAAAGTTGCATTTGTGGCTCGAAGCCAAGTTCTAAGGACACATGCTTTCAACAAGAGTAAGGTAAGCTCTTGACTTGAACAACTAGTCTTAAGAAAGTATGTACACGAAGTCTTTAGACTTTTTTCTATTTAACATTAAGCTCATGGTAAGGTCACTTTGTAAAGTACAACATCATTTTATAAAAGATAAATACCTGTTCTAGCAGGTAAGATGGCAAAGTGCGTTATGGTAGTTTAGGTTGGTGAAACCATGTTAACCCAGGAAATGGTTAAACATATTCCCCATCCTAATGTTGACCACGTCCTTGTGTCACCCAAGTTGCTGATGAAGCTACTACCGGTTCAAAAAGGTGTGGATGGTCTTAGATATGATGTGAAGTTGGCATGCAAGTTTAATAAGTGATAGACCAATCCATATTGATAGGATTTGGGTAACTTCTTGACACGGCATGAAAGGTATATACGGTATAGAAGTTCTTCATGTTAGGCCTCTTTCTGTTATGGAAGTGTGTTGGGCCCTTTAAAATTAGGTAACTTGTTGACACGACAAGAAAGGTATATACGATGTAAAAGTTCTTTATGTGAGGCCTCTTTCTATTGTGGAAGTGTGTTGGGCCCTTCAAATTTAGGCAATTGGTAGAAGAGAAATGTGCCTTTTGACTAGCAGAATGAGCGCTAGGACCCCCAATGAATGATTTACATGGATAAATGGCGGTTCGAACCTTCTTTGTGAGACAAGATATTATCATGAGATCTCATAGCTATTGATGCTTCGAGATTGGGTTTCTTCGTGTGGTTGATACATTAGCTAAGATGAGGTGTGGTTATGTTAAACTGGAGTCAAAGCAGAGGTTGTATTTTTTGAATCTCTTTATAGGTACCTATAAGGTCGATGGTTATTCAAGCAACAGGTTGTACCATGGGTTAGCTTATGCCTTCCCTGTCGAGAGATGTAGCTCGAGGGTAGTCATTGATGAGGTTAGCAATAGGTGCATGTGATCGTGCATGCTGTGAGGTGTTGTGAGGTGCAAGATGTGAAAAAGAAACGTGATGTCTTTAGTGAAATATACAAGTGACATACATGGGCATATATGGAAAGTGTGCCCCATGTGCGTACTCCTGTAATCTTGATCCCTCCAACTCAACTGTGCTTTCTTCAGCTCTTTATATTGTTTTTGTCGACATTTACTCGATACCTCTGCTTGGGGATTCAAGATTGTTAGATATTAATGCATGGTAGTGGACTTTGTCTTAAGTTACAATGGAGTTGGGTAGTCTCTCTTGCTTGGTTGATTTGGTGTGTTATCGAGCTCTAGGGATTGTTGGCTCAGAATAGAGCCAAATTCACACATACACAATGCTCAAAGAAAAGAAGATAAGGGTGTAGAGTATGAGGGAGAATGACTAGCTCAAAGGGAAGAGAGATGAATCTCTATGTAAGTACAAATGAGCAGTAACCCTAAATAATGGATGTGGTTGCTTATATACTAGCTAACCTTATGACGCACGTTCACAATTGGATATCCATGGGTAAAAACCCGATGCGACAAAAGTGCCCATGGCATTAGTACATGGCCTCACTGTAGTACTATGATAAATATCTAACAAAACCCCTTAGAGTAAAAATGTGAGGTTTACAAAGATTGTAGATTAGTCTCTGAAAGAGATGAGGCCCAAAACTTTGCATAAGGCCTCAAAACTTTTAGATGATAAGGCTTTAGTGAAAAGATCTACCACATTGTCATGTGGTACCACAATAGATCATATTGATCTCACCAGCATGGAGTCTCTCTCTGACATAGTGGTCATGAATTTCAATGTGCTTAGTCCTAGCATGAAAGACATGATTATTGGCTACTACTATTACACTTTGACTATCAATGAGAATGGGAGTAGGGGTGTCTGCTTCTTGAGACACAAAGATCCTCCATTAATCTTCTCAACCATACACATTTAACCATCAATGTGAATGTTGCTCTGTATTCAGCTTCACAAGACAAGGTTGTTGCCACATTTGGTTGCTTCTTGCTTAGCCAAGATATTCATGAGTTTCCAAGAAAGAAGCAGTTTCTAGATGTGGACTTTCATGTATCATAATCACCCAGTCTGAATCATTGAAGACTTGCAGCTGTAAATCACCCCCCTTGGTATAAAACAATCCAAGGTCTTGAGTGCCTTGCAAGTATCAAAAGATACATTTAACTACCTGCCAATGTTTGATGCATCGGAATTACATAAACTTTGAAAGTTGTGACATGCAATACTGGATGTCTGGCCATAAGTTGCACAAATAGATTACACATCCAACAAGTGGTAATGTCAATGATTCTCTAGGATCTTATAGACTAGGCTTTACACCAGGTTCCATTGGTGTAGAGATTGGTTTGTAACTTTTCATATTTAACCTTTTGAGAAGTGCCTTTATATACTTTGATTGCTTAATGACTATATCATCATCTTGCTATATAAATTGCATACTCAAATAGTGTGCAAAAGACCAAGATCTCACATCTCAATTTGAGGCAAGACTAATCCTCATTGGTACCAACAGCATGTCATCAACATAGAGGATAACAATGAGCAAATCCTCATGGTCCTTTTTGACATATAAAATTCTTTCTATAGAACTATTCTAATAACCTTTTCCTATCAAATAGGCATAAATTTTTTGGTACCAAGCTCTAGGAGCTTGCTATAAGAATATAAAGAGCTTTCTTAAGCTTGCATAACTTTTGTTCTTGGTCAAGTTGAGCAAATCCAAGAGCGAGTTGACTTACATGAACGTCTTCTTGAAAGTCACCATTCAAGAATGATGTTTTGATGTCCAATTGGTGCTCCATCCATAGTGGTCTACCAAAGCATTAGCAAATCTGATAGTGGTCATACAAGAAGTGCGAGCAAAGGTTTCATCATAGTCAATGCCTTTCTACTACAAATCCATCAACCTTTCTCTTAACTTTGTAAGCCCACTTAGTCCCAAATACTTTCTTACTAAGGAGTGGATCCACTAAATCCCAAGTACCATTTTTCTGAATGGCTTGAATTTCATCCTGCATGGATTTAACCCAATTTCATCCTGCATGGATTTAACCCAATTTGGATCTTCTTGAGCCTCTTCAAAAGACTCAAGTTTATCTATATCATCTAGAAAACTAAGGAATGAAACTCGGCAATATTTTCTAAAGAGATCATTTTAGCATTTGACTTGGTTCCTAGTTTGCAAAGGAGTAGACAATTTGCTATCCTACAAGGTGCTTCTAACCCATTTAGGCATAAGCCTAGACTCGTTTTGATGATTGTTGACCTTTCAAAATTTACTACATCTTCCACCTGATGAGAAGTTAGTACATCAGTTTTTCAAGCATTCCCCCCTTGCAACAAACTTGGATCAGTAGTAGTAGGAAAAATCTATTGAGAATCAAGAGATAGTGGCACAGGTAATAAACCATCAAACATGTCTAGGGAATTAGCATAGGCATGTCTATTGAATTCCATAATTAGATAGACCAAATGCTATGCAAAGAGGACGTACCTATTGATAATAATCTTCTTGGTGAAAGGACTATCGAGATTGAAACCTTTGCTTTGTACACTAGTGCTAATAAAAATGCATTCCAATGCCTTATCATCAAACGGATCTGGGATGAGACATGTGCATATGCCAAACAACCAAAGACACGCATATGTTCAATCTTGGGTTTTCTATTGATCCAAGCTTCGTAAAGGAGTGATTGTCTTCAAATCTTTAGTGGGGCACGTGTTCAACACAAAGGTAGCACAAAGAATTGGCATCCAAAACTTGTGTGGAAGCTAATGACCCTTAACCATGCATCTAACCATCTCCATGAGCCATCTCCATGAGAGTCCTATTACTTCTCTTAGCACCACTGTTTTTGTTGTAGTGTATAAGGAGCTGCACGTTAGTTCTTAATGCCTTTTTGTGTCAAAAAGTCTTTAAAACCATTAGATAAATATTCCCCCTCCCCTCCTTCTATATCCATATGGAGGGTTTGGAATTTTAATCCATTTTTATTCTCAACCAAAGCAAGAAAGTGTTAAAAATGAGAAAATACCTATGATTTTTCTTTCATAGAGTAAGACTACTTGAATTTGCTATAATCATCAATGAAAGTCACAAAGTAAAGATTTCCTCCAAAGACAAAGTCCGCATATCGGACCACACACATCACTATGTGAGTTGCAAATTGTGGTCAGCTCTATTTGCTACATTCATGCATTTGTTACATGAGATTTTACCAAGGATACTTCACAAACATATATGGGTGTGGGATCAAGTTAAGTAAATCCTCTAATATTACATGTTTTTGTAAAGCATTAATCCACCAATCGATGTATGTGGCTAAATCTAACATGCCACAACTAGGTATCTTTCATTGCATTTAAAGTGTCTGCCAAACAAGCATCATCACACTTGTCATACATGTCCAATTTGTTCCAATAAGCACAATTTACATGTCATGTTCTCTATCATGAACAATGCATTTATCATCTGCAAATTCAACATTAAGGCCCCCTTGCTAGAGTGGGCACTGAAAGCATATTCTTCTTTATACCTAGAACAAAAAGTACATTTTGAAGACAAAGATCTTCACCACTAGTAGAGTAGTTAGGCAAATATCACCAATACCTTTGATTGGATAGGAGGTATTATTTGCACACATAATTGTGACCCCAATTTACACAAACTCCATATTTTTTACCAAACTTCTTTCAAAAGTAATGTGCTTAGAGGCATCACTGTTAAGAAACCAAATATTATGGACAATTACACTAAGGCATGAACCCTGGTCTCACAAGATTGAAGTTACATCACTGTTAAGAAACCAAATATCAGAGACAATTACATTGAGACATGAATACTGGTCTCACTGGATTAGAGGCATCACTGTTAACCAAAATATCAGAGACAATTACACTGAGGCATGAATCCTGGTCTCACAAGATTAAAGTTGCAAATAGCCATAAGTGAGAAGTCTTCAAGAACAATATTTATAGAGTCCTCTTTCTCAGCACTCTAGTTGTCTACTAGGGCAAAACTAGTAGTACCTTTGTTAGATTCCTTTTTTTTTTTGCTTTTCTTTAGCCTACAATTTATAGAATTGTTCAATTGCATGGCCAGGCTTCTTGCAATACATATAAGAAACCTTGTTTGGCTTCTTGGAATCATCCTTAGTCGCCTCAAAAGATTTGTTTGAATTTTTCTTTCGTTAGACCTTCTTGCCTTTGTCCTTGTGGGTGACAAGAGCTTCACTGCTAAAACTAATAGATGTGTTCTTTCTGGATTGCTCCTCCTGCAACAATAACCTGACAAGCTCCTGGTAGGTAAGAGGGGCTACTAGAGCTGATAGATACATTCTTTCTAGCTTTCTCCTCCTGCAACAATAAGCTAGCAAGCTCCTGGTAGGTAAGAGGGTCTGCATTGCATCTCAAAGAAAGTTGAAGGGAAGTATTGAAACCTAAATAAAATTCATGCAACAAAGAGTTAAGGGTGATGCTAAATTAACCATCATTGAGAAGCTATTCTATTAAGTCCTACAACTTGGTTAAGTGTTTATTCATGGACTCCTCTTGCATTCTCTCAATACCAAGTTTCCTTTTGAGAAAAATAGCGCATGCATCATTTTTAGCCTGATTCATAGTCTCTAAAGTGTCCCATGCAAGAATGAATATATGGAACGATTTCTCTTTTATTAGATAAAGCAATTAATGCCAAAGCTTGTACATCATTTGAATCCTACCATCTTTAAATCAACAGTAATCTGAGGGGCTTGAGAATGGCTCTATTGGCTCTGACCCGGTTGAGGAGTGGCAAGAGCAATTGTGCCAGAACGCAGCCCGTCTTACCATTGACAAGGCCCCATAAACCCTTGGCAATAAGGACATTTCTGACCATCAAACTCTAGAGGGAGTAATTTAACCCATCTAACTTGTCTTCTTTTGAAGAAATACCAAACGAATCATTGGGAATGAGTTGTTGGCTATACCTAATTGATGTCGAATCTGAGAAAGAGAGATGTTGAAAATAGCTTGAAATAAAGTCACCAAATGCTAATGACCAATTTGTTAGTTTGCTGAAAATTTACAACTGAATTGGATGATTAAAGTCTTGGATTCGATGGAAATTATTGAAGTTTAATCAAACAATTGTTGTTGAAATAGAATCGAGTAAACAAACTGTTGTAGAATTAGGCAATTTACAGAAGCTGCATCGCTCGATCTAAGAACTTAAATCAATGATCAAAAAAATCAAATTGGACGATCAAAAAATATCAATCGATCAATTGGTGAAGATGAATCATGTCGCCGTCGATTGAAGAAGTTGGATCATCAATTGAGCTACATTGAATCCCATGATTTATGCAACAAGTATCGAGCGATTATAAAATTTGGATCGTCTGATTGAGCTTGACATGAATTGTAATTGCAAAGACTTATCTCCCACATGGTAGGTTATCAGCCACGTGCTAACTTCTTATAGTGAAATGGTGAGTTGGCAAAAATAGCTAATTGTTGTAGACAGTGTCACGCTTCACCACACGAAGTTGAACACTATAGTCCGCCGACCAAGATTATGGTAGTCGTTGGAGACATTAGAGTCAATGCCAACGTTGGAGATGTCACCAATTGTAGCAAACCTTAAGAAGATAGTATAAAGCCTTAATGTCACTTCTCCTCAAGGAGTCATAGGTTACTTCTCCTTCCACATGGTCGGAGCTTCTATGGAAGCTTGTAGAAAAGTTATTTGCTTTTAGAAGAGTTGATGCCACCCCTTAAAATAATTCTTTTAAAAGAGCTTCCACCTGCAAATGAAGCTATGAAAGCTTCAAAGAATAGAAGCTACGAAGGCTCCAAAGCTATGAAAGCTCTGATATCGTTGTTGGCTTAGAAGAACAAAGCTAAACATACACACATACAATGCTTAAAGAAAAGAACATGAGGGTGTAGAGTGTGAGGGATAATGACTGGCTCAAAGGGGAGAGAGATAAAGCTCTTTGCAGTACAAAGGAGAAATTACAAATGAGTAACAACCCTAAACAATGGATGTAGTTGCTTCCATGGGAATTCACAAGCCATATTTTATGGTCTCACGTGAGTGTAAGGGAGGGGGGGTTTTGGAAGGGGGGACTTGAGCTTATAAGTTAGGGGGTGAGGGGGATTTATGGTGGCGGGGGGGATAAGGGAGCAGGAGAGAATGAAAGTAGGGGTTTCGTTTCTTCTTGTAGTTTACAATATGTGATCTAGTGGTGTAGTTTGAAAACTTTATTAGTTTACTACTCTTTTAAGCTAATCACACATGGAACAATTTTTGGAGAGTACATGTAGGTCTTTTTGCTTCTAGCACTTAAACCCATGCTACTTACATGGGTTGCAACTTGTCACATGTATAACATCAATATTTGCTATTTGATTTTTAAACCTTAAATAGGCGTTACTTGAATTTCATGATTTTTTGGGACTCATATGTTTAGAAAGAGGTATAGTTTATTTTTTAGAGAAACTTAAATAGGGAGTTTTTATGAGTTTCATGCACGCAGGTGGTGTCCCCTTTATATGGAAAATGAATTCCTCGTCGAGGGTTGCGTATATACTAGCTAACCCTAAATGTCAGCACACTTAGATGGCCATGGGAGAAAACCGAGTGGGATAAAAGTGCCCATGGTATCAGTACATGGCTTCACTATAATACTACCATAAATATCTAACAGGGATCTAGGAAAATTTGATCAATGAGTGGTGTGGTCAAAGAAGAGGCTATGGGAGTTTCCAGGCAATGGGTCATATGATGGGCCAGGCTTATGCTCACCCACAACTGTCAGCCTTATGCCCACCACTAGATGTCTATGCAAAGCTCGTGTGTATACGTGTATGGTCATTGGGCCCATGTAGAAGCTCCTTCTGGTAAAAACTCCAACACATTTCTTTCTTCGACTTTATTTTTTTTCTTTCTTTGAATCTTTACCATGCATCCTATTTTTGTGCGGCACCCCTAGATGAAGAATCAGCATGTGACCACTATAGCGGGGCTGGGGACCTTGGTGTAGTAAAGGTCATTAAAATTCTTCATTCAAAACCATATCTCCATGGTGGTGAGTGGCATGGTTCTGTCAATATTTGGAAAGTTATAGACGTATGCTTTTCCTTACATGTGCAAAAACTTGCATCAGAACCACCTTCTTTTGATTAGCATGAACCTCACAATGCGGACTTCTTTGGATAAAACAATGCATTCTTGCCACATTTGGTGAGGTCGTTGAGGAGACTCTCATGTGACCTATGGCTGCATAATCCCTTGGATCAACAAAGTGCCAACCTCCTTTGGTGTGCCATGGTGTGCCATGGGTGGTTGATCTTCCACTAAGCAAACAAGCGATCCATGTGTTGATTGAAGAAAAAATTGAGCATATCAGAGGGCGTATCAAGAATACTAAGTAAACAAGTGATCTATTTGTCGATTTAGGCAAAAATCAACCATATCAAAGGTTGTATCAAGGCTATTAAGAAGTTGCCTTAGAATGTGAGATCTCACACATTGGGTGGGTATGTGAGGTGTTGTTTATGGATGGGTAAGGACATCCCTAGGTCCTTCCCATCATATTTACTGGCTTCTTCTTGGAAGTGGACCCTAATGGAATGATTCAATGATGGATGCAGTTGATGAGGTGGTTAAGTTGAGAGAGAAGCTCAAGAGACGAGGGGGTTGAAACTATGGATAAACTAGGTAATAAAGTGGAGGATGATGTACATGGATTAAAGAAGGATTATGGGTAGGGTATTGGTTTGGACTGGGCAGAGTAGTGGGTAGGATGGCTTCAAATTTGCTCATGGACAAGCTTTGTTTTTGCTCCTAGGGATTATATTTATTTCCCAAACTAAAAGAAGAGTGTGCATCATCATCTTGCGGATATCTTCTTCTGTAGAAGGATGAGTGCTACCTTCTAGAGTAGAATATTCAAGGTCATCTGCTGGCAAGCTTGTGGCTCTAGAAAAAGCAATAGGCCTCTTGTGCCTCATCAATGGAGATGTCTTGCAGGTAATACACATGGATGGTGTGAATGGTGGCATCTCTGGCGGTGAGGGCATGCTCGAGGTAAGTGTCTTCATGGCTACCACAGCTGAGTGAAGCAGATCATCATTAATGGAGTAGTTGAGGCTAGGTAGCTGGTGCCAAGAGTTTGAGGAAGTGGTCTTTGTTTGTAAAGAGTGTAGAATTAACAAACAAGTGGCACCACCTAGATGTTAGAACTTTCATCCCTAGTTTCTGCCCTTTATGGTGCCCATTTGGTCCCCTTTTGTATGGCCCTTGCTTGTGGGCTGGCCACCCCTTTTTTACTATTTTTCTAGGATTTTCCCCAGCCATTCTGGCATTTTTCCAGTCGGCAATGTCCAACAGCTCCAGTCGGCCTGTTTATGAGCTCCAGTCGGCCAGCACTTCCCCACTATAAATAGTGGGTACTGGCTCTCATTTCTTATTCAGTCTTGTACATATTTGCTCCCTCACTTATGAGACTAACACTATCTCTTGCTTGGGACTGTTTTGGTTCAGTATATTCAGCATAGTTTGCTCCATATCTCTCTCTCTCTTGCACTCTCTGTTCAGCACATTCTAGTGCCACTCTGCTTCCGCTCTGTGCACTCTTTCATGGTATCATCGCTCCCAGTTTAGCAACCTTTCTGCTGCCCCAGATTCAGCCTTGTTTTCAGCACCTCCTCTGCATTTTCTTCCAGATCCATAGCTTTTGCTATTGCGTTTTCTGGACAGCACTCTGCTGGTCGTTTTTTCTTTAGATTGGCTTCATCGATTCAGCCGTCTGGCTCTTGTTGATCAGCGTTTCATTGCCTACTTGGAGATTGGACTGCAGGCCTATTTTCTACAGGAGAGCACTTGTTCACTGCTGCGTTTTCCTCTCCAGTGGTCCTTTCCCTTTACAGAGGGGGCTTGTGGTGTTGCAGGCTTTGGTGGCACTCTTGGTACCTATGGAGGACACCTTTTCTTCAGAGTTTGTGCATTTCTTGAGATTGAGCCCAAGCCTTTGTGATGGCTGCTCCCACTTCTCTCTTCATATGTTTGCTGAGTCTGCCAAGTTGGATGGTTCCAACTACACCCTATGGAAGGTGAAGGTGAAATCAGCCTTGCGTGGCGTGGATCTCTGGGATTGGCTTGTTACACCAGCCAATGCCACCCCTCCCACCCTTGTGGTGTGACTCAGGCACAGATTGAATCGAATGATCGACGTGTTTTCTCCTTCCTGATGTTGAACTATCAGGATGCTGTTCTCTCTCATGTGCGTACAGCAGATGCTGCACATGAAGTTTGGAAGGCTTTTGCAGATCTCTATGAGATTAAGTCTCCGGGTCGGATTTTGACACATTGGAAAAGCAACTTATGAACTTATCAGTTTCTGCGTTTCCATCTTTATCTGCTTTCATCTCGAAGATGAAAGATCTCCAGGGATGAGCTTGCTGTTTGTGGCAAGGACATCTCCACAGAGGATATGGCTATTCGGCTGCTCTCCAAACTTCCAGAGAGGTTTGATGCATACTTTTAGTCTCTAGTTTCTTCTCCTCGTCCTGTTCCACTTACTTGGGAGGAAGTTCTCCCCTCCATTATGTAGATTGAGTCTTGCTTTGAGGATCGGACTGGCACCTCCGGCCGGTGGTCTTGATATGGAGCTTTGGCAGCACGAGATAAAGGGAAGACTCAACAAAAGAAAGGAAAAGGGGGTTCTGACAAGAACTCCAAGGATTCTGATAAGGATAAAGACAACAAATCTTTAAAGAATAAGGACATTGAATGTCATTATTGTGGCAAGAAGGGTCACAAGTCACCCCAATGTCACAATGAGGCCTTCGCTCTGACGACCCGGATGACTACCATTCGCACCGTTCTTGCACTTGCAGGACATCATAGATGGCCCATTTTCCAGATGGACGTCAAGTCGGCTTTCTTGAATGGAGAGCTTACACAGGAGGTTTATATTGATCAGCCGCCAAGATTTGTTGTTTCGGGCAAACAGGATCATGTGTACCGGCTGAAGAAGGCTTTATCTTGCACTATTTTCTTGGCTTTGAGATTTGGCAGACCTCGAAGGGCATTTTCTTCTCTCAGCAGAAGTACACTCAGGAGATTCTCAACAGATTTCAGATGATTGGGTGTAAACTAGTATCTTCTCCTATGGATATTGGTTAGAAGCTTTCTTCACTTGGTTCTCCAGGGACTGATCAGGGACAGTATCGGGTTCTCGTCGGTTGTTTAGTATGATTGACCTACTCTCGATTGGACATATGCTTCGCAATCAGTTTATTGAGTTCCTTCTCATCCAAACCCCGTCAGCAGCATTGGTGGTGTGCTCTCAGAGTTCTTCAGTACTTGCGTGGCACTCTAGATTTTGGCATCTTTTATGGCCAAGGACACAGGCTTGTTGGATGGTCTGACTCAGACTGGGCTGGAGATCCAGATACACGGCGTTCAACCACTGGTTATGTTTTTTCACTTGGGTCTAGAGCCATTTCTTGGAGCAGTAAAAAGCAGCCTACTGTGGCGCTTTCCTCTACCGAGGCGGAGTACCGTGTAATTTGTTATGCTGCATGTGAGGCGATATGGTTGTAGAGATTATTGGAGGAGCTCGACTGTCCTCCTACCGGATCTACTCTTCTTTGGTGTGACAATCAGAGTTGCATCGCCATCGCCAAGAACCCTGTGTTTCATGCTCGTACAAAACACATTGAGATTCAGTATCACTATGTTCGTGAACAGGTTCTTGCTGGAGATTTGCGTTTGGAGTATTGTCCTTCTGTGGAGAATGCTGCAGATTTGTTCACCAAGCCGGTTTCTCAGGCTTCCTTGGCTCCTCATCTTCGGATTCTCGGAGTTTGTTTAGCATCTGGTGCTGAGAGGGGGTGTTAGCACTTTCATCCCCAGTTTCTGCCCTTTATGGTGCCCATTTGGTCCCCTTTTGTATGGCCCTTGCTTGTGGGCTGGCCACCCCTTTTTTACTATTTTTCTAGGACTTTTCCCAACCATTCTGGCATTTTTCTAGTCGGTAATGCCCAACAGCTCGAGTCGGCCTGTTTGTGAGCTCCAGTCGGCCAGCACTTCCCCACTATAAATAGTGGGTGCTGGCCTCTCATTTCTTATTCAGCCTTGTACATATTTGCTCCCTCACTTATGAGACTAACACTGTCTCTTGCTTAGGACTGTTTTGGTTCAGTATATTCAGCATAGTTTGCTCCATATCTCTCTCTCTCTTGCACTCTCTGTTCAGCACATTCTAGTGCCACTCTACTTCCGCTCTGTGCACTCTTTCACTAGAGAGGTTGCAAAAAACAAGATGGGATTCAATGGATTACATAAATGTGGTGTGTCCAAGAAGGAGATAGCTTGGTGAAGAACAGTTTGGTTTCCAAGAAGAAGATAGCTTGGTTATAGAAGGAAAGAGTGCAGCAAGGGTTGGTTAAGCATCATGGTTCCAACAAGGAGATGGCTTGGTCGTAGAAGAAAAGAGGGTGGCAAGGGTTGGTTGATGCAGGGCTAAGCTCATGTGGAAGATGGGGATTGAGATTGGGTTGGATTAAAAGATATTATTGAATTGAAGTAAGTAAAGGGAAAGGGTATGGGTTGATGAGGGTAGGGTATCCACACAGGATAGACTATTTATTTTTGGTAAGGTGTTGAGGTCAATGGTGGCTCACGAGAAACATATCCAACTTCTTTTCATCATGCCCTTCCAAGGGGGTATGATCCAAGGCAATGGCTTCCAACTTATGGATTTTGGTGTGGTGCTTGGTTGATGAGGGTTTCTTAATGTTGGAGGAGCTCTTGTTGAATTTTGTGAGGGCTTTGGTTGCCTCTAGTCAGCAAACTAGTTAGCCACATGAACAGCGTGGGCCTCTTGGCTTACATTTCTTGACCTCATTAAGGAGTTGTTCGTTTGGGCTTCATGTTCCTGGATCGTCACAATCTTGGGCCTCTTGGCTTACATTTCTTGACCTCATTAAGGAGTTGTTCGTTTGGGCTTCATGTTCCTGGATTGTCACAATCTTGGCTACTTCCAGTTTTTGATATTGTGTGAGGGCTTTGATTGCCTCTGGTTAGCAAACTAGTAAGCCACATGAATAGCTTGGGCCTCTTGCCTTTATATTTCTTGACCACATTAAGCAGTTGGCCGTTTGGGCTTCATATGCATGGGCTGCCACAGTCTTGGCTGCTTCCAATTCTTGGTATTATAACCAAAGAGAATCCACATCTTGCTTGTGAGTTTTGTCTAGCTCCTCCTAGATGGCCTCGGAAGCAAAATGAGCTCGTTGTTCTACAAACTTCTATTTTTTCTTTCTTGAGCTCAGCTTCTAGCTTGGCATTCTTCTCATTTGCGACTTGAAGTAGTTATTTTTGGGAGTGGTTAAGCTTCCGATTCTCCTTAAGACTCATCCGCCACACTTAAGTTCATATTGTTGCTAGAGGATCTGCCTCTTGCATGTCCACCACATGGCAAATAAGCTTGATTCAGTGCGGTGAGTGTCAATTTTTGAAGTGATTGAAGGAGCTAGAAGAGTCATTAGTGGGCTACATCCTATGGGATGAGGTGGCCCCCCATGAGAGACCAATCTATGGCATCCTTGAGAGTTTTGTGGAGGTGGGCATGAGACGGTCTTGATGGTGGGAGGCTGACAAAAAAAGCGGATGTCATAGAGGTTGGGATGATGTGGGAGTGGATGATGGAATTGTGGAGGGAGAGGTTATAACCTACTCATGGCTTTCTTTTGGTGTTTCTTTGGTGGAAAACTTGGCATCATGGGCTCCAAGATCCTCTTTGTAATGTGGGTCCTATGTAAATATGTCATGAGGCTCCAAGCACCTCTTTGTAATGTGGGTCTTATATGTAAATATGTCATGAGGCTCAAAGTAGATAGGATCTTCCTCTTGAGTGGATTATGGAATGGGGATCCTCTTCAATGGATTAGGGGAATGGGGATTGTGGCTTCTGGAGGCAATTATTAGGCTTGGCACCCAAGGGTAGCTCTTCTTTGATTTGGATTGATGGGGTTACAAGATCACCACACATGGACCTGGTGAAACATCCATGGGCTCTTCAAACTTCTTGGTTTCTAGTGTCAGTACATAAGTTTAAGGTGGCCCATTGCCCTCTACTCCTACTACTTAAACTTTGGGGGTGGATTCAAAGGCATGGCTTTAGGTCTCCACACCAACTTGGATTTGATGTTTGAGGGTGTGTTTGTAGAGAGCTAGCTATTGGGGAATGTTTTTCTTTGACCATGGAACCCAAATGTAGGGGCTCCCTTCATAGAAGCCTTGAGCTTCTAGTAGCTTAACTTGGATTTTACATTTGAGGGTGTGCTTGTAGAGACCTGGGGCCTGGTTTTCTTTGCTTGTGGAACCCAAATATAGGGGTTCCCTTCATAGAAGCATTGAGCTTCCACTAGCTTTGTTGCCTACTTATTATTAGGTGTGGCATTGTTTGGGATTGTCGCTTGACTCTTTGGTTTGGGAGGTTGTGGTGCAAGCACAACGAGGTCTTTGGGATGCAAATAGAAGGGTTTCCCTCGTAAAATCCTTGAGCTTCTTATACTTTACCCAAGATCTAGTGGGGCTCAAATTGAGAGTACACCACCTTGCTTGAGGCTCTCCCACTTGGTAGATTTATGCCCATAGGTAGGCTTTGGATCAAATAGTGGTGGTGCTACCAGATCTTTGCTTTAGTGTTGTACCTACCTTGGCTATCCAAGGCACCCTTGGGTACCCACTCTTCTTAGTGACCTCCCCAAAGGTCTATTAAGGTTGACATTTGGGGGGTGGTCTTGATCTCTATCAGTGAGGCTTTTGGTCTCCTTTATGGGTTGAGGGGGGTAGGCGACACAATTTTCATTGTCAATCTCTTCTTTCTCTTTCTTTCCCTTTTGAATTTGATAGAGCATGTCCTCATTCAGTGAGAGGTCCACAGTAGCATTTTAGCTTGCTCCCATTGAATAAAGCATGCCCTCATTCGGTGAGAGCTCCACAATAGCGCATTTTAGCTTGCTACCGTTGAATAGCCTTCCATCTCAGCCTAATCTAGGGTCTCTATCTTTATTGCAACTTAAGGCGAGGTTTCTATGATTCAATAGGGGTCTTGGCTTCTATGATTCAATAGGGGTCTTCGCTTCTATACTTGAGTTTCTATTGGGGATCCCAAGCTCTACATAGACAACACTTGTGGTGATAATGGGAGGTGGATCTTCTCAAGTGCTAGCTAGAATCAACACAATTGCCTCTTCTCCAAGATGGTGGGTGAGCATCCAAGTTCCCCACCATGGCAAGAGAAAGGTAAGTTAGTTAGTCTTGTGCTAGTGAGTGTGGTGTATTTGGGCTTTCCATCGGCACCGTTATGCCAAGAAGCAAAGTTACTTTACCTTAGCATTTGATTAGACTCATGTAAAGCTAGTTTTTCTTATTACCGTTCGATGAAAGATCTGATGTTAAGATTTGCTTGTGTTGTTACATTTGGTGACAGATTTGATGCGGGGTTTGATTTACTTGAAAGGAGGATAAGAAAGGCTTTTTTGTTAAATTTGTCGTAGTTATTATGCTTTTTGCTTAATTATTGTTGGTACTAGTTAGTGTGTGTATTAGTTAATTTGTTATAGTTATTATGCTTTTTTCTTAATTATTATTAGTATTAGTTAGTGTGTGTATGATTTTACTTGAGATTTTGCATATTAATCGTGTGTGTGAGAGTGAGTAGGATTTTAATCATTAGTTTTTTAGTTTTGTCAATGTATTAGTGCATTAGGTTGTGCATTAGACTTAGGATATTCGCTATTAGGTAGTGCATTCAACCATTAAAAACACGAAGAAAAATGATAAAGGGAGGGAGGAAGAGAGAGAGTGTTAGGGATGTTGGTTTTTAACTAAGAAAGAGAAAGAGTAACCTGTGTGTCGAACTGAGGAGTATATAGGAAGGAGCATCAGGCATAAAAAGGCATCGTTTTCATTGCTTCTTGCAGGTATGTGTGAATTGAATTTTCATTAGAACATAAGCAGCAACATTAGTATAAATGTAGAGCAAAAAGGGTTATGTATTTGCGTAAGCTCACTCATGTGCTCTCTCTCTCTCTCTCTCTCTCTCTCTCTCTCTCTCTCTCTCTCTCTCTCTCTCTCTCTCTCTCTCTCTCTCTCTCATTAAGTTTGAAATCAAGTTTAACATGGCTTAATTAGTATTTAAGATGAGATGAAGGTTGCATTATGCGCTTCTCTATCTGTAAACTAGTCATAGAATACCTTTAATGCGAAAGTGGTGCTTCTCTGACAACAACGCCAGCTGCTTTAACATGCTCTAGCTACTACTATTGACACATGGAGTCTTATCTCCACCATACAACTCACCTCATAATCTCACAATTTGATCGCCTCATGACCCAATCTCATGACTCCACCTCACACCTCTAACCTCACGACCCGCCCTCACAGATAACCTCGTAATGTCACGACCTTATGATTCCACCTCATGCTTTCAACCTCACGACCTGACCTCACAAATTACCTCATGATCTCTAACCACCTCACAAATCGCCTCATGATCTGTGGCCACCTCAAAGATTGCCTCATGATCTCTAACCACCTCACAATATCTGATCACCTATGTTAACCCATTCCTAGGGTTAACAAGATCTACCACCATTATCTTCCATCAAGGGGTCATGATAGATACACCAAAGGATCATACATTCAAGATATGAAGCAACAGTGTCCAAAGCTACAACTTGGATGGGCACCCGTAATGGTGTGATGTATTCAGGGTGATTCCGGCTTTCAAGAGCATGTGGTAGCAAGTTAGGAAAGTCCTAAGTGATTTACTTCATGGATATATTATGAGAGTAGTCATTGTAATAGCATTAGGCCTCTTATGAGCCTAAAGCGCCCAGCTGGCCACAGTTTAAGTGCGTGTGAACACTTATAGCCATGTATATAAATTAATATCTCTCATAATACAACACACTCTCCCATTGTGCAATGGAGTCTTGCTCTTGCTAATCTCTCTCCCTAATGCATGCTAGCGAGTGTGTGTGAGTGAAGTGAGGTGAGAGGAGGGACAAGTACCCATAGTGCAACGCGGGCGGTGTGACAACGCTTGCGGGAGGCGCGGTGGAATTGCTTCTCAACCAGTTATAGAGATTGGAGACCTCAAGGGTTATGAGCTCGGCCATTGGAAAGATCCTCACACGACAGTTGCGTTTCAACATGTAATCTCTTATTGGATGTGTTTCAAGGAGGGTTAGGGTGAGCCATAACATTTTTGGCGCCGCTGTCGTCGGGGAGCCATCCCTTGGCTTTTTCCATCATTTTTCCTCTAATCTATGCATTACTCATTGACCATTATCTTGATTAATGGTTCCTATGAAAAAGATGTGGATTTGATGGTGATTTGTGTGTGATTTGGTGTAGAATAGCTCTCTTTTTTGTTTTTGTAAAGAATGCTTTTTGCTTAATTTTTAGCTTAATTTATTGTTGTTATTGTGGTTTTTCATGTTCTTAGGGCTTGCACATATGTTGTATTAGGCTTAGCTTACATCCATTGCATCAAACAATGCAATATAATGCAATTTTTAGTGAATGTTATGTCGCTTTAGTGTTAAACATAGAACTAAAATCATTAATTTTAGCTTAATTGTGTGTTTTTTGTTGGAATTGTTTGCTTTAGAGTGTTAGCAAGCATTAGGAGTAGCTTAATCTTTCAAAAAATTTCTTAAAACCATAAAAAAATCCTTGAATTTGACTAATTTCTCTTAATGGTCTGGTTTTTATCATTAACAGTGATTCATCTTATTCAAAGGACTTAAAAATTAGAAAATGTGTTAATTGGGGTCTAAATTGATTATGTGAGTAGTTGAAATTAGTGTTTTTGAATGCCACAAAAAAAATCAAAAAATAAAAATAAAAAAATACCGTGAACCATTTATGCACACGCCGTGAACCATTTATGCACTTTCATGGCCTAAATGGTTCACGCCGTGAACCATTTATGCACTTTCATGGCCTAAGATTTCAGGCCCTAGGAGTTCCCGTGCGCCACAAAAGAAAAATCGAAAAAAATAGTTCACGTCGTGAACCATTTCTGTACTTTTACGTCCTAAGGTTTCATGCCCTAGGAGTCCATGCGCGCAAAAAATAAAAAATAAAAATAAAAAAAAGGTTCAGGCCGTAAACCATTTTTGCACTTTCACGACCTAAGGTTTCACACCCTAGGAGTCCGGGCATGCCAAAAAAAAAACCGAATTTAGCTTTTTCCTGAAGTCCGCGGAGTTCACAGCGTGAAATACTTCGTTCACGCCTAGAAAAAAAATCGAATTTAATTTTTCCATGAAGTCCGGTTCTCACGGCGTGAAACCCTAAGGTTTCATGGCATGAAACACTTCGTTCACATGCACCAAAAAACTAGTAAATTAAAAATTTAATTTAATTTTTCTGTGAAGTCCATCCGGTTCATGGCGTGAAATGCTAAGGTTTCATGGCATGAAATCCTTTGTTCACGCACAAAAGAATAAATAAATCAAATCAAATTTAATTTTTTCGTGAAGTCCGATTCATGGCGTGAAACCCTTCGTTCACGCCCCGAAAAAAAATCAAAATTGATAAAATTCGTGAAGTCCGTCCGCTTCACGCCATGAACTGCACCCTGCTAGTTCACGATGTGGAAGAGGGTCCGTCAGCCAAAAAAAAAGTGAATTTAATTTTTCCGTGAAGTCCGTTTCATGGCATGAAACACTTCGTTCACGCGCACAAAAAAAAAATTGAATCTAATTTTTCCGTGAATTCCAGTTCACGGTGTGAAACCCTTCGTTCTCGCGCCAAAAAAATCAAATCGAATTTAATTTTTTCGTGAAGTCCAGTTCACGGCGTGAAACCCTAAGGTTTCATGGCGTTCATGGCATGAAACCCTTCGTTCACGCCTCGAAAAAAAATCAAAATTGATAAAATTCGTGAAGTCTGTGGACTTCACGCTATGAACTGCACCCTGCTAGTTCACAACGTGAGTCCCTCGGCCCTAAAAAAAGACTCTAGAAAATACCCCTGTTTGGAGACTCATATCTCCTAAACCGTGAATCCGATGAAGGCGCTCTAGGGCTCATCGGAAAGCTGACATCGAGCTCTTCAACTTTGGTCATCGTCCGAAGTCAAAATCGATCGTTTTGGCCTCCGACTAGCATCCTCAAAATTCAACCCAGAAATCAAGGCAACAAAGCCCGAAAAGCACAAAAATCGTTAAAAAACAGCGCGAAAACGACGTCGAACCATATTTTGGCTACTTTTTGAGGGTCTAAACGACAAAATCACAGATGACTCAAGGAAATAAAGTTATAGTACTCCAAAAATACTACAACTCTCTCATGCAGAGTTTTTCAAAATTCTTTTTGAAACACCCTCAAAAACGTGCTACGAAACAGGGAAAAAATTATTAGAAAATATTTCATCTTGAGACAATGATGGAAAATAGGTTTTAGGACCTCCTCTTCCATTTTGGAAGTTACTAGCATGCACTTTTTTTGAAAAAAAATATATCTGTTGTTCATGTGCGTATAGCACCTAAGCTAATTAGGGTAAACGGACACTCGTTTGACCCAACGAAGAGAACGCCAGGCCTCTTGAGATTATAACGGGCTGTGAGAAAATATAAAAAGTAAAAAAAAAGTGTGCTTGCTCATTAAGGAGCATTTAGGCAATCACACATGGCAACGACGATAGAGGGATTGCCATGGACAAGGACTGAACCCAATGGCTGACATCTTCGAGCCATTGAGATCTATGCCACAAATGTACCTCCCAATACCATTGGCCATGCCTATAACAACAGTGTCATCGGGTTTTAAACCCCCTGTCACTTCAATCCCACTGGTGGGCTTTGGTCCCTTACATAACATCTCCACAAATCCTATAGGTACTAACCCTTTCCTGGATGTCCACACCTTGGACATACTGACTGGTATAGGAAGGGGAGTAGCCTAAGGACTCCGTGAGTCTCTCCCAACAAGAGCACTCATATATGGCCTCAGTGGCTCATACAGAAATGCGACCGTACAAATTTTTAAAATTATGGGCAAATACGACGAAACAATAGACCCTGTTCAATTCATTCAAATGTTTGAACAGAGATGTGAAGCCTTTGGAAATCCTAACTACCCCACCAAGGTATATGCGTTGAACCTATGCTTAGAGGGCACGGCTAGTCGATGGTTCATCACATTAATGCTAGTGATCAAGACCAACTTCAGAACCTTGAAAATAACCTTTATCCACGGCTTTTTCAAACAAGGTGATCGATGGAGTGCAGCAAAAGAACTCTATTCAATTGAGTGTCAACCAAATGAATCCATTAGAGACTCTATCCTTCGGATAAAACTCTTGGACTCACAATGTGAGTCATGGCAAAAATTAAACGATTTTTAATTGAAGAGATGTTTCATGATGGACTTAAAGAAAAACAGCTTACACAACTTGATCATTATATCCAACCTGGAAACATTCGATCAATGTTGTAAACAAGCAGTACATTTAGATGACAACATGATACTAGAAGATGATCATGCTACTAATTGTTCCTCATCTAAACCAGGTGAAGCAATGGCAAAAGAAAGATTGATCTTGGAATTATCATTCCCTGAATTCTATGCAGCCTTGCTTAAAAGCTTTCAATCAACATCTCTGAGAGAAGATGAGCTCCTTCAAAACCAACCATCCTTAATGCCTCTACAAGTAAGGAACGAAATGCCTTGTGTTAAGTGCAATCACTACGACCATCCCAATCCCCATTGTGCGTACCTATTTTTCTATACTACATATATTGTAAAACCTTTGATCATGATACTAAAAAGTGTCCCACTTCATCCACAATTGACTCAAAACCTCCATCTCCCGTGCACCAAAATAGAAATAGTCCAAAGGGTAGAAACTGCTCAAGAAGCAGTTAATCGAACACTTCGGTGTTTCTATTGTCGTGGACCTCACGAGGTGGTAAACTACAGAGTTTGGAATACTTCCATGCTCATAATCACTGACACTTTACGACCCATGTGTGAACGATGTGGCATTGATCACATGTTCCAAGATTGCCCAAGATGAGTTGCTTCAATGTAACTTGCCTCACAAAATACAACTCTTAACATCTTAAGCGTATAAAACGGGCAATTGTTTCTGACTCTTCACTCAGTGCACCTCATAGACCAATCAAGAAACTAGAACCCACCCAACCACCCCAAATGGAAAATCATGTTCATATGACATATGCAAAACGCAAAAAGCAAGCTCAGGAGAGCATGCTTAGCTTGGTTGAGTGTCTTGTAAGATCACCGATTGTGATTAAGCCTCATAATGCCAATCCTAAAAAAGCAACAAAAATACAAAGCCCAGAGGAGTACCGCTTCCCCTTTCAAGAGGAAGATATACTCTCTACAGAAGAGTCATTTGAGACAGATTGCATGAATTATGCGGTTGAGAAAGCACGTAAAGAATTCCATAATTCCCTCACAAAATTAAAGCAGTCTCTCAAAACCTCATTTGGAGGAATTAACTTCTCTCATGATGGTGAAGCCAGCATAACATCAGCACTTGCACCTTTAAGGGCTCAACATGAATTATACCAAAATATAAAGAGCTCCATAGAACAGAACTGTGAGGATTCGCAAGTTTCCAAACAGACCTGATTTAGAATTGTCAAAGGACCAAGTGTGCCAATGTACACATTGGCTACTCTTGAAAAAGCTGAGAGCCAAAAAGATGATGAAAGTGAATGGGAATATAAAACCGAAATAGGATCTGAAGTTGAAACAAAAAGTGAAACATCCATGGTTCCTTTTGAATATTCTATCATGATATGGTTAAATTTCCCTAAAGGCAATGATGTTAAGCGCAAACACGCATTGATTAGTCCTCGAACTAGTCATAACATCATGACAATAGACACTTGGGTGTCATTGTAACAACCTAAACTTATCCCTACAGATAATGGTCTTGCAAGAGAAGCCTATGGACAAAGCATTGAAGTTCCAGGTTACTTTAGCTATGATAAACAATCGGTGGAGATGTGGAATTTACATTCCATGTTACCCTAGATTCCCTTGAGTATGATGTCATCCTTGGTGGAACTTGGATATGTGACTCGTATTCAATAGATGAATCCATGCAAACAGTCACCTTGAACACTCCTGCAGGCAGTGTACAATTGCTATTACTGGCGGGAGGAAGAGACCTCGGAGGAGCTGGAACTTCCAACATATCTTACTGAAAAGATCCTTAGGATTCTGGTTGGTTTGAAACTTTCCAATAAAATCACCACAGCTCAAGCACAGCTTTATCTAACACGAGATCACAATCTCATGACCCTTGAGTTATGGGATTTGTTAGGTCAACCAATACTCACAGCTTATCTTGAAAGAATTCCCTCTATACAAGACTTGAACATGCCATGTTTGGGGTACTTTGAACATACAATGTATATTGAAACTAACCCCCTTACTTGCAAGTTTTTTTGTGGTTGAGTACGTGTTGGATGTAGATTTGATCTTGGGGCATAAATGGACTATTGCTGCCCAAGCACCACTGTGCTTTGCTAGCGATAGAGTTATCGTGATGGTCAATGACAAAAAGTTGACAATACCATACTACAAGGAAGAGGATCCAACTTTAATGGATTTCTATGATGCTGAATGTAAAAGGTTACAAGCCTCTTCTATAGAAGCTCCTCTACACAATGACCTACCATCTGCGTCAACGACCGACTCCGATAAAGCATCTACTCCTTCAATCCCATCCTCACCAATGAAGTTAGATGCCAATACCTTACAATCAACAGCTATTCCTGAAGAAGTTCCCACAGTGCAAATATCTATCTCTAACAAGGAACTCAAAGGAAAAGCCCTGGAGCCTATGCCTCTTCATCGACAAACCCCACTAAAGGAGACAACCGCATGCTTGAAAGCCTCATCATTAACAGCCACTCCACAAGAGACTCTAGCCTCATCATCGCCATTCAATAATACCCATGAGTCTCAAACCTATAGCCTCAGTGCCAACCAAAGTCAAGGAGGGCCCCAAACCTTCCACATCAACCCAAAAGAAAACTCCACCTAGACAACCAAAATCGAGGTATCTTAATAGAATCAAGATGTGGGTGGAGCAGCAAAGACTTGTAGCTCAAGTCTACTATGAAGGTGCCAATCAAATTTGGGTTCCTCTACAGTCAAAGCCTCTTCCTCAATGCAACACTCAGAGGTCAAGGAAAAAGAGAAGTACTCCACAACATCGTCCACAAAAGCCTATGCAGGTTCCTCAAAGAACTCCACCAAGTCATCAAGTATGGACACCAAAAAGATTACTGCAAGCACAAGACTACTATCAAAGTACTAACGAAGCTTGGATTCCCCAACGCATCACAAAGTCCCCTAAGCCTGTTCAAAGAAACAAAGCTCAGCACCAAAGGCATCAGCCCCACCAAATATAATGTTCATCAAAGATGGGTGCCTATGTATGTGCTTCAACAACAAGGATACTATGATGGTAATCCCATCATATAGTTGCCAAAATCGAACAACGTGAAGAAAACCTCATCACTGACTTCAACCCCAATAGCTTCACCTAAAGTGTGACAAGAACAGAGGCCTAAGCAACACTAAGAAAGTCACTCAACCACTCTCGTACATTTAGCACCTACACAAGAGCTTGTGTGTTCAAGCAATCCAAATGGTAACCAACCAGCAGTCTTATCTATTGCCTCGACAACATTTGGGCCAAAAATTTAAGAATCAATTCCCATATCTGCAAACGGAGACTTATGAGCGCATCAAAGAGAAACTCACAATGCTATTTTCACCCCTCTGGATATGAAGCATAAGTGCACAAGAACCTGTTGCTCCCACGTCATTCCCTAGCTGACCCATAAAATCATTTCGAATCAAAAACCAACGGGGCCAAAACATGCAATCTCACAGGTCAAACCCTGCAATCTCACAGGGTCAAAACCTGCAACTTCACGGGGTCAAAACCTACACTTTCATGGGTTTAAACTGTTTCATGGGATTACCTTTCACGGGTTTAAACTGTTTCATGGGATTACCTTTCACGGGTTTAGGCCATTTCACGGAATAACCCTTCACAGCCTTAAAACCTGCACTTTCACGGGATTAACCTTCACGGGTTTAGGCCATTTCACAAAATAACCCTTTCACGGCCTAAAAACCTGCACTTTCACGAAAACACCATTTCACGGGATTAACTTTCACGGGTTTAGGCCATTTCACGGAATAACCCATTCACGGCCTAAAAACCTGCACTTTCATGAAAACACCATTTCATGGGATTAACTTTCATGGGTTTAGGCCATTTCACGGAATAACTCTTCATGGCCTAAAAACCTGCACTTTCATGAGTTTAGGCCATTTCAAGGAATAACCCTTCACGGCCTAAAAACTTGCACTTTCACGGAGACAGCATTTCACGGCCTTTCCCGGGTTTAGGCCATTTCACGAAATAACCCTTCACGGCGGCCAAAAAAAACCCAGCAATCTCACGAGTTCAAGTCTTTCATGGATTAATAGTCTCATGGTTTAAGAACCTGCACTTTCATGATTTAAGCTATATCACGGTTTAAGCCATCTCACACATTAACACTTTCCTAACGATCTTCAATAGCCATTATATAATTGTTAAGCTTATAGGTTACTATTCTTTTGGCTAAATTAATGTAACAACTACTCCATGAGTGCATATCTATACTCATGCACTAGATAACATTTGCACCAAAGCCTCACCACCCATCAATAACTTCCAGGTACATCTATGGGATGGGGGGGCCATGGTGGATGAAAGCGTGGTCAATGGTACAACCCATCGCCTGGAAATTTCCTTCAAATTCCAAACCTCTCCAAATAATGGTACCATCTTCACAAATCAATGATCTTCAATCCTTAGTGAAGATATCTATATTAAGCTTGCAAGTCGACGTAATTCTTTCAATCCTCACACCAACAAGTGGCTACTTCAACACAGAGCAGTTCAATAAGAGTTTATATGACTCAATTCTTGTACTTCATGTCTATATGCTTTTCATAAGAGAACTTAAATATACATAAAACATAAAAAGCACATGGACAGAAGAAAGCAAGAATAGGTCCTACTCAACAACATTTGACAAGAATCCTGCCACACAAAGAGACATCATCGAAGGCCAATTTCTTCAAATGACGAATGTCGCTTCAGTGAATCAAATGAGGAATTGAGAATCACCATCTCATTCTGATGATTATGTCTACATTCCTCCGGATCCTTCCCTCTCTTCTCTCCCATTATTAACATCTTTTAGCATCCCCACTAACACAAGCCACATGTAACCTTGCTTATGATTGCCAAAAAAAAAATGTGAGCAACAAACCCTTTTTAAAAAAACTCACACAAATATAAAAATGCAATCATTCGCAAAAAAAACGCCACCCCTACCCCATTAGGAATTCCCAATAAACCACTGACCTTTTCATTCACTAACTAGCTTTTCTTATTCCTTTCGGAGGAACTAAGACCATTGAGCGTCAATCAACATCAAAGCCATCGACAAAGCTTGTTCATTCTCCCCACACAAAGTCTTCAACACGATCACGAGAGGACGCGATCGCCATTAGGAAGGGGAGGATGTTAACCCATTCATAGGATTAACAAGATCTAACACCATTATCTTACATCAAGGAGTCATGATATATACACCAAAGGGTCATACATTCAAGATATGAAGCAATAGTGTCCAAAGCTACAACTTGGGTGGGCGCCCGTAATGGTGTGATGGAGGATTTAGGGCGATTTCCACTTCAAGAGCATGTGGTAGCAAGTTAGGATGTACTTCATAGATATATTATGAGAGTAGTCATTGTAATAGCATTAGGCCTCTTATGAGCCTAAAGTTTCCAACCAGCCACCACCACAGTGTAAGTGAGTGTGAACACTTATGGCCATGTATATAAGTGAATATCTCTCATAATACAACACTCTCCCATTGTGCAATAGAGTCTTGCTCTTGCTAATCCTTTTGCTAATCTATCTCCCTAATGCATGCTAGTGAGTGTGTGTGAGTGACGTGAGGTGAGGGTTATGAGCTTAGCCATTGGAAAGATCCTCACACGACAGTTGCGGTTCACCAGGTAATCTCTTATTGGATGTGTTTTAAGGAGGGTTAGGGTGAGCCTTAACAACCTCATGATCTCACCTCACAACTTGACCTCATGGCTCATGTCATGCCTCTGACCTTATGATCTCACTTCATGACCCGTCCCCACAACCCAACTTCATGCCTCCCACATCACAACCCGACCTCATGATTCCACCTCGATCACATGCGTCTCACCTCGCGGATCACATCAAGTATGCTCGCATACTACATGAAGGACCTACATAAACCCTACTTTAGGTTCTTCATCTCTCTCTCTCTCTCCACATTATCTACATCATGATGTGATGCGATCGTTTTAAGCATTTCACTTTGTGTGCCTGCTTTCTCTCTTGTCAATTATATCCCACTCCCATTATTGAGCTCATCAGGTTCATTACCTACTACTACCATGCTAGCACCATGCTCGCTCTAGTCAACCTCTCTAGACCATCTAGCTAGCTCTAATGAGCTGACCTATAATGACTATGCCCAACACCATAAGTGGGCAAAACATACCCAAGCATTGGTCTGCATAAGTGGGGGATGCTCTCTGGATATTTATCCATATGAGTTAGAAAATTTATCCAAAATAAGTTTGAATACTGGTAAGGAGTGCCTATTTGTTAATAGTGCAAGAAATATTTGCATGCATGAACTATAGTACTCATCTGCATGCTTGCAACCGTGAAAAATGAAATCTCAACAATGTAAGTAAATCACACATGAATAGGTATACTCTGAACATCACACAGATAGAACACAATGTGTAGATAGATTGGATCTATTAAGTGACAGACAATAGTTAGCTCTTAGGATACACAGTCTAGCTTCCCTTTCCTACTCACGCAACATCAAAAAATTATATACATAAGTCGTGACCTTTCCTTTTCTACTCCTGATACATAGTCTAGCTTCCCTTTCCTACTTAGACAACATCATAAAGTTATATACATAAGTCATGACCTTCTCCTTATAAGACCTGACTCATTAATAACATAGCAACATGTTATTGCCACAATACATAGTATAATTCTCCTTCTCTGATTCCTCTCTTTCTTTCTCTATCTCTCTCCTATGCACTACCTATTGTCCATCTATGTTGGGACTCCCTATTTACAAAAGGTCGTTATAGTGAAAGACTATCGGCTCATAAGAGTACGTTACATGCAAGGCCACTACAAGTTTATAGTGGGAAATCAGCATCACAAAAACAAGAACCGCCAGCCTTGGGTATGGTATTTATTCTAGCTAGGATGTGGAGCCAATTCTCATCTTCACTCGCTCGAGAAGATCTTTAGCTTTAAAGTTGAGTTCCATGGATGATAAATCATCAAATTGGGCTTTTTCAAAAAGATAAACCTTTCTAGCTTCCTTTTTTTCACTTACTGTCAGTTGGTGATAGAATTTATCCACTATAAGATATGCCTCTACGGGATGCTTGGTAACTGGGTGGTGAATCCAATTTCTGAGATGATTGACCTTCATGGTCACTTCTTTTTTGCACAAATAGATATGGTCAATTCCCTAGTCAAGGATCATTCTAAGTTGTCTCATAAATGGTCATTCTAGGATCACATCGTATGTCATAGGCTTTTTGAAGTCCATGATAGCAAAGACTTGATCAAAGGTTAACCAACACGAGCCCAACTTGTTGATCCTAAGCACGCCCATGGGCAAGGTAAGATTTCCATCAGCTGGCTTAATTTCGAGGTTAGTGGTGGAGGCAAGGATTGGTGATCCCCAACTCTCCCGCTATCTTTTTATAGCTATGCTGACTCCTACACCACCATCTAGGATAGCTGTGGATGTTGCGGTTCCTAGTCTCAATGGTTGGGTAGCATTGAACTGTTGGCTCTTAAAACATTTACCCAACTTATTTATATGCACATTCTTATAGACCTTTCTAGGATTGTCTATCTCATTGCTCTTCTCAGATTCTTTGTTAGATTCATTTTCAAGATTTGAAACAAATATTGCATCCATAAATTCTCTCATATCTAGCCAAAGATCAGGATATCTTGCTAGAAACTCTTCTAAGGTGATTTGATTGGGGCAAAAAGAATAACACTCATCCCTAGCATGTCTTTCTGTCTTTTACGATGGCCAAAGACAGGTGCTCTAATTGAAGTGACTGCACTTTCTAAGCCCAAATAGAAGGGAAGGGTTTTTTTAAGAATTAGGTCCAAATTCTTATGGTCTCATGGATGGTAGGAGAAGTATAAGTCTTACCTTATTTCTGGCACACTTCCTTCCTTAGATCCTTTAGTAGTTGGATCAAGGGTTGTTCTGAGCATAGATTTATAGGAATCTGGCTAAATCGGCCCTCAACATCCCTCTAGTCGGTGGATCTAGGTTTCTTTCCCCAATTCTTATTCTTGGGCAACCTTAAACTTGGTTATTTCATCAATGGGATTGGGGTACTGAGTCAATATCTTTGGAAGATTCAATGGTTCAATCCACTCTTCCGGCTACAACTATTTGGGCCATATCTAGAATCTTGTCTCTAGGTTCTCCCTCCCATGAAGAAGAAGCCTCCGTTTCCTTGTCATCACTCTCAATGATTACATTGCTTTATTTTTAGCCCTAGAAGTCTAATCAAACCGAGGGTTTTGTCCTTTAGATCTCTTTGTGGAAGAGTGCACAATTTCATCACTCTCTATATCCATTGAATCTTGGACTTAGTTCGAGCTCATGTGAGCTCCATTGTATTCGTCAAGATTGGTGAGCTCTTTTCCCTTAAAACACTTAGCATATTCAATTGATTGTGGGTCCCTAGTGGATAATGTGAGTTATCTCATAGTTAAAACACCACCTTAACAAAGCAAAGATGCTTTAAGGAAATCTTGGATAATGTGAGTTATCTCGTAGTTAAAACACCACCTTAACAAAGCAAAGATGCTTTAAGTAGGGGCACTCCCTTTTGAGGTGTGCTCATCGGACAAGTGTAACAAGGGGTTGGCAAGAGGCTATAGAATTCATCTCTCAAGCCCTATAGCTCATTGGTTCCCCACAACCATAAGCTGCAACAAGTGTCATCTTGTAAATTGAATCCAAAGTGTTGTCCCGAATCTCACAAATTCTACATCAAGTTATGAAAATGGTATAGAATAGGAATGATATTTTGATGGTATTTCCAGAGGCTCAGGCTATGGCACAAATGTGTTAGTGACATCTTCAATGAGAGGTCCAACTTCCATATGCCTTATGGGTGCCACACCATAGATGATAGGTTGAGGTTCCAAAATGGGAGGAGGTGTGTCAAGTAATTTAAGGATTCCTCTTGGTAGAGGATTGATAGAAGTAGGGGGCATAGTGTCTCCATTACCCACCCCTGCGAAGTGGGGGGCACAAGAGATTGGGTGACTATTAGCAAAGTGGGAGCATGCATACTGTTATGTGCACATTATATGTGCATATACTAGGAGGCTAACCCACATTAGGCTTGTGAGCATGGGTTAGGACTAACCTTAAGTGTTAAGGTGGGTTAGGACTAACCTTAAGGGTTAAGGTTAGGGTTAGGCATCCAAGGGTCACACATGGGAAATGGAGAGTCAAGAGTCACTTGAGGGCCCTCCTATATAATAGGGGCATGAGGCACACTCAAGGGATGTTCTCTTGTGTAGAGGATTGTATCTACATTCTTGCCATTTCACTATAGAGCTGAGTGCTGTTGTATTGGAGTTATACCTCTTGGTGGTATGGGACACTAAGGTTAAGGTATGTGGTACTCCATTATATTTCATGTGAGCAACCCTTGGGCTCCGGGGTGGTTGGGTGTGGTAGAGTTTATGCCTGATTTATGCATGTTTATGCATGTTGATTATCTAGAGAGATCTTAGGGTTTTAACAGTGGTATATCAGAGTTATGTGGCCCGATGTCATCAATGTCAGATAAACAAGGTTGAACGCCTTAAATCTGCTGGGTTATTACATCCTTTGGATATTCCGTCTAGAAAGTGGAAAAGTATTTCCATGGATTTCATTATGGGACTTCCACATACCAGCAGGGGTCACGATGCCATTTGGGTAGTCGTGGATAGATTGACAAAGATGGCTAGGTTTTTACCCACAAAAACAATAGTTTAAGCTTCGGAATTGGCGTACCAATTTGTCGAGCAACTGTTTAGACTATATGGTCTACCTTCTGATATTGTGAGCGATCGGGACTCTAAGTTCACGGCTAATTTTTGGCAGGAAGTTTTCAAGAAATTGGAAACAACTTTAAGTATGAGTTCCTCTGATCATCCGCAGTCTGATGGGCAAACAGAGCAGGTGAATCACATTATAGAGGATATATTTCATGCATATGTCTCTAGAAAACCATCAAATTGGGTGAAGTATCTTCCACTGATGGAATTTGCCTATAACAATTCTAAACATACGGCTACAGGTTTTAGTCCGTTCATGCTTATGTATGGGTATCAACCTAGGGCACCTATTGATATAGGTCTTAAGGACATTGAGCTTGATGCATCGAGGGATTTCTTGCGTGATATGCAGGAAATGCTGATTGAAGCTTGGGATTCTATCAGGAGTGCTTAGGATAGAGTACGGTTTTATGATGCTGATAGAGGATGCTCATCTCGGTCTTTTGAACCAGGAGCATTGGTTTATTTAAAAGTTTCTAAAGACTCTCAGACTTTATCAACGGGAAAGTGCTCGAAATTATCTCCTAGATATTGTGGTTCATTTCGAGTTATACGTCAAATTGGCACGGTTGCGTATGAACTAAAACTACCTCCACATGTTAGAGTTCATCCAATCTTTCATGTCAGTAGATTGAAAGAGAAACTGGGAGGTCAGGATAACACAGTTACTCCTCAAGAACTCGTTGAAGTCAAAAATTTATCTTATATTCCATAGGAACCTGAAAAGGTACTTGAATTCAGGGAAAGGAAACTTCATAGTCGACTAATCCCTGAGGTTAAAATTTTGTGGAAAGATAGGGAAATAGAGGATTCGACTTGGGAGTCGGTTGAGAATGTTCTGCGTAGATTTCCTTCTTTTCATTGCAAGAGTGCAATGTTTTGAGAGAGGGGAAGTATGTTATGTGCACATTATATGTGCATATACTAGGAGGCTAACCCACATTAGGCTTGTAAGCATGGGAGCATGGGAACAAGCTCTAGTGGAGCATGGGTTAGGACTAACCTTAAGGGTTAAGGTTAGGGTCAGGCATCCAAGGGTCACATATGGGAAATGGAGAGTCAAGAGTCACTTGAGGGCCCTCCTTTATAATAGGGGCATGGGGCACACTCAAGGGATGTTCTCTTGTGTAGAGGATTGTATCTACATTCTTGCCATTTCACTATAGAGTTGAGTGCTATTGTATTGGAGTTATACCTCTTGGTGGTATGGGACACTAAGGTTAAGGTATGTGGTACTCCATTATATTTCATGTGTGCAACCCTTGGGCTTGGGGGTGGTTGGGTGGTGGTAGAGTTTATGCCTGATTTATGCATGTTTATGCCTGTTGATTATCTAAAGAGATCTTAGGGTTTTAACACATACTACGATTTGCTGGATTGTATCGATAATTCTAGTTATATATATTCTACTATAGCCATACCACAAGACTCTTTGTCCTCTTTTGTACGGACACTCAAATTTCTAGTGTGATTGCCTCGATAATAGGGGCACCAAGTTCCCTCTCTCCTTAGGGCAAGCTTTAGGGTCCCCAGGGAGTACTTTAAGGTTTTCCTCCATCTTTTTGAGCACAACAGCCATGTCTTGTAAACCCTCAAGAAACAATGAGATTAAACCAGGTTGGCTTGGTTTCTCATCAATTAAGCAACATGAATAGTAATATCTAGATAGGCTACCTAAATCAAAGAAAGGGTTCCTTTAGGAGATGAAGGGTAAGAAATTGTTCAATTCTAGTTCTGCTACTAGAAGTGGGAGCTCGAGAGGCAATCTCGCTACTACTATCACTATCCTTGTATAGAGGATTCTCAGTGACTCTACTCACACTAACACCTTGCCGAACTGCAATCTGCATAGTTGGGATCATCTAATAGTAAAAGCTAGTGTCAGCATAGATGGTCTATTGTCAATTGTGGCTAGTTAAGGAGTAAAGGGGTTAGTTTTGGCAATTTCAAGTCACAGAAGTGTCAACTCCTATCAAGGTATGAGGGCTTTGGATTTACCTATAAAAATTCACTTCTCTATTCATCCCTTCAGTTTCAAACCATATCAAGGTATGAGGGCTTTGGATTTACCTATAAAAATTCACTTCTCTATTCATCCCTTCAGTTTCAAACCATCATTTTTCAAGTCTTTTCATAATAAATTTATGATTTTACTTTTATGTTTGTGCATGTTTGCCTAGTGCAAGTTGTGTGATCTAACCATGTGGATGGAGAGGTGAATCATGAGGTGGGATTGCTTGGATCGTGAGGTGTTCGGAGAGGTAGATCATGAGGTGATCGGAGAGGTGGATTGTGAGGCGATCGGAGAGGTGGATCATGAGGTGTTTGGAGAGGTGGATTATGAGGTAATCGGAAAGATGGATCGAGGCAATTGAGGTGGGATCATGAAGTGATTGTATTCTCACCTACCTCAGTGCCTTACACATGACAAGGACGCCATGGGGTTTGTAAAGGTCCCATGCCATGTATCGAGGCAATTGAGGTGGGATCATGAAGTGATTGTATTCTCACCTACCTCAGTGCCTTACACATGACAAGGCCGCCATGGGGTTTGTAAAGGTCCCATGCCATGTATTGCTTGAGAAGTTTTCCCACGTCAATAATGGAAATGGATAATATTCTAAACACTGATGATGAAGAGATTCTAAACACCATCATCTAAACACCATCTAGAAGTGTAAGTGATGAAGAGCCCCCCCTCCCTCTAAGGAGAAAAGCCTCACATTACACTCAAGACAAACAAAATCCGATTTGGGCTCCCATAAGGTTACATCCATATTGATGTTCCTTTGGACATTGCCATAGGAAGGAAAATGAGGATACCTAGTAGACATTAGACAACATCCTTAGGGATGAAGGTAGATGTGACCCCATGTCCTTCTTTGTCTTCCTCCGTGCAGCATAAGAGGATTCTGAACTTCCTACAAATCACAGACAAGAACAAAATACATAAACATAAATGGAGAATGTTAAAGTGATATAAAAAAACAGTGTGTTTGCTCAAAGAGTGCGCCTTTCTTTTTATGCCTTTGAGATTCTCCATTCTTGCATAGCCCTTAGGGGAAGGGACAGCACGAGGGTTTATGTTCTCCTTGACTTCACTATTATTACAATGAGATGAGTCATAAAGGATTTCTCTTGTAAAGGTGGCTTTTAAGTAAAGATCAAGAAGCCCCTCCAGAATGAGTAGTTACACAACCTTCGACATGTATTACTTTTCTTAGTGACATCCTTATTCGAGCAATGGCAAGAGGTGACAAGACAAAATGCAACTTGTGAAACTTGAAATATATAGACGACGTTAACAAAAAATGGAAAACAAAAGGAGCCTTACCAACGAGGGAAGGAAGAACACAAGTAGGCGCAACAATCACAACGGTGTAGTAGGGCCAAAGGCCACACACTACCGATGCCGTGGCCACACCTCAAAGACAGAAAGGCACCAACACTTGCATGCGAGGAGAAGAATGAAAGCATAAGTGGTTTTTTTATTTAAATAATCGCACGAGCGACATGGGGTGGCAAAAACACATTTTCAAAACCTACTTCAAAAATAAACCTTGACACAAACCTTGCAAAAGCAAAAATTAGAATATGCTGAACAAATTAAGTAATAAACCCAAAAGTAACATTTTTACGCGGCCAAGAACTACAGGGTTTAAGCCTTAAGGTGAACACTAGAAGTGTGCGCTTACCGCAGCCATGGAGGTGGAGGTGGATGTGGAGGAGAGGCAAATACAAGTCCGTTTTGTGACGAAGCTGCCAGCAGAGCTGCGAGTGCCCAACACGCCTTTTTCAGTACCGGCCCACCTCACTCGTTATGGGCTCTCCGAAGTCATCAACGCTCTGCTCGGATTAGGTATGCTTTCTTTTGGTCAATTTTCTAACTGACTATCTGCATAACCGAGTCCATCATGTCCCGTTCTATTTGACATTTTTTCTTGGATGCATTACAGAACCCTAAATTGTTGTCATGGCCAGCCGTTTGTCCATGTGTGCGAGTTTATATATGTGTGTGTATAAACGTATCGTTTGTGTTATGTATGTATGTGTTTACATATGTATGTATATACATATATATTTATGTATCACTGCATGTAACTTAAAGAATTGTATCGTACCCATCCAAATCTCTTTTTGAGGGGGATAAACTCTATGGTTATTTATACAGAATGGAGCAATGAAAGTATGTATGTATGTATGTGTGGGTGTCTACTCATGCAAACCCTGAAGGTGAACTATTTGTTGTTGTTTCGATGTATGATATATGTTTGTATGTCTAGGTGTGTGTGTGTGTATATGTGCATGTATGTGTGTATGCCTGTGTATACATGTAGGTTAAAATTTCTTGAACGTATGCATTGTGACTCTTTCGTAAAAGTGGCTCAATTGCTTATTTGAACCCACACTGCTGGCTGTGCCCTTGTGGTGATGGTGGAAAAGTCGGAGTGTCTCGAATTTGTCGTGGGGGGTGGGGGTGGGGGGGGGGCAGAAATGAAATCGAGGAGTATGGATTTTTTGTAATGTGTAGGGTTTCCACTCGTATAAAATTTCCATGCAAATTATTATCAACTGGTTGATGTGTAGAAGGTTGAAGTTGTGCATTTAGAAGTTGCAAAGACAGATATATCATGCACCATTTCATAATCTGGATTTCCCAGCTTTGATGTTTCTTTCACTTGGTGCTTTGGCTCTTGGTGCAGAGAAACCGCGACCTTTTGATTTCCTTGTGGACAGCGAGTTGCTAAGAACATCCCTTGAACAACTTTTACTCACCAAAAAGCTCTCTGCTGTATGAAATGATATTGTTCTCTTCATGGCTTGTAACAGTAGGAGTAGTGTTTGTTACGGCTCACAGAATGTTCTAGGTGATGTGGATGTATTTGTCAACTTGTCTGTTCTGATGCTTTGTTCCCATATGAACCAGGAATCCATACTCAGTATAGAGTATGCGTATGCTGTAGGGCCTCCAGAACACCAGAAACCCCGGGAACACAAGGACTGGGTTAGTGCAGTTGCTGGCTCCCATCCCAGGTTAGACATGAATTTATCTGACAAGCACTTGTTAATGTTTCTCAGAAAGGCTAAGTAGGGATATGCTCTGCATTGTTTGCAGGCTTCACGTTGATTCATGGCTTGGAGTATTAATACCCTAAACTCCACAGAAATGTTTGTAAATTAGTTTCCATCTTGGCACAAACTTGGCTGCATGCTTCTTCTCCTACTTGGCTGGTTTGCGTGTGCTTTTTTGATCCTATTGTTACTTGACCAATAGGCCAGTGCATGCTATTATTCTACTCTTGGGGCATTCCCATTTACATTATCATAGCTTCTCTAGTCCCTCTCTCCATTGGGGCTCAAAACTTGAGTCGTTTTTTACTGCTAAACTGTAAGCCAAGCTATGCCACATGCATCTAACTGGTAGGGATATGGGGGAATCACATTGCCTTGCCATACTACCTCTTTCCTCTATTCATGGAGCATAAGGATGTCCAGTTGACCCAGCACTTAACGTATCTTCTAACGGCTTGCTTGGTAGGCACCATTCAAAGCTGTTTGTGCACTGGTTTGAGTAGTCAGTTGCAGGTTTGGGTAATCAGTATCAGCAAAGCTAATGATACTGTTTGTACTTGTTGCAACTGGCTTTTGCAGCTTCATCTCCACAGGGTCCTATGACACTTTTGTCAGGTGTTTTTACTACATTTATTAAATCTTATTGTGCTTTGAATTGATCTGATTGGAAGTGGAGCTCTTACTGTGCCTGTACCTACAACTACCTAGGATTTGGGATGCCGATGGATCAGCTGTGCAGTCGTTGGAAGGTCACACAGATGCAATTACTTCTCTTGCAACAGGCATTACAGAAGCCCCTTACTTAACTGTCTTGTGTTTGGCAAAAAAGAATCTCTCTCAGGAGAAAGATTGACATTCTGTGGAAAAGGCAACATAGCTACTGACTCTCTGAATCCTACCTTTTGTTTCATGTCCCTCAGCTTTGCCGGGAAGTGATAGCTGGAAGCTAATTTCTGGCTCAAAAGACCGGACTGTTCGAGTGTGGCAGGTCTCTCAACTTGTGCTTAACCTGATTTATGTGATGGAGGATTATATTAACAGCTAACATTGCTGCCAATACATCCATTGTCTGCAGATGAATGATTCTCCTCCTGTAATACTCATCATTGGCTTCATCTCCCTCGTTTGCAGCTGTCTACAATCAGGTCAAAGGACTCTTTGGATTGTGGGTTGTCGCCCAACAAGCCAGTAACAGTACTGAGAGGGCATAGCTTATCAGTTCAATGTGTTACTTCAAATCTTTCTGGCAATGTTGTAAGGCTTTCTTGATTTTCAACGTTCAAAAACTTTTTCTATGCTTTGTAATGCAATTTTCTTATGGATAGAAATTCAGAGAATCAGTACACACTCGTGAAAGAAGAGAATACAATCAGGGTGGGGGCTGTATTGGTGAAGCTGGAGAAGCAGTTTTTGGGTGAGTTGCAGCATCCACAAGACCTGCCTTGTACAAATGTATCTCTAAGTTATGTTCATCTAACCATGTGGGACTTTAATCCTCACAGCCTGGTGCTGCAAGACAACTGAGGGCTTTGCTATCCCTCCTGCCGAATCCATCCATTCTACAAGGACCAACTCCTTCCAGACTCTTTACACGTCTGAGAGTGCCATGCAGGAGAAGCGGCCAGCTTTTTCTGCATGTCTGGCACGTGGCCCCTTCCTGACCAGAGGTGTGGGTGGTGTCACTTGGCTTTATAGCCACTAGAATCTCTCCCTGGCCGCCTTGGCCGGCGGGGGGTCTATGTGCCACTCCTGTGCCTGAAATCCACATGGGGACAAATAGTAAAAGCGAGCAAACCACAGCCCTCATCCACTCCATGGATTGCCAATAGAATATCGCGCCTAGTAAACACGCCTAGCCATAGTGGGGGGGTCGGGTCTGGGATAGGTGTCAGTCACTCCTGAGGAATAGCAGAGTCGATGTCAATGCATAGCCTGTCTCTACCCCGGATCCCTACCAGAACTCTCTTGAACTTCCGGGGGTAACTGCCTGTGTGCAAGCCAATCTCCAAGGGACCTGGCAGGTCCTATGCTCAATGCACCCCATGATACATGAGGTTGGGCCCCTAACATATGGCCACTGGGTAAACGGATCAGGGGGGTTCAAACTTCAGATTAGTGGCTATCAAAGACGCTCCTTGGAGGCTACCAGAGCTAGTTGCCTCAGGGTCAGCCTGGAAGATCGAAGTAAACTGGCTGTAAAGCTGTCCTCAAAAGCTGGGCTAAATCCGCGGGCCCGCATCTCCATGAAGATCCATCTGGTACTCTACGGCCAAGGGTCCCCTAGACTCGGGGTGTGGATTGAGATCCTGGCCAAGAGGAAGTCCTTCCAAGGCTCACCACCGGGAAGGAGTCCTCTAACAATCAGCTTGCCCAACAGGGCATGACTTTGAATAGCAGGGTCAATGAAGCCTAGGCCCCCTCTACGTCGTGGCTGAATGATCACTCTCCAGGGCCACCTTGGCCCTGGCAGGCCTTCTGTCACTGCCGGCCTATAAGAAGTCCACCCTACGTGACCAATACATGCTTGGGAGAAGGCCCAACAAGAAGTAATGTACCACATGGTGGCAAGAAGGACCTGGTTTGCCACCACCACTCTACCAGCTAGGGAGAGCCTCGTAGAACTCCAGTACAAAAGCTTCTTCCGAATGCTTAGAAGAAGAGGGGTGAGTTGTTGCTTCGGAGAGAGATCGATGCCCACATGACATTCAAGATAGCGAACTAGAGTGCCCCTCGGGATCCACTGGAAAGCCTCAACTGGGTGCCAAGTTGGGATGGGTGCAGAACTTACCTAGAAACTATTAGAATACGCAGCGGAGATGATAACCAAATCTGGGAACACGAGCAAACAGTGCAGAAAAATAGCAATGGAGAGAGAGGCGTATAACTCTACTATATACACAAAAGAAGAATCCCGAATAATGATACAAAAGTGGCAAGGGCTGTGGGGCCATTTTATATGGCGCCCAAGTGGCAATCGGCCTGCTCCAAAGTAGCCGACAGGACCATACACCCCACGACTAGCAGAAAGCACCAGTTGGCCAGCTATCCCAAGTTGGCGAGCAACTGAAATAGGTCCACGACATGTCCAAGACAGGCGGCCACCTCCAACATAAACAAATGCAGTCGGCCAGCATCATCAGAGGTCCACTTGCCACCATAGGTCTGCCCCCCAAGCCACAGAAAAAATGGGAAAAATATGGGGAAAAATACGGGGAGTGAGGAAAAATGAGAACAACACCTACAAGGGCGGGCACACCCACAACAAAGGCCCTGGTGTCTCAGTAAGGACAGGAGATGACTTCTAACACCCCCTCTCAGCTCCTGGCTGTGAAACCAACCATAGGGAGCTGGGGTGCCACCTGAGCAAATCCTGAGATAGCGACTTCGTGAAGAGGTCCACCGAACTGTCCTCTGTCGAACAGAACTCTAGCAAGATGTCATCAGCAACGATCTGTTCACGAACAAAGTGCTTCTGGATGATCGTGGGTTCCTCCAGTGGAAGCCGAATCCTGCCATGCAACCTCTGCAACCTTACCACCTCACAAGTAGCATCACAAGTAGCCCGGTACTCTGCCTCTGTCGACGACAAGGCAAAAGATGACTGCCTCTTATTGCTCCATAAAACTGCTCCTAGGCCTGAAGTATATCTCCTCGTGTCTGGATCTCCTCCCCAATCTGAGTCACTCCAACCGTGGAGTCGGACTCCATCCATCAATCCCCCTCTTGTGTAAAAGAGACCAAGATCCTTCGCATGCTGCAGAAACCACAAGATACTCAATCTTGCCTCCCAAAGAGTCATCTGCAAACACGAGCTCAACAGCCTCATCAGGAAGCTCCTGTCCAATCTGGTATCCATCAACCAAATCAATGAACCATTTTGCTTCCGAGTCAAAGAGACATCACTCTGCTCACAAGGATCAACACCTGTTACGGTGGAAAGCCAAGTCCTGGAAACCTGTTGAAGACCACGCAAGGCCTTCTGAAACCTGTCAACCACCCCCCTGCAGAGATCCTGTAAATCTGAACGAGAAGGAGTCATGTGCCTGGAAGCACCACTGTCTAGAATCTACTCCCGAGTATCCGTAGCGGCGAGTCCTCCAACCTCCTCCTTGCTTGAAGAAAATGAAACATCGGTGTCCATGACCTCCAAGTGCACAAAAGCATGAGGAATCTTCACCCTTCTCGGTCTTCCGCTTGGGACACTGCCTCCAATAGTGGCCTTTCTCACCACAATCATTACAGGTTCTCTCTGACTTTAGTTTCTCGCGATCAGCGTCAGACTTCTTCTCAGAAGACTTCCCATTGCTTGTGTTACAGTCTTTCGACCGTTGGCCAGTTAAGGCCTCCAATCCTCCGCCCTGTGGAGGGTTCGTGGAATCGTTCCTCCTGGTCCAAGATCATGGGCACAAGCTCCTCCCACGTGATGGTGCTGAGCCTGCCACCCACTGGTAATCAAAGACGAGTAAAATGCTGAGTACTGAGAGGGCAAATGCGACATCAACGTTATGGCCATGTCTTCTGACGATATCTCCTTCCGAGCCTGAAGCTCTTCTTGCTGAAGAGCCTACAGCTTGTTAATATGCTTTCGCATCGTCGACGACTTTGCAGGGCTCATAACCCGCATCTGTACTTCCAAGGAAATCCTCTTCATGGGCGATACCCTGGTATAAAGAGAAGCCAAATGCTGCCATAAACCTCTGGCGAGCGTCATATGCTTTACATGATTGATTACCTGCGGTGTGCAATTGAGGAAGATAAATGAACGGACGCTGGCGTTGACACGATCCCACAACTGTGCCTGTGCCTCCCAGTCCTTTCGGGTTGACAGTAACTCCCCTTCCTCTAGTTCCGGCTGTGGAACCCCAACAACGATGAAATCAGCAAGGTCGTAAGACTCCAGAACAACAGATTCCATCATAACCTTCCATATGCTGTAGTTGTTCTCGTCCAACTGACGGTCCATCGGGAACGTGGGGAGTGTTGGGATCTTCACATGCCTCTCAGCCATCTCTAACAAATTTGCAATTGTGGGGATGTAATCTAAAAAAGGGTGGGTGGGTGGCAACAAAGAAGAACTTACATCTGCAAATGGCTGTCCAGCAAATCAGCCCGCCGTCCTCTTGCTTCTCCTCTTCCCGAACAATCCCGAACAGTCCACCAATCAGCAACACAACAGTCCCCCTCTTGCTCACACAAATCCCAAGAACTATCAAGAGCCTAGGGCTCTGATACCATGTCAGAAAACGCAGCGGAGATGATAACCAAATCTGGGAACACAAGAGCAAACACGGTGCAGAAGAACAGCAATGGAGAGAGAGGTGTATAACTCTACTATATATACACAAGAAGAATCCCGAATAATGATACAAAAGTGGCAAGGGCTGTGGGGCGATTTTATATGGCTCCCAAGTGGTAGTCGGCCTGCTCCAAAGGCAGCCGACATGACCATATACCCCACGACCAGCAGAATGCCCAAGTCGGCCAGCTATCCCAAGTCGGCCAGCAACTGAAAAAGGTCCACGACCTGTCCAAGACAGTCGGCCACCTCCAGCATAAACAAATGCAGTTGGCCAGCATCAGAGGTCCACTTGCCACCACAGGTCTGTCCCCCAAGCCACAAAAAAATGGAAAAAATCCGGGGAGTGAGGAAAAATGAGAACAACACCTACAAGGACGGGCACACCCACAATAGAGGCCCTGGTATCTCAGTAAAGACGAGATGACTTCTAACAGAAACCACACGACAGTTGATCTGCGTTGCGCGACAAAAGATCTTGATCGGCTTAGCAAATCTCTGGAGATTCCCTACATCTCCTGATAGATAAGCTACTATATCATTTGCAAACTCTCAGTCCAGTAGCTCCTCCTGAGTACAGAAGAGGAGACGCAATTCTTGGAGCCCCGTCTCTTGGGTAGAGAGAAAACTGCTTATGGCCTTGGTGACGAATAAGAAAAGGTAAGGTGCCAGAGGATAGTCCTGCCAGACTGAGCGAGAAAGGGGGAATTTGTCGCCACGGGCTCCTTGAATGAGAACTTGACTATGAGAGGCTGATTAAGGTCCTGAAACACCATGGATCCGCTTTATGGGAAACCCCATCCAGCTCATCGTGTCCTCTAGAAAGCTCCAATCCACCCTATCATAAGATTTCTCAAAGTCTAGGAGAAGCACTATGAGGTCGTGTTGTCGCATCTTGGCCGAAGCTGTCACCTCTCGGAAGGTGAAGATGTTGTCCAGAATACTCCGATCATGAAAAAAAAATGTCTAGTGTCATGGATGAAGTCAGGAAGGAAACGCTAAAGTCTTTGGCTGATGGCCTTGGCCAAGATCTTGTAGGCGGTCTCAAAAAGGGTGATGGGTGTGCACTGCTAGATCTCCAATCTGTCACCACTCTCCTTAGGAATCAAGTGTATTAAACCCTTTGAAAGCCTCTCTGGCATGACACCTATGGTCATACATTGACTAATATTATTTTGGATATAGGCGATGATTGAGTGGCGGATTATGTGTTAATTGCGAGTGGAACATGTGTTGGACCACTATGAGATATTTTGGAAGACATGTAAGCACTCTTTATGGTTTCATATTTTGGCATTAATATTTTTGTAAGACTAAGGCCTCAAACCCTTGTATATATCAATTAGTATTTTATACTTTTGGTAGGCCCAAGACCTTATAATTATAGCTAGCTTTATTTTTGTAGAGCTTTTACACTCAAAAACTCTAAAGCACTTGAACTTTGTTTTTGGGTTGTCTTTTTGAAAGGCAAGCTTTCTAGTACATATAAATATGGGTGAGTGGTCCAAGGCCCACGCTCATCCAAGGGAGATTCAACCCAATCTTGTGTCGACAATGATCTCTTTCCTTTTTTCTAGTTCTCTTGTTTATTTAATAAGGTTTATTCTTTTAATTTGTGCAAGTCTATGCTATGCTCTGATTTTTGTGCTTGAGAATTAGAATTTCGTCTCCAAGTGTCTTAAAGGTCATGATAGAATCCATGCCCCAAATAAATGGGCAAGACTAAATAAGTCTCCATAATACCAATATCAAAATCACATCCTAAATAAATGAGCGAGATAAAACAGTTTCATTAATCCAGATATCATAGTCATGTTCCAAATTAATGGACGAGACAGAACAATCCAATAAGTCCATGTCATAATCATGTCCCAAATAAGTCGGCGAGAGAAAACAATCCCAAAAGTTGAGATATCGTAATCATGTCCTAAATAAATAGGCGAGAGAAAACAATCCCATAAGTCGAGGTATCATAATTAGGTCCTATAAATTGGCGAGACAAAATAGTCCCATAAGTCTAGATATCAGTATGCTATACTAGGCGTAGACAAAAGTCCCCTGCCAACAAGGCTTTAGTCCACATGACCCTTGGCGTAGACATAAGTCCCTTGCCAACCATGCGTCAGTCCATATGACCCTTGGCGTAGATATAAGTCCGTTGCCATTCAGGCCTCATGTCCACTCTTACCATTTGCACTTTGTGTTGGTACTCTGACTACACAACTTGGGAGGAGAGGTGGGGTCAAGTCCACTCCCACTTACACTCCGTGTTGGTACTCTGACCACACATTTTGGAGGAGAGGTGGGCTGAAGTTCACTCTTACCACTTACACTTGGTGTCGGTACTCTGACCACACAGCTTGGAGCAGAGGTGGGCTCAAGTGTGCAACATAAGATACGAATCACTCACAGGTATAGATATCCTGGTGCTCCATTAACATTTTTGCTACACGTAGTTTATAGGCATTTCGGTCACCAATACCTTTAAAGGCACTTCAGCCGCCAATAGAAATAACCATGTATACCTGTCACCATTTGGCTACCCGAATGGTTCACTCTTGCTTTCACACTATGTACATATTGGATTAGTGTCCATGGCTTATGGAATATGCCTATGCAGGTGATTGACACGTGTCATGCTGTATAGTTGGATATGATATTCCGCTGGGACTTGATGTTATCATGCCCGGAATATCTGGAGGACTTGGCTTTCCGCTGGGACTTGTGCCTTTGTGTACATGCCCGGAAACGCCTGGAGGATTGGCTTTCCACTGGGTTTGGTATTGCGTATACTTGCCTGGAAACGCCTGGTCTTATATGGTTTCATGAATGGAAATTGCTCATGCCAATGCTGCATTGCATAGCATCTTTATGTGCTTGCTTGCAATTGAAATTGCGTGCTGTTTTCATGCTTGCTTGACCAATGTGTAGTTCCGGATAAGGGGACGCCCGCCCGTGAACCGTGCGTGTGAAACTGTGCGCTGACATGGTTGTGTGGCATGTGAACAGGTGGTAAGTATTACCCAATCTAGGCTCAAATAGCCCTTAGGACTTAGCCAATATTTATAAGTGAGTGAGTTCCCACTTCATTAAAGTTTGGGCGCCCAAAAGTCACTTATAAATTATGACCTCTTTCAAGTTCACACTCACTGAAGTCCCGAGGCGGACAAGACTCAATGTCCAGGACCTGATCCTCCCCTTTTACTCATAAATGGGCATCTCCCCATGTCCCTTCACCTGATTGGACCCCAATTCACTTACTTATTAAGAGAAATTCGTGTTTTCTCTTCATGAGGATTTTTGGAGGCTGAAAACTCTGTTTTTTCACCATTTCTCTCCATTTCCAAGCTCTCCATAGCCATACCCAACTTGCTAGGGTGTTTTCCAAGCTTCCAAGAGTGTTTCCAAGTGCTAATCACTCTCCTACTCACTCCCAATGATTGAAATTCAGCAAAACAGCTCTCATTTTTGCTGTAATTTCTGGTCTTTTTGCTGAAAACCCTAATTTTAGCCTTCCTTTCTCAAGTTGAACCATAGGGGAAGCTTTCCCAAGGTTCCCTTCATCCTCTTGAAGACTTTTGTCGCGAAGGATTGCGGCAAATCGAAGATATCAACACTTCTAAAGCTTCCAACGCGAAGGCTTCCGCTTGCAACAACTTCTATGAAGATTGGTAAGGTAATTGGACAATGTATTGTCATTACTTACTCAGTAGAAGGGCAGGACTCCTTGTTTAGCCGCCTGTGTAGTATTTCTCTTGTCCTATGTGCTCTTGAAGATGTTGCTACCTTGCTTGGTAGAACATAGAGCCAATGGTAGAGAATATGGGCACTGAAGTCGGGCCGGGCATCAAGGCAGCTCCTACCATGAATTGGCCGACAGCAGCCCACGACTAGTGAACATGGACAAATACATAATCCCCCAATAAAGGCAAGTACGCACAACACATGAGATGCACAAAATTCTAACACCCCCTCTGTAGTTCATAGTGTGTAAAAGTTGGAAGAAGAAAATTGATGAAGAAGATGCGACCATGGACACCCCAGTACCGGTCGGATATTGAATACACCGCGGAAGATGCACGTGCCAACCTGTCTCTTCAAAACACAATGCCACCTTGAACAGCCAAGAAATCTGCTTGGCTCTGAATTTCCACACCAGTGTGCAATGAACTCCATTCACCCCAACAGTGGAGTGTGAACACATCATGTCCCAAAACCTTGAACAATGAACTTGGAACACATGCAGTCCATAGCTTTTGCTACACCAAGCAATGAATCTGGAACACAACCGATCCATAGCTATCAAAATTAACCTTTACTTGCCAAATTTTCTATGCTTGGAATTCTGATTCACGGTTCCCATGCACCAGAAATGAGGAGCTACTAACACTCCCCTCTCCCACCCTAAAGCCTCCTCTGGCTGGAAGCACACGGGGGGAAACCATCTATATAACTAGAGAAGAACACGATCCCGGTCCTCCCATGCCGGAAGCACCCTAGGAGCCCTAGACGAGTCACTAGAAATATCTCAATCATTGTCTTGTTGAAAGAGTGCACAGAGCGGAAGCAAGATGAGCACTAGAGTGTGCTGATCTGAGAAGAGAGAGAGAGAGAGAGAGAGAGAGAGAGAGAGAGAGAGAGAGAAATGAAATGAAATGATATATTAACGTCTTCAAAAGGCCAAAATGACCTATGAGACCAAAAAGGTTACAACAATTGGTGGATCTGATACAATGTCTGTGTAAGAAAAGCTAAAAAACAACTAACTGAAAATGAAATAACTGTGAGGAAAAGTACGGTACTAGGAGTTCCTAATGGATAACATCTGGGAGGAAAACTCTAGCAACAAAGGTAAGCATCATACACATCACTATCCAAAGATGTCTCTCATCGGTCGATGGCGGATATCCTCAATGTCCTCCATCGTGAGTACTAGCTAATAAGCTGAATATATAGCAATGAAAGCAATCCCGAGCAAGAGACATAATAGTCTCATAAGTGAAGGATACAAAAGGTGAGAGTTGGTCAACACATGAATCACACCTCCAACTAAACAATGAATGAAAAGGGGAGAGGCTAGCCCACCTATATATAGGTCATATGGGGTTGGCCAATTGGAGCAAAAGACAACCTGGCCAACTGGACATGAAGAGCTGGCCGACTAGAAATGCATACTCGACCAGGGAAAAATACCAAGAAAATGGGGAAAAATAAGGGTGGCCAGCCCACAACCAAGGGCCATAAAAGGGATCAAATATGGGCACAATACATGGGCAGAATATGGGGATGAATATGCTAACCCCCCCTCTTAGCACCAGATACTGAACAAACTCCGAGAAGCCGAAGATGAGGGAGCCAAGGAAGCTTGAGACACCGGCTTGGTGAACAAATCTGCTGCATTCTTTGTTGAAGGACAATACTCCAAATACAAATCTCCAGTAAGAACCCGTTCATGAACATAGTGATACTCAATCTCAATGTGTTTCGTACAAACATGAAACACATGGTTCTTGGCGATGGCGATGGCGATGCAACTATGATTGTCACACCAAAGAAGAGTAGATCCGGTAGGAGGAAAGCCAAGTTCTCCCAATAATCTCCGCAACCAAATCACCGCACAGGAGCACAACAAACTGCACGATACTTCGCCTCTGTGGAGGAAAGCGCCACAATAGGCTGCTTTTTATTGCTCCATGAAATGGCTCTCGACCTAAGTGAAAAAACACAACCAGTGGTCGAATGCCGAGTACCCGGATCTCCAGTCCAATCTGAATTAGACCATCCAAGAAGAGTGCACCCTTGGCCATAGAAGATGCCAAAGTCCAAAGTACCACTGTAACATGCGGAAGCTTTGGGGGAGATCGGTAACTTCAATGCTTAGAAATCAGCACACGTTTCACGACGAAAATAACGCACAAAACTGAATATAGATGTGCAGAAAAATAGAGAGAGAGAGAGAGGGAGAAGAGGGCACAGTGTTGGGTCCTGAATACCCTCTGTAGGGCCCCCACCACGGATGGTGTAATTGCTTTTATGAGAATGATGCAAAATCTGAAATAAAAGACTGAACCTAAACCTTCTTGGCTGAGATAGATCTCTGTCCTTGACCTTCAATCCTTCACCCTTGCTTTAGCTTCTCCCTTGGCTGTCGTGGCCCTTGAGTTAGCTTCAGCACCTTGTGAATTATGAGATAAATGAACTGAATTATGCCTTGGGTATTATTACCCCTTCATGATGTTGGTCGGTTGGTTTATCAGGGGTCGGTTTACTGAAAAAGACCCACAACCTGTTTAATAAGCATGAAATGCTTATTTTGTTTATCGTGTTCTTACCTACAATGCTTTATTGGCGTGGCCGCCTTGTGGGCTGCTGTCAAGGCCTGTGCAGCACATACGGGTAGTCATGGTCCTTGGAATTATAAGGTAAAGACCATCATGTCTAGTATAATTTTGAGGAGTTCCCGATCGTAGACTGAGTAATTCTTTTCTGCGGGTAGTAACTTACGAGACATGTAAACTATTGGATGACCATTCTGTTGTAATACACCTCCAATTGCGATGTTACTCGCATCAGTGAACACATGGAACGGCTCGTCCCATGAGGCAAGTGCTAAACAAGGCGCTTCTGATAAAGCCACCTTGAGGTTCTTGAATGCCTCCAACGCTCGTGGAGTCATTCGAATCTATTGCCTTTTAGTCTTGACACCTTTTAGCAGATCTGTGAGATCCGTCGAGAGGTCAGAAAACTTGTCTATGTGAGTGGAGTATGCCTGGCATATACCCACAAAGGATCTGATGTCATAAGTAGTTTGTGGCACTTCCCAATCGACAATCTCGGCCACCTTGGCCGGATCAAGTCGAATGCCTTCTGCAATATTATATATCCAAGGTAATGAACCGCGAACAAATAAAATTCCGACTTCTTCTCATTGGCGTAGAGCTCGTTGCTTTCCAGCAACTTCAGGACTTTCTCCTCATCAATGTCATGTTGCTCAACCGTAGCTGAAAGAAAATACTAGTATGTCGTCTAAAAATATGAACACACACTTTCGAATCAATTCTCGGAACACCCGCATCATCATGCGGTTGAATGTGGTTGGGGCGTTCGTCAAGCCAAAAGGCATGACCACAAATTCATAGTGGGCCCGTTCCGTACGGAAGGCTGTCTTGGGAATGTCCCCCTCAACAATCCTCACCTGGTGGTACCCACTCTTCAAATCGAGTTTCATAAACACCTTAGCCCCATTCAGCCTCTCGAGAATATAATCTATTCGAGGCATCGAGAATCGACTCTTGATAGTCAGCTTATTGAGTGCACGATAATCGACACACAAATGAGAAGACCCATCTTTCTTCTTGACAAAAAGGATCGGTGCTGCAAATGGCGACACGATGGAGCGGATGGAGCCAGATTGCAACAATTCTTGGAGTTGGCGGTCCAACTCTGATTCCATTTCTTTGGAAAGGCGATATGGAAACTTGCTTGGGAGTTCCGAGCTTGGGAGGAGATCGATCTTGTGGTCTTTCGGTCTGGACGGGGGGAGCTGGGGAGGGAGATTGTCCCGAAGAAAAATCTTCTGAAACTTTTTATGGAGAGCCAAAGACTTCTTGGAAGCACTGGCTACCGTCTGGGCAGTGTAGATGTAAATCATCGCACAATGTGCGTCCTTCGTGATTGCTCGTTTAGCCTACAATTGGTTGATGAGCGGAAAGTTCGGGATTCCTGGCTTACACTTAATGCTCACTAGGGCGTTGGACACATTCCGGCTAATCTTGAAAGTGTGCTTGTTCCACTTGACATCAGGAAGGAATTTCGCACAAACTCTCTGTCCCGAATAACTAACTTAGCACCAAGAGCTTCATACTTGACGCTCGTCATCATGTGCTAAAACCCTCAACTTGCTTGTCCATCGAAGTCAAGACGAAACGGGCACGTCAAGCGGCTTGTGCTGTCGCTATCAAACAAGACGACGACTCTCTGGTCACTAATGTAACCAAAGGTCTTGAGGACTTCATTGCGCTCATACTCCTGGTTATGGGCGCCCTTCTGCTTATCTTCGAGCTCCCGGCTAATGATTGCTCCAACCAAAGCATTGGGATTCGAAGAACTAGGGACGACCACTTGGGTCTGTGTGGGAGCTGGGCTCACCATTGAATCCGTGGAGGCTGAGGTGGCGGTCTTTGGAGCGGTAGTCTTCTTAGGACACTCCCGAGAAGTGTGTCCTTTTGTATGACAAAAGAAACGCCTACCCTCCTTGTACTGAGCAATCTCCTCAGCACTCAACTTGCCACCAGTCTTGCCTGTCTCCGCTTTCTGGTCTGGAGTAAGCTTGGGCGCATTGGTTGAGTTCTTGAAGCCAGAGGCTCCCGTGCTCTGTCCCTGGGAAGACCCTGTCTGGTTCTCGCCTTTTTTCCCCGAGGTGGTAGCCTTGGGAGTAGCTGACTGGGAAGTCTTGGGCTTTCCGCCATTGGTCTTTATTTCTGCACTCTATGCAAGCGAGAGTGCGTCTTCGAAGGTGGCTGGCCTAAACATACGCACCTCCCACTGGATTTGCATGTCAAGGCCTTACTAGAATTGCCCTTTCTTGTCTGTATCAGATAAGCCTAACTGCAAACATACGCACCTCCCACTGGATTTGCATGTCAAGGCCTTACAAGAATTGCCCTTTCTTGGTCTTTATTTCTGCACTCTATGCAAGCGAGAGTGCGTCTTCGAAGGTGGCTGGCCTAAACATACGCACCTCCCACTGGATTTGCATGTCAAGGCCTTACAAGAATTGCCCTTTCTTGTCTGTATCAGATAAGCCTAACTGCAAACATAAGTTCAAAATTTTATTGGCAAACTGAAGGACTGGTTGCGCATTCTGACGCGCTCCCCTAAACTCGTCTTCAAGTTGCTCAAGGTAATGGGGTGGAAGAAACCGTTGCTTAAGGTCGTGGACAAACTCGTCCCAAACATAAGCTACCATACCTAATCTGGTGTGGGCATGAGCCCACTGGGTCCACCAAGGAATGGCCTCACCTTCCAAGTACCAACTAGCTAAGATCACCATGTTAGTATCATTTTTTCTATCTGCGGCAAAGTAAGCTTCAAATTGATGCAACCATGAATAAAGAGTTGTGGGGTCGAGTTTACCATTATACTTACTGAAATTCATTTTCTTGGGAAAATGATTTGAGGAAGCTGTTGGTGTCAGTCTTGCGTCCAAAGCCGCAAGGTATCGCTCATGTTCCCCGCGTCGCATGGCGTCGTCGTCACGTTGTCGGATCTCCAATGCACGCATCTGCAACTCAAGCATCGAACTCGGTTGCGGTCATGACCCTTCGAAAGGGTCCCTGTGTAGAGAATCTAGAATTTGAGAAACGAAGGGAGAGGGAGGAGGAGACGGAAAACGCAGAGCTGGAGAACGGGTGCGCTCTTCCAGAGCCGGTATTTGCGCCTTCTGCTCTTTTAGCTTGGTACTCTGGCCTTATCACGAACAATAGTAATATCGTGACGAGAGAAGATCACCTCTGCACCCTGAGCTGTAAGAGCACTCACTGACAAAAGGGTAAATTCCAAATCTGGAATGTACAGAACGTCAGAGAAGTACCTCTTGTCCTTGGAGGAGCAGAAGATGGGGATGGTGCCACGTTCATGAACTGGCACGGAAGAAGAATCACCCAAAGTGATATTACCTGTCCTGGTAGTAAAGTCCTCGAACCAATCCCGATGAGGAGGCAACTAGTAAAGAGAAGAGAGGAATCAAGATGGTAACTTCATGAGTTCTCGCCTTGGAAAACAGAAAGGAGATTCACGTCATGCAGTGCTAGAATGGGAGAAAAAAGGACCAGTTCACATTCAACCTGTAGTTCACTCCCCATAATCCTCATAGTTCTATGGGTCCATGCGATCATTGACCTTTGGAGGAGTCGTCATTTGGGAAAGAGAAGAGAGGAATCAAGAAGGTAACTTCATGGTTTCACGCCTTGGAAAACTGAAAGGAATCTCCTGTCATGTAGCGCCTAAAAAGGAGAATAGAGGACCTGTTCACATATGAAAGCATCATAAGTCTCCTAATCTTTATAGCCAATGCGATAGAGAAGGATTCTGGTCTCAGGAGAAAGCAAGCATTGCACTGGAAAAGCAAGTTTGCTTTTTGTGTACTCTCTTATTTGCGAAAATAGCTAAAATACGAGTTTGGCCTACATACACCCGCACTTTTATGCATGCTTCCCGCAAACTAATAATGGCACTTGTGCTAGTGCTTGCTTTTTCAAAAGCATGCCTTTTCCTTCTACAAATAGAGAAAAATCTGTAATTGCACAAAAGCCAAATGTTAGCTTTTTGCAGGTGTATGCTTTTTCATGAGTGTTAAAACTAACACTTATAATTTCCCAAAGCTACGCTTTTCTTTCCAATGTGGTTTCAAAAAACAAACATCTATGTACTTCATAGGTCTGCTATCAGAAAATTTAACATTAAGTCCCCAAAATAAGCACTTTCCAAGCTTTTCCTATGCACCTAGCACTTTTCAGGAAATTGCTTTTCTCCACACCCTCAAGCTGGTGGCCCCATGCTGACCTTGCATCAGCCTTGGATGAGGGATATTCCCTGTCAAAGTCTACCACCCATCTGATGGACTGACGTTTTTCTATAAACAGCCTCAGGATGATGTTCCATTTTTTTTTTTGGATAAAGTTGAGGATTTGTCTTGGCTGCTGCTTCACGAAGGCTGAAGAAGTGGAGGTTCTGTTTCAGGTCTGCTCAGGGTCGTGGGATTGCTCATTAAAGCTCTGGAAAATCCCAGAAGATTTGAGTACGGAGGACAACATTGTCTACAACAAAAAGAGGAAGCTGGATGAGTCTTCAAAATCTGCTGAGGTTCAGGAGATTGAGGTGGAACACCTAGCTTTTTGGAAGGCGATTGTAGTTGAAGTCATGGTTATTTAATGTCTTTTAAATCAATTATTGAATCAGGTTAGTCCAAGCACCACTCTGGAGGGACACACACAATGCGTCTCAGAAGTCATTTGGGGCGAAAGAGATGCAATTGTGTCGGCTTCGTGGGATCAGTCCATTCGGAGTTGGGATGCAGAGACCAGCATTAATACAGAAACCTTGGTAAGGGAGTGAAATGGTTCATTGTATGCAGGTCAAAACTAAGAGGCCTTCATATTCTTTGCTGGAAACCTATTGTTTGGACCTTCACAGATAGGTACCAAAGCATTGCACTGCCTTAGTCTGGGAGGGGAAAACATGGCATTGTTTGCAGCTGGTGGAGCAGACCCAGTTTTGAGGATCTGGGATCCTCGCATGCCAGGTAACAATTCCTTTAGTTTTGTTTTTCCTGGGAATTGAAAAGTTTTTGACCTGTGGACTTTCGTTACAGGCACTAATACTCCTGTCCTTCAGCTCTCGTCCCACAAGGCTTGGATTACTGCATGTAAATGGTATGTGCATTGTAGTTGAATGCGGTTGATAGTTGAATTTTTCCTTCTATTCTCACTTTCATTTCTTTTTTTTATTACAGGCATCAACAATCGAGATACCATATATTGTCAGCTTCCCATGATGGCTCAGTCAAGCTATGGGATATAAGAAGCAAGGTATTTGTGTTGATTCAATACCCGGTGTTGTCATTCTGAAGGAAGCATATGTTACTTGCACGATCCAATATGCTTTGTACTGCATCCCCTCGTCATTGCCTCATTTGTTGAATGCATGTATACACTGGTAGGAGTCTAAGGTGCATAGTGAAATCATTGTGCCCCAAGCTCCTCATACATGCACAGCACCTTCGACATATTCCTCCAACGCAATCCTGGGAGTGCACACTAGCCTCCTGCTGATTTGATTTTCTTGAAAACCATGAGAACTCTTTTATGGAGAAGGGGGCCCTTGAAGAGGCCTCAATGGCTTTCAAGTAGTGTCCCCTCCGTTCAAGCAAAGACCATTTCCGGGCAGGTAAACTCCTTTTTGGTGATAACTTGCACAGCGCTCTCTTTAATAGATTCCTCCACACTGTATGCAGAGAAGCTAGTGCTGGAAGTGAACTCTGATCCAAATTACTCTGCCGCCTTCATCCTTTTTAAAACCATGAGAATTCTTCCGTGAAGGAGGATGAAGAGGAAGGCACCCAATAAATCCCTCTCCTATGGAAGTCTCCCTAGTAGATTCTGCTCCCACTGTGTGTTTCGGGGCAAGGCCATTCCCATGCAAGTGGATTCCATGTTTGTGTTTGTGTCTAGAAGACTCCCTTGGAGATAGTGTCTCGAGAAGCCTATTTGCTACATCTTAAAGCCCAAGGCCAGGTTAACGGGTGTAATGGTTGGGTTAGCTTAACCTTGGCGTGGAGATGGGGAATCTAAAGGGGAGGTCTAGTGTGAATTAGAGGCAATGGCTAATTATAATTTCTAATTTATAAAAGTACTCAGTTCAAGGGGAGCGCATCCTAGTCTTGGACACATGGCCTAGCATAGTCTACTCCGTGTGTCGATATGTGAGGGGTGTGTCTTGCTGATATGGGATTCCAGGGCTTACTGCACGTGTGAGCTACGTCTCTAGACCTCCAGCTTGGGGGTAAGCTTGAGGGGTTCTATGGTTGGGCGGTGAGCAGCTTCGTCATGTTCCTCAATAAGAAATCTAACCATAGGTGATGTTGCAAGTTTTGGGACCTTAACACTAGTAACAAAGCAAAGACGTGTTGGTTGATTGTTGCAGAGCTTACGGTACAGGCAGCAGATGTCAGGCTGTACAGTTTGTACAGCTGTACGAATGGCTTTACAATGTAGAGACATTAGTACAGGTGGATAAAATCAATGTAGAAACATTAGTACAGGTGGATAAATGGCTGTACAGGGCAGTGAGCAGGTCATGGAGTCGTGGACAGGTGTGGATGCCTACGTTTGGCTGAGAAAAAGTGGGTGGACAAGAATTGCAGCTTTTTGGTTGGTGATCTCCTGAAGTCGATGATGGCCCTGATGAGCTTGACAATGGTGAAGAGATGATGTGCTTGTACCCAACATGTGCTTTTTTATCATCCAGCCATTGTTGTGTTTGAGCCAGCCCTTTTACCATTTAAAACTTGCTTTTCCCCTCTGTTGTTCTCTCTAGGGTCTTGTGTCAATCTGATTTCCACGTGTTAGGTGGCTATTTGTGACTTTTTAGAGCTTCTTTTACGAGTTGATTCTTGTAAGATCGTCCAAGAAGATAACCTAAATCACAGACTAAACACAAGGTTAGTACTAACCAAATAGAAAGGGTGAAGGCAAGCTCACCACCCAACCACGGTTCGCATCTGCAGACCTCCCTGGAGCTAGGGGAAAAAGCTCACTCCCACAAATCCATGCCAAATCAGCCCTTGCATCCCATACCACTAGAGCTTGCTTGTACAGGCCCTTGGCAAGACTATCTATGACCCACCATGTCCACGGCAGGAGGATGACTATGCGTGGTCCAGGTACAGACCAACTATGAGTATTAATGATAATCAATCATACCTCACTTATATAGTGCCTACTACTGCTATAAATAACACCATCCAATCATAAATAGCCAGTATTCATGGATTTATTAATTATGAGCCTTAGCCACCTGTATCGGCCTGCTTCCTCTTATCTCTGGGCTCTCTTGTTGGGTGATAAGCCTTTATATGTGTTATTGTGTGTGTATGCACGTGAACCACCTCTTATGAGGTTATAAGATAAGTGTGCCATGTGGCAACACATGTGTATGTGAGATTGTGTTGAGTCATAAGATAAGGTTTTATACCTACAAATGTTAAAGAGGCATTGTACATACCGATCATTATCAATCAATCAATCATATTGAGTCGTGCAATCATTGTCTTACTCTAGCTTGGTTCTCTCTTTCTCTGTCTCTCTCTACCCATAGTCACCATGGAGTTCCACCCACCGTAGCAGCGCTAGCCTACACCTTAGGGCCTGATCCTACAATTGATATTAGAGCACTCGCCTGTGCTCGAGAGTTTGTCGAATCTCGTGCCCGTATTACTCTCTTCACTGGTCCTGCGCCACCCCTCCGCCGCCAGTTTGTGCCGCCCGTATAGCGGCCCCCATGATAGGGTGCTGGCGGGGCTGAGCTTAGCGCCACCACTCAGCTGGTTGGGTGGACTGGGGGGCAAAGACCTCGGCTGAGCCGCCACCTTACCAGGCAGCGTTGGGCGCCTGGACCCCTTGCCGGTTTCACTCCCCACTCTGAATTTCTCCCTCATCTGGTCCAGCCCATCTTTTTTCGCCCTCAGAGGCCTCGCAATCGGGCACTGTCCGCTCTTCTGCTTTCGCTACTGTCTTCTCTCTCCGCGCTGCCAGAGGTACGAGGCCATCTCCTCTCTGCGGCGCACATGCGAGTCCAGCTCCCGGTAGGTCTTCGCGTCATCAGCGGCTTGTCCAAGCCTCTCCACCGTGGGCTGCCTGCCTCCATCTACTCCGAATAGCTGCCCGCACCATCATCGCCTTCCACCCACACCTGCACTGTAACAGCGCGGGCACCCAAGTAGTACCGATCCTAGCTTGGATACACTTGCAAGCAAATGAGAAATTTCACATTGAAGAAAAGTTGACCTCTCTCAACACATCACTTGGGCCGAAACAGGCCGCCCCCCCTTAGGAAAAGCTTCATTCCAAGGAGTATTTCTTTGGTACAAGTATGAGGGTGCTCTTGCACCAAATTTCCAGTACATACATGAACACAATGACAAACAACAGGAGACAGCTTATCCAAACCACACCACAAGGATAAACTGTCCTCTGCTAGAATGCCTCCAACAAAAAGGAAGTCTACACTTCCTTCCCTTTTAATCTTCCAAATCCCTTTCCCTTTTTGGAAGGACTTCTCTGGATATGTTGGTCACGGTGTTCAGCTTTAGAATCTCTCTGAGTAAAAGTCCACCTTCAGCTTGGATATTGGACTATGTTCATACTTGGGCCAGCTGGATGGTGACCAATAACCATGTGAAGGTTCTTGGAAGACTCCAATACAGAATCTGCCTGCAGATAATGCTCCGTCCAAGAGCTGCTGTATAGCGCCCAGCCCGTATGTGATCCAGATATGCTCTAGTACAAGTGGTACAGCAGAAAGATGCAGCCGTACAAGATGGTACACTAGGTAGCAGTTGTAGAAGAGTTTTATAGCAAAATACCTTGGTACAAGGGAGAGTTGTACAGCAGGCACCACATACACAACTGGGACGATGACTAGGAACAGCCATGCTGCAGGTACAAGGTCGCTCAGCAGGATCAGGTAGATCAACTGGGATCAGCTGTGCTGTAGCCTGTAGGTACAAGGTATATGGCCGGCTATTTGCAGCAGTTACTTCCGTTGGGAAGAGCGATTCAGCCAGCACGATGACTCCTGGAAAAGAGTTGCACATATAACCTTCATTTGATCATGGCAAAATGAGAGGAAGAAACACAGCCGTTGGGAAAAACGCCACACAGCTCACTTCCGTTCGATCATGGCGAAAGGGAGACCGTGACAACCTGCTTTCTGGATTCAGGGTGGTCGATTCTTGGAAGGTCCACGTAAATGGAATTCTCTTCTCTGGAGACGTGTGGCAGCTTCTATTCGATTCCATCTCTACAGGAGTCTTTGTTGCCAAATAAACACACATGTGATGCCCAACCTCAATAATATTGTCCACCTTCAAAAATTGGTCACCATCAAAATGTACCCTTTTGTGTAACATGCGGAAGCTTCGGAGAAGATCGGTAACTTCAATGCTCAGAAATCAGCACTCTTTTCGAGACGGAATTAACGCACAAAACTGAATGAAGATGTGCAGAAAATAGAGAGAGAGAGAGAGAGAGGGAGAGAAGAGAGGACACAGTATTGGGTCCCAAATACCCTCTGTAGGGCCCCCACCACGGATGGTGTATTTGCTTTATTAGAATGATGTAAATCTGAAAAGAAAATACAGAAATCTTGACCTTTCTTGGTTGAGAAATCTCTGCCATTGACCTGCAGTCCTTCACCCCTTTGCGTTAGCAAGCCCTTGGCTGTCTTGGCCCCTTGGATTGCTTGAGCACTTGGTGAAATATGAGATAACACAACTGAATTATGGCTCACCTATTTATACGACTTCCCAACAGTAGTCGGCCAGCATCATATCCAGGCGGCCAGCACTGATTTCTGTCCACGACTGAAAATCAGCATTAAATGCTGAATAAATCATAGAAAATGCTGCGCATCACTTCATGGCAGGCTGGGCATCATGCGCCTGAATCTCTAGGGCTGGGCACTGAATTTACAAGCACATTGGGGGCTGGGCAGCCTGTATGGGCTGCTCCATACTTGCCCTACAGCCATATAAATGCTTCATGTACTGTCGGCTGTCCCTGGCATGCCCCTGGGGCTGTCCTACAGCCTCTCCATGGCTGGTGGGTTGAGCCAGGGCCTTCCTGGCCCTCATGGGGGTGGTTTCACACCATCCCCATGCCCACCCTAAGACTTGGGGTAGCCCTATGGGCTGGCCTCTTTTCCTATAATCAAACCCTACCTATCTACACAATGATCTGGCATCCGGTGCCATACCAGATACACAATATCACTGACATCATTCCAGAGGGAGACTCACAGCGCGGACTGGCACCCGGATGGGAAAAGGTCCGAAGCTCCCGAAAAACAACTTTGGGCATTGCTTGCCCACCTGCTTCAACCTTTGCTTCATAATCCGAAGATAAACCCAATCCCCTTCTGAAAACTTCATATCCCTTCGGTCTTTATTGGCCTGTCGAGTGTAGGCCTCTTGCGCCGCCAACCTGTCTTTAACTACCTCTAAAATCTCCTGGTAAGACTCTGTCACTCTGTTCGCTTCAGATACTGAAGACAAGGTTCTGGTCAACAATGATTGGAAAGGTCTTCCAAATGCTGCCTCATATGGAGTCTTGCCAATAGCTGAAGAAAAAGAATCATTCAAAACAGCTTGAACTAAAGGCAAATAAGATTCCCACTTACCTTGCGGATCGTGGACATAACACTTCAGCACATCAAAGGCCAACTGATTGTATATTTGTGTCTGGCCGTCCGTCTGTGGGTGGAATGCACTGGAAAAATTCAATTTAGTACCAAAGTTATCAAACAATGCCCTCCAAAAATGACTGGTAAACTTGGCATCTCGGTCTGACACTATGGTCCTAGGAATCCGTCAATCGGGTACCAATGCCGAATGAACAACTGGGCAACATCCTCGGTGGTCACATTGGCCCTGCAAGGAATAAGCATAACAAATTTGCTAAATCTATCAACAATAGTTAAGCACTGCGTATTACGCTCACTCGGACTGGGAGGCAGATTCGTGACAAGTCCATGGAAATATCTTGGAAAGGACTCTCAGGAATTGGCAAGGGCTGTAACAACCCTATCTTCTTTCCACGAGGAGCTTTCACCTTTTGACAAATATCACAGCGTTGTACATATGTAAACACATCTCGTCTCATCTTTGGCCAATAATATTGCCGTTCCAATTTCTCCAGAGTCGAATTCATGTCCTATGACCACCAGTAATGGCATCATGGAGAAGAGCTACCCTGAACGACTTCATGACACGTAGTTGGCCTTTGTAGAAAAGCCAACCATCGCGTATCAGAAAGTGGCATGGTCCTGTGGCTTCCAATGCCTGTTTCCATTGTGTACCGAATTCCTCGGAATCCGCGTACGTGTGCTTCATGTCATCTAGTCCTGTACCAATAAGATCGAGTCTAGTGGTCTGAATCGAAGTCACTTGTCCCTTCTTGCTCAAAGCATCGGCCACTGGATTGGCCTTTCCTGGAAGGTACTCAATCATACCACCGAATTGTCGGAACATCTGACTCCAGTGGTGTTGTCGATCACTCCACTGTGCACTTGGCATTGTCTGAATCCAGCGTAATGCATGATGGTCAGTGCGAACCTCAAAGTCACGTCTATATAGAAAATGTTTCCAATATTTCAAGGCCGTATAACTGCTAGGAGTTCACGATCATAGATTGAGTAATTTTTTTCTGCGGGTAGTAACTACGAGACATGTAAGCTACTGGATGACCATTATGTTGTAACACACCGCCAATTGCGATGTTACTCGCATTGGTGATCACGTGAAATGGTTTGTCCCATGAGGCAAGTGCTAAACAAGGCGCTTCTAATAAAGCCATCTTGAGGTTCTTGAATGCCTCCAATGCTCGTGGAGTCATTCAAATCCGTTGCCTTCTTGTCTTCACTCCCTTTAGCAGATCGGTGAGATCTGCCGAGAGGTCAGAAAACTTGTCTATGTGGGTGTAGTATGCTTGGCATATACCCACGAAGGATCTGATGTCATAGGCTGTCTGAGGTATTTTCCAATTGACAATCTCGGCCACTTTAGCTGGATCAAGTCGAATGCCTTCGGCACTAATTATGTATCCCAAGTAATGCACCTGGAACAAATAAAATTCCGACTTCTTTTCATTGACGTAGAGCTCGTTGCTTTCCAGCAACTTAAGGACTTTCTCCACATCAATGTCATGCTGCTCAACCGTAACTGAAAATACCAGTATGTCGTCCAAAAATATGAACACACACTTTCCAATCAAGTCCCGGAAAACACGCATCATCATGCGGTTAAATGTAGCTGTGGTATTTGTCAAGTTTCGAGAATACCTTTGCTCCATTCAGCCTCTCGAGAATATAATCAGTTCGAGGCATCAGGAATCTGCTCTTGATAGTCAGGTTGTTGAGTGCACGATAATCGACACACAATCGAGAAGACCCATCTTTCTTCTTGACAAATAAGATCGGTGTTGCAAATGGCGACACGTTGGGGCGGATGAAGCCAGATTGCAACAAAAAGTTGTTCGCAACTTTAAGCTTCAAGCCATATATTCAAGATATAATCATGTCCCATCGAGTGGGCGAGACGAGACAGTCTCAAAAATCCAATATAACTGAAGAATCCATGTCCTAAAGAAATTGGTGAGACTAAATAAGTCTCCATAATACCAATATCAAAATCATGTCCCAAAATAAATGGGCGAGAATTCCATGGAAGATATGCTAGACACAGGCACAAGGGCCAATTGTGTCTCAATGACCAATATCAATGAGATAATCATATGCCAATGAAAATCACCAACCAAGTGCTAAGACACTTAAATAAGTGTCATGCACAAGAAACTAGTGCCTCGCACAAAAACATGTGCTATGCACACAAACTGGTGCCATTCAAGAGCACAAACTGTCATGTGCATAGTGTGTATCTACCGTGTGCACTCGCACACAAGACTAGCTTCGAGGTTTGGGGAAGCTTGGAGCTAGGAAAGCTGATTGGTGAGCTGAGTTAGGGATAGACTAACGGGCGGGCACCCAAGTATGGACGGGCGGGCGTCCGATGACTGGCCAAGAGCCTATAAAAGGGTGGCCAAGGTTAGTCATTAGTCATATAGAGTCTCGCGAGATTTGTGAGAGCTCTATGGTCTGGAGCCTAGATCTAGTACTGGCGTGCACCTACTCTACGCAGTCGAGGCCGACAGCAATCTCGAGGCCCGCGAGGGTAGCTTCGCGGCGGTATGGGACGTCGCGAGGTAGAGATTGGTCGGTACGTCAACCTAGTTAGCTCAGCTCGTGGCTCAGTGGGGACAGCCAAGACTGTGGGCTTGACCACGGCTGTCATGGTTGGGAGGTGAGTTAGGCTTGCACCCCCTTCTTGTTTATTTGTTTGTTTGTAGGTTTGGAGTCTTGTACCAGGAGCGTTCTACGAGGAGATCCTTTGGGGTATTGACAGTGGTATCATAGCATGCCTCGTGAATGAGCAAGTCGTTAGGTAGAGAAGATGAGGTCGAAGAAAGGTATGTGTTCGAGAAGCTTGCTGTTTTGTTTATGCATGCTGCTGTTTTTTCAAATAGTATGTGCTTTTTCATCAAACAGTATGTGAAGGAGAAGGTGGTCTAGTAGGGTTGATTTGTTTTGCAAGGAGAAGGCTAGATTCGGTGCTTGTGCAGTCGCACGAACTGTTGAGAGAGAGAGAAAAAAGCATGTTTGCTTTTGGTTGAACGCGAGAGAGAGAGAGAGAGAGAGCGAGCGAGAGATGCGAAGAAGGTGATCGTTGGCAGTCGCGTGCTGGTCGTGGGCTACCGGCTGTTGGAGGCGCATGCATTAAGTCGGCTAGGCCTATGTAGGCAATGGGCAAGGCCTACGTAGGCAGGCGCCTAGGCCAGGCTGACAGGTCTACGCCGGCTTGTGGCCAGGCCTACGCAGGGCCATGCCTACGCAAGCAGGCTGGCACAGACAGCCACGCATGCACGAAGTGGCACCGGCAAGAAAGCATGGACGGCAGCCAGGTGGCCGATGACAGCAACGCAGGCGCCGGCAACGATAAATCCAGGAGGGAAGAGGGGGAAAAAAAAACCAGAAAGGCATTGAAATGCCGATTTAGGCTGTTTCGTTTTTTTTAGATTAAACTTTTTTTTAAAGAGTTTAAAGGCCCCTCTAAGGTTTAAAGGTGTGTTTTTTTATATAAAAGAAAGCAGAATATATATATATATATATAAAAACACAAAAGCAAAAGCTCAAGTTGCTTTTGGGGAAGGTTATATAAACCCCTTAAGTGGGCTTCTTGCCACAGATCTCTCAAGTTTTCAAGCTCTCAAGCTCTCAAGTTCTCTCGCACTTTTATTGTGCAAAGAATTTTGGCTCCCCTCTCTCCAGAGGGCATGTATACGTGGGGAGCCGCTGTATGGTCGACTTCGTCAGGGCCTGCTCTGGGATACGAGACGGAGGAGGACAGCCAGGCCATCAGATTCATTAGGGGTCAGCCTCGCCTTGTTTCTTCACCGGATTTCTCGTCCGCCGGCTGGACAGAGGAGAGGGATCTACAATGGGAGCTCCTCAGCAGCCTCACCATATCGTTCACCTGGAGAGCCCGTTGTTTCAGGGCCTTTGAGAGAAGACTGGAGCCACCAGCAGAGACTGTTCGGGCTATCTGGCAGGAGTTGATTCACACCCTACGAGGACAGTGTGACCGCATTCGGGGCGACTCGGATCGAGCGATCTTGCGGCGCCAGGCCTTCCACACCACTTGGCGCAGCGGCCCTTTCTATACTCTACACACGGGTACCCCCCGCTGGCACTACAGGCCACCTGTGTGGATTTTCCCCCCTCCTATTGTATGATATAGCCTCTCAGCTTTTTTTTGGGTACGTTTATTTGTACTTTTCTGCACCTAGGGAGAGTCTCCCTAGCTGCCTTGATTGGATCTCTGCTCTGCCTTCTTATGAGCAGGAGAGGGTTTTGTAGCCCAGTGGGCGTTTTTTTATATAACTAATGAAAGGATCTTTTCTCGGAAAAAAAAGATCACTAGAGATGGATTGAGCATTGACTATGACCGAGTTCAGAAGGTTCTGGACTAGCCTATACCGCGAACAGTGAAACAACTTCGTTCTTTTCTCGGTTTTGTTGTTTTTCTTCGAAAATCTGTGCGGGAGTACGCATGAACTTCTGGCTAGGGGGCATGGGAACTCTTTTCCCTGGTACTCGGGACAAAACCTAACCAAATTTCTAATTGGATCCCATCACTACAGTGGTTGGGCGGTTGGTTAATCCATGGGACTGGATGGAGTTAGGCTGGACTGATGGATCCATAAATCGGGACTCAATTTCTGTTTAGTTCGATAGATGAAGTAAATTTCGGACAAAAATTGTTCTATGGAAAAGAATCAACGGCTGTGCCTCTCAATGAGGAAAAAAGCGTCGCCTATCACTTGGAATAACGATTTGGATATGGCCTTCAGACTTTTGAAAGATAAAGTCAAGGAAGCACCTATCTTAGCATTACCAGATCCTAGTCGGCCTTATGTTCTTGAAACTGATGCCAGTGACTATGCCATCGGGGTTGCTCTATTTCAAGCTGGGCCTCTCATCAATCTTTTAAAATAGTGCCCTAGCTTGTTCATGGGCACTTTTGGCTATCCTTGGTTTAAGAGGTCAAGTAGTCACGTAGTGGCTTGGGGATACATACCAAGGACACATGCAAGATCCCATGGCCATGGAGTTGCAAGGCAGTTAGTTTGGCGTAGTGGTATGGGATGCTAGGTTGGGTTCATCTCAGTACCAAGAATGCTTGGGAATCAGACTTGCAACTTAAGGATGGTTCAAGACACTGAACCTATGGTTGGGTGGTGAGTTGATAGCCTCAATCTATCATGGTCATGCAATGCATATGATGTTGGGTATATTAAGCCTTGTTAGGGTTTTGATTCTAGGTTAGATAATCCTTGGGCACGGTAGCGACCGGTTGCTTTTGAAAGTAAAAAGCTAGACGATGCTCAATCTCGTTGGCCAACCCTTGAGAAGGAGCTTTATGCTGTGATTCATGCTCTCAGTTTGGAGACATTATTTATATGGCTCCAAGTTTGTGGTATTGACTGATCATCAGTCAATCAAGTATGTGTGTGATGCGGATGATTTGAGAGGAAGGAAAGCTCGTTGGGCTGAGTTAGTGCAAGATTTTGATTTTGAGATCCGTTATCGGAAATTGTCCATGAATAGTATTGCAGATGCGCTTAGTCGAATTAGAGAGGTGAATACTTTGTCGTTCACCAAGATTTCTACTGACTTATTTCAGTCATTGAGAGGGCTTTACAGGACTGATAATTATTTTGGTCCATTTTGGCAGAAGATCTAGGACGGGAGCTCATTGATTGACCAAGACTCGATGACTGAGCAGTCTACCATTCAGGCTGCAGGAGGCCAGTGGATGATTCGGAATGGTTTACTATTCCGTAATGACAAAATTTGTGTACCACAGATCCCGGACATTAGGTCCAAGATTCTTAAGGAGTGTCACGACGCCCCTTCTGCTGGATACCCTGGGGCACACAAGATGCTATCGTTAGTGGAACACACTTTTTATTGGCCAAAGATGAAAGGATATTTAGAAGATGCAAATAAAGCTGAACGCTTTAGACAGGCTGGGTTGTTGCATCCTTTGCAAATCCCAGGTAATAAATGGGAAAGTATTTCCATGGATTTTATTACCGGATTGCCAAGAACGCATCAAGGCCACGATTCTATTTGGGTTGTGGTAGATCGCTTGACAAAAATGACTAGATTTTTACCGACTCGGAAGACTATTACAGCTACGTAATTAGCACGGCGGTTTATCGAGCAGTCGTTTAGACTGTACGGGTTATCGCAGGACATAGTTAGTGATAGGGACTCTAAGTTTACGAGTGATTTTTTGAGAAGTTGGAAACAACTTTGAATTTGAGTTCCTCAGATCATCCTCATATGTATCCAAAAGACAGAGTTCATGGGAGGATTATCTTCCTTTGTTAGAATTTGCTTATAACAGTACTAAGCATACGAGTACAGGTTTTAGTCCTTTCATGCTTATGTATGGTTTTCAACCTAGATCACCTGTTACAGTAGGATTCTCAGGACTTTAGCATGACGCAGCACGTAATTTTTTTGCAAGATATGCAAGAAATGTTACAAGTTGCGAAGGAATCTATTAGAAGTGCTCAAGACTGAGACAGATTTTATTCTAATAGACATCGTTCACCTAGAGAGTTCTCTGAAGGAACGATGGTGTATTTGTGAGTTCCGAAAGATTCCGAGACTTTACGGACAGGTCGATCTTCGAAATTATTCCCTAGATACTGTGGACCATTTGTATTACACGACGGATTGGTTTAGTTGCATATGAATTGGATTGCCTTCTCATGTGAAAGTTCATCCTGTATTTCATGTCAGTAGACTTAAGGAAGTACTGGGTGGAACAAACCAGTTAGTTACTCCTAAAGAAATCATAGATGTCGAGGATATGACATTTGTTCCACACGAATCTAAAAAGATTCTTGGATTTCGTGAAAGAAGATTGCGTAATACGCTTATCACGGAATACAAGATCAAGTGGAAGGATCGTGTTGAGGAGGACGCTACATGGGAGACATTGACTACTCTTCAGAGAGATTACCATGGCTTTTTAGTGAGCTCAGGAGTGAGCTCTTAGAGGAAGGGGAGTATGTCATGTGCACAATGTGTATTTACCGTGTGCTACACGCACACAAGACTAGCTTCGAGGTTTGGGGAAGCTTGGAGCTAGGGAGGCTGATTGGCGAGCTGAGTTAGGGATAGACTAACGGGCGGGCACCCAAGTATGGAAGGGTGGGCGCCCAAGTATGGACGCCCGATGACCGGCCAAGAGCCTATAAAAGGGTGGCCAAGGTTAGTCATTAGTCATATAGAGTCTCGCGAGATTTGTGAGAGCTCTATGGTCTGGAGCCTGGATCTAGTGCAGACGTGCACCTGCTTTACGCAGCCGAGGCCGACAGCAATCTCGAGGCCCGCGAGGGTAGCTTCGCGGCAGTATGGGACGTCGCGAGGTAGAGATTGGTCGGTACGTCAACCTAGTTAGCTCAGCTCGTGGCTCGGTGGGGACAGCCAAGACTGTGGGCTTGCCCACGGCTGTCATGGTTGGGAGGTGAGTCAGGCCTGCACCCCCTTCTTGTTTATTTGTTTGTTTGCAGGTTTCGAGTCTTGTACCAAGAGCGTTCTACGAGGAGATTCTTTGGGGTTTTGACACAAACCATGGTGACAGAAAAGCTGGTTCTCCATAGTTCTAGCAATCCTTTCTCCCAATCCCAACAGTTCCCATGTTCTCCCATACAATCCCAACTTTGATCAACAAGCATGGTGTGGAAACAATGAAACACTCACTCCACAATTGCAATACGAATCCACGTGTATGGTGGAGTGTTCATTGAATTGCCCTCTCACAATCCCAACATGAATCCACATGCATGGTGAGATGAACAATGAACCTCTTGGCCTCTGTATGGGGAGATAGTGATTCTAATATGACATAAAGATAAATAAATCCATGTCCCAAATAAACGGGCGAGACAAAACAATCCCATAAGTCCAGATATCATAATCCATGTCCCAAGTAAATGGGCGAGACAAAATAAGACTCCTGCCAATAAGGCATCGGTCCACATGACCCTTGGCATAGATATAAGTTCTGTGCCAACCAGGCGTCATGTCCACTTTACCACTTGCACTCCGTGTTGTTACTCTGACCACACACCTTGGATGAGAGGTGGGCTCAAGCAACAAGATAAAACAATCACTCGCAGGCATGGATAGCCTGGTGTTCCATAAGCATTTCTGCTACACATAGTTTATAGGCATTTCGGCCACCAACTCACACTACTCTCTCAAGTGTCCATGTTCCCTTCCATCTGCTCTCTATTGTTCCACCCAGATATGGTAGAAACAATCTTTAAGAGAGCACGTAGGACAAGAGTACACAACACACGGCATGTTGTTCTCGACACTACCCTCTGAAGTGCCCATGTTCCTGGAAGAATAGACAATACAAGTTGCAAATTGATTCTGATTGCATCTTGGGATCTGCTACTCCACGAGCTTTATCATGTCAAAAGGGTGGTGTTTCTACCCTACACAACCCGCTTTCGAAATCTGCTCTTGAAGCTCCAACACAAATGATGTGGATAATTGATGAGTACTCAAGTGAGGGCCATGGCTGGCATGTTCCAACTACTCTATCGAAGATCGCATAGAGTTCGTGACAAAAGTCATTCAGCAGAGCTCTTAGAGGTAAACTATGCTTTGATGTCTCGTATCATGCAGGACAAAGAGTCCACTTCCATCAAGGAAGCCCTTGCACAGGATACTTGGACGAAAGCCATGCAGGTGGAACTGGATACCATAGAGAAGAATAAAACTTGGGAGTTGGTTCCAAGGCTGTCGAAATGATCTATCATTCGTGTCAAGTGGGTCTTTAAGACCAAGTCGTCAGATGGGTCGGTGGACAAACACAAAGCTAGACTTGTGGCTAAGGGTTATGCTCAGCGGCCAGGCATCGACTATGAGGATACCTTTGCACCGACAACGAGGATGATCATGATTCGGACCGTTCTTGCCCTTGCTTCTTCTCAGCGGTGGCCCGTGTTTCAGATGGATGTGAAATCTGCGTTCCTTAATGGTGACATGCAGGAGGATGTGTCTGTTGAGAAGCCTCTAGGCTTTGAGGTTCTAGGATCCAAGGGGATGGTTTACAGGCTGCGGAAGGCCTTGTATGGTCTTAAGCAAGCTCCCAGGGCTTGGAATCAGAAGATTGATTCCTTCTTTTTATGGATTGGATTTCAGAGATAGGTTGCAAATCCTAACTTATATCTCTTTCGGGAACGTGGCATGGTCACGTTGATCATCCTTTATGTGGATGACCTCATTCTCACTGGCGGTCATGTGGAGCATACTGCAGGGACGAAGGTTGCCTTGTCAAAGGAGTTTGAGATGACCGATTTAGGCTTACTCCACTTCTTCTTGGGATTGGAGATCTTGTGGACCCAGAGGGGGTTCTTTGTCTCTCAGCAGCGGTATGTCCATGAGTTGCTTGAGGCCTTTGGATGGAGAACTGCAAGCGTATCATGTTACCAATGGACCCGAACACAAAACTTACAGTTAACGATCCTTGTGAGCTAGTTGATGCCTCTCTGTACCGGAAGCTGGTTGGTTCATTGATCTGGTTGCTAAACACCAAATTGAACTTGAGCTTTCCTGTGGGACTGTTGAGCTTGTTTATTTAGACGCCGTTGAAGTCTCACTAGGACGTACGACTGTGGATCTTGGGGTATCCGCAGGGTATGAAGAATCTTGGACTCTTCTACGCCACTGGAGGTGAAACGAAGGACCGAGTTCAACTCCAAGGTTGGGGTGACTTAGATTGGGGAGGAGATCCAAACACGAGGAGATCTACATAAGGCTACAGTTTTACTCTCGGCTCAGGAGCTGTTTCATGGAGCAGCAAGAGGTAGCCAACTATTGCCTTGTCGTGTATAGAGGTAGAGTACCAGGCTGCTTGTGGTGCTACTTGCGAGGTTGTGTGGTTGCGAAAGTTGCTTGGCGAGATTGGGGTTGCTTTTGAGGCACTTTTTCGGAAAGAATTCTTACCTGAGAATGAGAAGGATCACAATTGGGATGCTTGGGACAATTGTAAGATGGAAGGTCTTACATTGATCCAATATATTTCCAAGTATCGCAAGATAATTCTCAAGCTCGAAGGTTTGGATGATTTCCAAAAAGAACGAGGTTTTCTGCGTGGTTTAGATAATGAATATAAAACTAAGGTTAAAACTCAATATCCTAAAACTTTGGAAGAGGCCATAAAAAATGCACAGATCTTGCATGATAATATTGAGAAGAAACGCTCGGCCAAGACACCTTGGGTTGGAGCATCCCACTTCTGTAGTTCTAAGGGGAACAAATGGAAGGGGGCCAAACAAGCTAATGATGCGGTTAAGAAGGCTAAGGGGCCAAGGAGTCCCTTATCTCCACAAGATTATGAGAGAGCTAAAAAGGAAAAATTATGTTTTATTTGCATGGCTGCTGATCATGATAAACAGAATTGTGCAAAGAACCGTGGCAAAGATGTCGATAAGGGCGGTAGTAAGGCGGTGCACACGGTGCAAGTCTTGCCACTTGAAGCTTCTCAGAAGTTTTCTGAAGTTAAAGTATGCCATACCGATGTCATGCATGAGTGTTGTGTAACCTCTACGATGCGGGTATCCTCTTTCGGGCCTTATAATTTGGTTCGGATGCATGGACACATCAACGGACAAAGAGTTCGTGTCATGAGTGACGATGGGGCTACACATAACTTTTTGAATTATCATTTGGGTAAAAAATTAAAATTCCCACGAAGCCCTAGTGATCATAAATACATGGTATCTCGTGCTAATGGGCATAATAAGCATGTACGGAACACAATGGTTAAGCCGGTACCTCTCACTATTCAGGGACATGAAATGCACTTAGATTTTCAGGTTATGCATATTACGAGAGCTGATGTTATTTTGGGTTGTGAATGGTTATTTCATTTAGGACCATCTTTTTCTTGTAGTTATTTAGATAATACTTTTGATTTTGAGGTCAATGGTAAACAAGCTCGTTTGCAAGGTGAACGTGATTTGTCCCCATCTCCACTCATTTGTTTTGCTGAAGTGGATTGCCTTGTACATGCTCATGAAATAGAAAATCTCGTTTTGTGTCACATGTCTCCTTCAGTTTTGTCTCATGATGATGCTAGTGGTAGTGATTTTAATTCCAGTTTGAATATTGAATCTCTCAATTTTGTCATATGTGAACAACATGTTAGTGCTATGCATAATAATGAACAAACTAAATTTTTTCCTAAGCTTTCTTAACAAGTTTCTAATTCTTTGCAAACTCTTTTGCATGAATTTCATGATGTGTTTCCAAGCGACTTGCCGTCTGGTTTGCTCCTTGAGTGCAATGTCCAGCATGCCATTGAAGTGCTCAAGGATGCAAAGCCAATGTGCAAGCCTTCGTATAGGCTTAGTACTAACGAAGCCAATGAGGTAGAGCATCAGCTTACTGACTACCTCGTTAGGGGCTTCATTAGGCTTAGCAATTCGCCATGGGCATCACCAATTTTATTGGTGAAGAAGAAAGATGGGTCTATGCGTTTATGCGTGGACTATCGTGGTTTGAATGCAATCACGATAAAGAATAAGTATCCATTACCGCGAGTTGATGAGCTTTTTGATCAATTGCAAGGTGCACGATACTCTAGCAAGATTGACTTACGGTCAGGCCATCATCAAGTTCGCATCCGTATGAAGGATGTGCCTAAGACAGCTTTTCGTACCAGATTTGGGCATTATGAGTTTTTAGTTATGCCGTTTGGTCTAAGTAATGCTTCAACTACGTTTATGACGCTTATGGATAGCGTCTTACGTTCGTATTTTGGTCGATTCCTTGTAGAATTTCTTGATGATATTTTGATCTTTAGTCACACAGAGGAAGACCATTTGCAACACTTAAGATTAGTGTTCAAATTGCTAAGTCAAAACGCACTTTATGCTAAAGAGAGCAAGTGCAAGTTTTTTGTCTCAGAGATCCATTATTTGAGTCACATAATTTCGGCAAAGGGAATTCACATGGATCTTGCGAAAGTAGAGGCAATTCTTAAGTGGCCTCATTCAACCAATTTGAAGGAATTACAGATATTCCTTGGGTTGGCAGGGTTCTATCATAAATTTCTTCGAGATTATGCTAATTTAGCGGTTCCCATGACGGACCAATTAAAGGCTAAGGGTCACAACTTTGTTTGGGGTGTTGACCAACAACAAAGTTTCGATCGCCTTTAGGTTGCCATAGCTACTGCACTTTTGTTGGCAATAGTAGATCCTAATCAACCATTTGTGGTTGAAATGGATGCTAGTGACCATGCAGTTGGTGTTGTGCTTCTTCAACAAGGAAGACTGGTAGCTTTTGAGAGCAAGAAGTTGGCTAGGCTCAGCAGAATTATTTTGCGTATGAGCGTGAGCTTTATGTTATCATTCATGCTCTAGGCAAGTGGAGACATTATCTCTGCGGTGTTAAGTTTGAGATTGTCTTTGATCATGAGAGTATCAAATGGTTGACAACTCAAACTGTTTTGAAAGGTCGTAAAGCTCGGTGGAAAGAAATCCTCCAAGAATTCGACTTTCAATTATGGTATTGCAAGGGCCGATGCAATGTCGTGTGTGATGCTTTAAGTCGCATGTCTCAAGTCAACTCATTGAGTTTTATGGAGTTGAAAAGTCAAGTTTTAGATTCACTCAAAGGCAAGTGCGAACATGATCCGTCATATGTAAAGGTGTGGACAGTTATTACACGAAGGGATTCCTCACACTCCGCAGTAGCGAGTGCACATGATATTTCCACATGCAGTTCTTCTCTTTCTAGGGATGAGCTTAATCATTGGAAGCATTTTTCCATCAATAATGGATACTTGTTACACAAAGGAAGCGTGTGTGTATCTTCGGACTTCGACACTAGGCGCCAAATACTTTGAGAGTCACGATAGTCTAAGTGCAGGTCATCGTGGAATTAGGAAGACCTATGCCTTAGTGAGAAGGCAATTTTACGATAGTCTAAGTGCAAGTCATCGTGGAATTAGGAAGACCTATGCCTTAGTGAGAAGGCAATTTTATTGGCCTGGACTTCGTCCAAGAATATGTTTTGCATTGTCAAAAATGCCAGGTCAATTCCGTGTTAAGATAGGCGGGCTATTACAACCATTAGAGATCTCTGATGGTGAGTGGGCTTTAGTCCTTTCATGCTTATGTATGGTTTTCAATCCCGATCTCCAGTAGCTGTGGGGTTAGCTACTGAAAGAATTCAAAAAGTATAAGATTTTCTGCAAGATCATCACGATATGCTGAAAATCGCTAAGGAAAATGTTAAACGGGCCCAAGATCGTTACAAGCATTATGCGGATGAAGACCGCAGAGTGGTCACATTTGAAGAAGGTGACCAAGTATTTCTCAAAGTTCCCTCGAGTTCGGAAACTTTGAAGACGGGCAAAGTGCCAAAGTTGTCGCCTAGGTATTGTGGACCTTTCATAATACTTAAGTGTGTAGGTGAAGTTGCCTACAAGTTAGCTCTGCCAAAACATTCCAAAGTTCACCCAGTTTTTCATGTTAGTTGTCTGTGGAAACGACTAGGCGAAGATGCCAATGTGGTGGATACAGGTGTTCTTGTAGGTTTAATTGAGCCTCCGGTATTACCACACGAGCCAGAGCGCATCTTGGATTATCAAGAGAAGCGAACTCATCATAGAATTAGACAACAGTGTCTAGTTAAGTGGAAGGATAGATCAGAAGAAGGTTCAACTTGGAAGGACGTTAGTTCTCTCAAGACCCTATGTCCTACCTTTGTTTTCGAGGATGAAAACTCTTCCAAAAGGTTGGAGTAGTGTCAGGACACAGGTAGGACTAGGTGGAAGTTGGGCGGTTCAGTGGAGTCCGGACATGTGTGGACGACCAGGGCTATTTTAGCTGGCCAGGGTTCCTATATCCGATGGCCGGGTGGAGAGTTGCCCTATTCTCTTCTAGCAAGCTCATGGAGATCTCATGGGGATCTCACAGTTAGTAAGCTATTTTCGTTGATGCACTCTTAAATCAACATGTGTACATTGTACTTGTAAACTTGAATTTTTGCAATGTGGCATGTGCTTGTATAAGCTTGATGTGACCAAGACCATTGTGGAGAGGAGGTGTCGATGGATGCATAGGCCTATTGATGGTATGGCCGCATCCATCCACCCTCTCTACAAAACACTAGATGTCTTCTTGGACCAATAGGTCCGGTCCAACGCAGACTTCTACATGCGTCGTGTACTTGATGATGACACCCAAATTAAGATGGACAAGGAGCTCATTGCCTACAACAACTTGATCGGGCAATCGTACACTCGTCCTACTTCTAGGAGATGAGAGGTCATGGTGAAGCCACTCTGATGGTGAGAGACGTATGGCTATTCCGCCCCATCTCTATAAGCTTTTGCCTTGAGGATCCTTGCCCAGGTGATGGTCATTTGCCATTGCCTCTTCTAATTCTTTAGTCCTATTATTAAAGTTTTAAAATTTGATTTTGTACTCTTAGGATTGCTCTTCGGGTGCATGTGAGAGGAATTGGACTACATACTTCCTCGTGCATATGAAGATTAGGAACAAGCTTAGCACATCCTAGTTAGAGTGCCTCGTAAATTGCTGCGCTAACTTGCGGATGGTGCGGAATCTTCAAGAGCTTCACAACCCTAAGCAAGTAGGCATCTCTAATAATCTAAAATTTTAATTTTAATGCTTTCTATTTAGTCTCTTGTAACCTAGAAGTTACAACTTAAAAGTTATTATTATATCAACTTGAATGTACGTAAATCCTGATGACATCGAACTTAGGAGCATTTAACTTAGGCAAGAGACAAAGGAAGATGCCATCCATAAAGAGCTAGAGGAGATAGATATGCGCGTCACCCTTACTCGAGGTCGTGAGTGCCTTGTTGCTAGTGGTTCCCATTGCACCACCACGAGCAAAGGAGGCATTTGTGTAGTGAGTCGAGACTGCTAGATTAGAAGAGGAGGAGCTCAACCACCCATCCAGACATATTGTCGAAAGGGCTCTGCTAGCTCTTCTACTTATGTTGTGGATGAGGACGCACCACCTTGTTAGGATGCAACCCTTGAGGATGTAGATGTTCGGAGCCATGAGTATGATGATGATGGCAATCTCATCTCAAATGGGGATTTTCATTTTGAATCTAGTGAGGAGCCTTCTCCTCTAGTGATGAGAGGAGGCTGCTAGTGGTAGATCTGATAGTTTGGACTCTGAGTGATGTATGGAGCCTAGTCCCTGGGCCATGAATCTTTTTGACGTGGCATGTATGAATCTTTTTGATGTGCCCTCTTCAATGATGAATCATGAATCTATTATCTACTCACTTTTTTGAGTATTCAATCATGCTTAATTGAAAGTTGACTCTCTCTCTCTCTCTCTCTCTCTCTCTCTCTCTCTCTCTCTCGCTCCGGAGAATTTATGGAGGAATTTGGGTTTCGAATTCCCAAAAACCACATGATTATATGGCCAAAGAGGATAGGCTGCGCCTAAAATCCACCTCGTACCAAGCGCCTCTGATGCCTCTAACAGCCCTGGTATAGCCAGCAGCTAAAACCAACCAACAGCAGGAGAGGGATGGTGACCACCAGTAGTAGAGCGCAATGATGATAGAGAAGATGATAGTAGGGCTAGATCGTAGTGTAGGACAACATGGTACAAAATGAGAGGGACATGCTTTATAAGTTTGGCCCCGGGCACTCTTTGAAGTATGAACTTATTAAGTTATAAAACCTTATATTGATATAAAACAAATGTTTAGGCAATACTTACCAACCTGTGCACATGCCATAAACCATGTCAGAAGACATGGCATTTGCACTGTTCACGGGTGGGCGTCCCTTGCTCATGATCTGGACATGCATAGCTGGTAGTAAAAACGAAAACAGTTGAAGTGAAAATAGTTTCAGGCACACAAGTTCAAACATGTGTGCATGTGCAACTTTGCCATGGAAAATCTTCCTTTTATGGAACTTGTAAAACACAGGCATTTCATGGCTCACCAGAAAGCACGAGTTAATGATCCAGGGCACTCTGGTCCATGCACTACTCTCAATATGGATGACACAAAGGATGCTTGGTCTCCCCCGTAAAGCAACACGAGACTAGGAGGACCACACTTGGGTGGCCAAATGATGATAGCCATTGTGAGAGAGACCTTGTAGATGCTTAAATTGGTGCAAGATGGTTAGAAATGTAAGATACGAGTAGAGAAGCATTGATAAGGTAAGGTATGTCAAGTGTGCTAATCTTTTTCTAGTTTGGATAATATAAATATAAAATATGGTAAATTGAAAAACATTTTGTACAGATAATGCCTGAAGCCTGCATGGGAAAGCATATGGGATGCATCGCTGAGGCATAGAGGGTGCTTAAGAAGGTTTAGGACAAATAGGGAACATCATTGAAAAACATTTTGTACAGATAATGCATGGGAAAGCATATGGGATGCATCGCTGAGGCATAGAGGGTGCCTAAGAAGGTTTAGGACAAATAGGGAACTTCAAAATTTATATAGAAGCTTTAGCTTTTTGTATGGTGCACTGTACGGCCCTATGGTACGCGTGTGGCACGCAAAGTTCCATATGGATAACAAAGTTGATCATGAGTATTTCCTGCAACTATGAATTGGTGAATTTGATGGTCATCATGACAATTGTTCAAGTTTTTTACTTGGTGAGCTATTCTCACCTCATGGATGTTATGCAGGTCATGTCTCCTATAGAATTTTCAATGAGGAAGGTGATATGGAGATTCTGTGAATCTTTTTGCCTTTTCGGGGGGAGATGATCTCTTTTTAGTTTTAGGAGTCTAGACAGGGCCAACCATTTCTTGATGCTTGGATTGCTGAGATTTTTAATTATTGAGCAGCTTGTCATTAAAAGAACTGTTGCGTGTGCTTCCTTTACAAAGAGTGCTTTATTTTATTTTTAGAGACTAGGATACAGTTTTTTTTTGGGATTTGTGTTGATGGTTTTTTTTTTGGCTTTCGTGATGTAGATCCCTTTACAGACAATAGAGGCTCAGAAAGACAAGGTATTTAATTTGTTTTTTTAGAACTCTTATCTTTAATGTCGTCATTTTCTTTTCAGATAAAGAATTCAAGGACTGGAACGCATAATAAGAATACAAATCGTGAAGGAATATTGCGTATAGTTTCAGATCTTTGAAAAAACAAATAAGAGGAACATGCTAGTATGCAGTTTAGAAGTTTGTGTTTGAGGGAAGGAAACTTTGTTAGCTCAGTACATCTAAATGTACTTCCTAGGAGCTGTATGTGCCCCTACATGTATGCTTCTTAGGAGCATAACAGGCTCCGCTTGGTCTTTTATGTCCGCTTAATGGCGAGATGCTTGCACCTACCTCCAAAGGTTGTATTATGAAAATGCTTGTATCTAATGAGAAACCATGTGAGGCTTCTCTGGTTGACCATCTCTTACATGTTTGAAGCTTCTCGGTGTGCCATCTTTTCTCTGTACTTGCAGGTGTTCGTGATTGTGAGCTCTCTCTCTCTCTCTCTCTCTCTCTCTCTCTCTCTCTCTCTCTCTCTCTCATCTGGGCAACCAACATACTCCTTTCATGTGAAATCTTAAGAAAAGCAGACTAGAATCTCGCTTCATGCATCACCTCTATGTCCCTTGTTGGTTTAGGGTAGCTTTGATACCAACCATAAGGGGATTGCTGTGACAGAATCCTTCCAAGATCTCCTAATCATAGGACAAGCACAGGTTTAGTATCCACATTAGGGTTTAGTATCCACATTAGGGTTTTGCAGGCTAGCTCATCACCCAACCATAGATCTTGTACACAGGATCTCCTTGAGCATAGGGGCTATGTGGAGCAATCTTATTGACGGAGTACATCGACTTAGAGGACCGACACGGTTTACACATAATGTTTACATAGTCACACTCCATCCCATCCACTTATTAGAGTCACACTCCAGCCCATTAGGCACCTACCTCATTGTCTAGTGCATTCTAGCTTCTATTAGAATGTAGCTTCCTAGCTTCGATTAGAATATAGCCTCCCCTCTTAGAGTTCTAGATTAGCCATCGAAGCTTCCTTCACAAGAGCACACGGGTGTGGGGTCATAGCCATTTATTGTATCACATTAGTAATTCACATTAGTATACACTCCACGTTGTGTCCTCTTACAGTCCCATTCTGCCTTGGCTTGGGCTATGTGGGTGTTGCGTCCTGTGTCTAGAGAAAGTTCTTGATGAACCATGGAACCTGGTCGATGCAGGATCTTGAGAAAGATCATCATGAGGTGATGTACATCATCATGTACCACACGATGGCAGGAAGAACATGGTTGGCCACTCCCACCTGGCTTGCCAAGAAGACTAACTGAGTGCTCTGGTGTAGAAGCTCTCTGCGGATGCTGAAGAGGAGGATCCCTGCACAAAGGAAATGTCGATGCCGAACTTGAAGCCAAGATCCACCTTGGGGTGTCTTAGGGGATCCATCGGAACCATTCACTGGCCGGGAGTCTGAGGTGGAGTGGCACTCACTTAGAAGCCAGACCATTTGTTTGAGTTGATCGATGCATCTTAGGGGGCTTAGGGGGAGGCAAAACTCCTACGACTGTGCTTCAAGAGACCTCAATGCAGCCCAAAGAAAGAGGCTTGAATGGTGCTCCAAATTGGCTGTGGGTGTCCCAAACCATTATTCTTGTAATTCACAGCAATGTTTTGCTCTCGAGGGTTATGAAATTCCTCCAAACTCAGCCTCAAAATCAAAACCGTTCTCTGAGAAAATTCAAAGTTTTGGGCATAAAAGGTCACAAAATTTCAGCAGTGGTGATTGTTTCAGGGAGCCCAAACGTGGGGCATAGCGTTCTCCATGATTGACACAAGCATTTGGTGCCGGGGGAAGCTTAAATGAGAGAGAGAGAGAGAGAGAGAGAGAGAGAGAGAGAGAGAGATTGAGATTGTAGCCTAGCCTGTGGACCACATATGATCCATATGATGGCATTGAAGTGCAAGGAGTGGGACTTGAACCCAAGTTATCTTAATTAAAAGCCTGATGTCTAAACAACTGCGCATGCATGCAAGCATGGAGAGAGAGAGAGAGAGAGAGAGAGAGATTTTCAAAAGACCCTAAGGATCTATGAGCTAAAGAGTAATGCAATAGCTCCATGAAAATACCGATCCATGGGAAAAGCTGAAAACAGAAAAAGAAACTAGCTACCTATACTATTAACATGTGTGTCGATGAAAAGGTAGGACAGGTAGCCATGTAGCTGGGTGGGAGGAGATTGTCGGACCATGAAAAATCGTTAAAAGTGCAAATAACAGGCTCAGTGGCTTTGGTTAAAAAAAAATGCAAGAAATCTGTGGAATGTGAATGATGGCTATTGAAAGTAAATGAACAAAAATAATAATTAAGCTCTCTTGTGCTCCAATGCACACATTTTTACATGATTATTGCCTTTCTTGCTTGATCAGGTCCTGTGCGCAGACTGGTGGAAGCATGACTGCATTGTTAGTGGGGGCACAGATAGCCAATTGCAAGTATTTTCTAAATTGCAAATAAGCTGAGAAAACGTTAATCAACCGGGCTGTTTTGATTTTAAGGCCATTCAAGGGAAGAGAAGGCATTTAATAGTGTTTTTTAAATTGAAGATTGGTGTCTAATGAGCAGAATCTTTGTTGTTAGACAAGGGAATTTTGTAGTATGGAAAGATGTTTCTAGACAAAGCGGCATAAAGCTGTGAAGATACAGGTACAGTTATCATGGTCAGGTTAAACAAGCTAGGAAGTAACATTCTTTACAGCCATCATGAGGGCGGTGACATTCTATCACTTGAAGCTGGCACAAATCTAAAGCTAATCAAATGGGGACGTGCGGATTTCCAAAGAAGCTTTGATGTACTGGTATTGTCTTTTTTTTTCTTTTTTTTCTTTTTTTTTTGGGGGGGGGGGGGGGGGGGGGGTGGAATTGAAACTCAGAAAAAGGATATTTTAGCATCTTCTTTTCCCCTGTTCCACGTTTCCTCTTAATAAGATCAGTAGGAAAGTAACGATTGATTGGATTATGATATGCCTGCGTCAAGATAGGTTACAGGTTGTGTATATGATGATTTCAAGCTTACTGCTGTAAGTCGGTTTCTGTGTCATTTTTGTCTTTTTGGTTGCAAGAGCTTCGTTTCTCTAGTCCCATGCCTTGTGATCTGAGAAAAGGGGAGTGAAGGAGGCCGGGGGTGTGTGGATGTGTGTTATGAACTGTTTGGACTAGTAGCAGCATATAGTAATAGGAATTAGTGATGTTTTTTTTTTAAATTCAAAATTTCTCGAATATATAGGTCAGTTCCTTGAACAAATCAAGTATAGATATTTAAAATTATGCAACATCGAAAACTAGGTCAATGTGATGAGCAGTACCCTCAAACAATCGTATATAGTTCAAGAAGCATGATTGTGAGGTGTTCACAAACTACTTTACAAACTTGCTCCTTTCCTAAAGAGGAATAGGTATAGATGTGGGGGGCTCTGGCCATCAATGCAAGAGGTGGATTATTTAAAATGGACCACCAATTCTTGAAGGAAGGGATGATAGTGAACGAACAATGGATGTGGCTTGAGGTTGTAATCCGGACTGCCTGGTTGAATGTGTAATCTGAGGCGAAATTGCAATGAGGTCTCTCCGTTGTAACCCTCCATACATTTGAACAAAAGGACGAAGAATAAATTTTGTATTGTGCTTTCTTCTTCCATTTACGAGGTATTCAATGAGGTGCATGTCAAATTTTGCAACCACCTAGAGACCATAGTTGTAATTGATCTAAGGATACTTGATTGAGCCACCACTATGGTGGATATTCTGTATCTCGTGTTGAGCTTAGCAATGTCACCAATGACCATGTTGTTGCAAGGAAGCGTGGCATCCATTGCTCGTGGAGTTGCCTCTCGATGGTGTTGGAGTATGTCTTGGATCTGCAATTTGATAAGTAGAAGGGTTGGATCCTTGGATGCAGGGGTGTTTGGCTCTTTGAAAGGATTGCACTCTCTCACTAGTGATCAAATGGGTGTATGGATCTTGCGAGTGGGTGGGGTGTAGTCCCCCCTTAATGTTCACTAACTAGGCCTCCTCAAACCCACCCAACCTTAGGTCCTAGTAAAAGCACTCAATAGAGTGCTCCTCTATTAAAAGAAGGTAGAACTCCTTCAAATCCACCTCAAGCAAGGATTTAGGATAAGATGAGCCAACTAAATGTAGACGTTCGTAGAGGAACAACAAAACCCCTGGAAATGGGATTATGAACACCACCACATTCGACACCACCATAAACTTTATGAAAATGGCATTAAACTGCCAAGGACCTTTGGGTGAAGCTCCAGTGAAGGAGTCCACTATAATGAAGGAGCAGGATCAAGAACCTCAAGGTTCACTCCCTCAAGTAGTGCTTAATTGTCAGATGCCATAATGTTTCAAACATTCCGATGTCAATCCTGAGCTGGATTTGTCACAAGCTAGCCAAAGTTAAACAGCCTAACAACCATAGTTATATGGCAATCAGGATATGTATCTTTTGCTCTCTACCATTAGGAACAAGCATTCCACAACAGCAGAAAACACCAAATAAAAAGTACACAACATAATGTTTTAAACATTCCGATGTCAATCCTAAGCTGGATTTGTCACAAGCTAGCCAAAGTTAAGCAACCTAACAACCATAGTTATATGGCAATCAGGACATGTATCTTTTGCTCTACCATTAGAAACAAGCATTCCACAACAACAAAAAACACCAAATAAAAAGTACACGACATAGTGCAAGCACCACTTTCTACAAGAGCCCATTATATAGCTTCTTCTCACCCACAGAACCAAGTTCCAGTTCCTCTCTGTCTGGAGGAAAAGCAAGGAACACATGGAAGGATAAAGAGATAATGGTTGGGACTACCTCAAACCTAAGGGATCCATAAGAGCATTCACAATGTGTTCTCACTAGCCGCAACAAACCTACAAGTTCAAAGCCATGCTAAACCCATGGGGTGAGAAATTTCAAACCTTGAAACAAAGGGATTTAGACAACCACTTCCTTACATTCCTTATAATCCATGACCACATAAACATGTAGTAAACATGCCTAGGATGGCGTTTGAAATGGACTGGGTGGTTGCCACCACAAACATAGCACGTAGAGGCTCAGCATTGGGTAAAACCAAGCCAATCGACATCTCAAGGACAATGACCAAATTTTAGAGAACTAGAGATCCCATTTAGTACTTAGAGAAGTTCGATCAAGTTTGCAAGGCCATGGGAAGGATTGATGATCCCACCAAGATCTACTCATTTAGACTTTGCCGTGAAGGCAAAGTAGGCTAGTGGTTTAGGTCTCTAAATCCACTTACAAAGGCCATCTATAAGGCCTTGAGACACACATTCATTGTGGGATCCTCACCCACTAGAAGACCCATTATACAAATTTAAAACCTCAAGTAAGAGGAAGGAAAGCCAATGCATGACTCATAGCTAGAACCAAGTATCTTCACACAAGATGTAGCACCTTGCGAAATGCTAGATGACTTATTACCCATTGATCAATTTACAATCAATTTTAGGAGAAAGAGGCTTCATGACCATCTCTACAGGTCTTGTCACTACATCTTTGTTAAATTTTGCACTCGCGACACAATAGACCTAGTACACAATCTCCAACACAAGTATGTAAAAGTTATCCAACTGAACCAAGAGGTAGGGATGCATCATCTAAAACCCCAATGGCTAAGGGTGCCCAACCAACACTATCCTAGTTCCTAGTCAAGGACATGTGCATGGACACGTTGGAAGAGAAATTTGTTCAACCGATTAGGCCAGTAGTGATAGGGCCTCCCCCAAGGGCAACCTTAAGGCTAGCCCACCAGAAGCTAGACACCCACACTTATTTCTACAAGGAGAGATGATTTTGTGTGCACGTTGCTGTTGAAACCGTACAAGTATAGATTTTCCATTGTTGAGGCAAAGACATCAATAGTTTTATGCTCATAACCATGACATAGCTCATTGTTGGTACTAAGGAAACCCAACAAGATGGAATCCGGCGTGACGATAGATGCTCCCTCCTGCCAACGCAACCATTGGCTTTACCAGCCCCTTTAGTGACAATAGATGCTCCCCGTGCCAAGGTAACCATTAGCCTTACCAACCCCAATAACCACTCCTCAACAATTAGCATAAGCGAGATCCCATGTGTGCCTACCAAAACCCCTTATTAGTGAGAGGCATGTATAGACCCCTACAATTTCCATATCCACCTCCAGTATTACCACCTCAATTGGTTCCTCCAAAATGTGACCCTATTGGTAGAAAAAGAAACTCAAGAATAAGAGAGTTATCAGTCTTAAGATCCATATTAGATGCATTAGTATGATCTCTATGGGTATCCTGAACAAGCTTTAGCCATAGATACTATGTCTCTCCGTTCAAAGCCATGGTGTAACAAAGAGCAAGGGACCCCAACAATATGGTATGGTCATTGATGTAATGCTTTTGATGGAAAGGCCCAAGTGTTCCAAGCACTCCGAATCCCATGCAAAATCCCAATGTTATTCTTTACGGAGGCACATGTTATAAGTGTGGATCTAACCATGCTTATAAGGATTATCCCACTACAATGAATCACCTCAATGACAAAAGCTTTAATTACCACATCGTTAAACGAGCCTTAATTTGTCAGGTGTATGAGGAAAACTTATTCATATAACCCCCCCTTAAGGCTCCAAGATAAAACGACAGCAGCAATAACGAAGGGAATAAGCTATGCCACAACTAGAACACACTACAAAACTAGTTCTACATTATGAGTTTCACAAGATGGATATACTGTGAACCCTTGCTACCTTGACAAGCATATTACATGCCATGCATATCACCATTGGCTAGCTACAGGCATCATCCACCGTCTACGATTTGAGTTTGATGGAGTAGACCATACGCCTCTGGAGGCAAGGGTATGCAAAATTTGCACAAGGTCGAGACATAGGAACGTTTAAATGCCGATTTTATTATGAGATTTATTGTAGAATTTCTCTTCCAAGACGGATTCAACTCCCTCTCACAAGTTATGCATCATGAGGACCAAAGATGCTTGTGTCTATACCTACAGGCGTTCGGCACCATCGAAAAGACCATGCTCGGATAGCACCGAGTCAAAGCCAACATAGACTCCACCCTGGTGAAACAATCTATGAAGTAGGTCTAAAAATGATTTTAGACATACTTGGTCTGCTTAAGTATGACAAATAAGTTTTTTTTTAAGTTTGAGCTTTTTTATTTATGAAATCCTCTAGAATCATGTATATAGGTCAGGTCTGTGGGTTCATACCTCTAGACTTATGCATGTATAGTCATGTATCCTATACCTGACTTTGACATTAGACGACGTATCATCAAAGAACTTTTCATAAGCAAGAGCAACAAAAGGGAAAGAAAATTTGTCTTACGGCCTTCACATTTCAAAATTTTGATGTTAAAAAGGATGTAAAAGCAATGTTATCATGGATTAGCCAACTTGATGAGTATTTTTCTGAGAGAAATTTTTTCAAGAAAGATAAGGTCAAGTGTGCTACACATCACTTGGTCAAAATTGCAACTCTAAGCCATTGAATGAGTGAGAACATAGGATCAAAAATGCAAATTCATTGCCAGATTAAAGCCTACTCTTTGAGCAAAGATCAATATATCTCAATCACATGCTCTTTTCATGGCGGAAATCTCTTTGGCTTACAATTGTGAGCAAAAGCATAGAGTACCAAGGGATAATAAACCACCTCAAGAATCTCATGCGTTAACAAATTTACAAAGTTTGTTTCTAAGTTTGAGAGGTACACCAATGATAACCAAGGTGCTTTTTTTCCAACCACAATAATAATCGTAGTATTCACAACAACAATAAGAAAGGTGATGACCTCGAATTGTGACATGTTACAATTATCGACAAAAAGGATATATTACATCCAATTGCCCGAAGAAGAAGAAGAAGTCAACAAGTGCACAAGTCAACATGATTGATGGCAAAGATGATATCGAAGACGATGACTTGTCTCTCGAGCAAGAGGGTAATTTCGAATACGAAGATTTTTCAGATGATCCAAATATGCCTAAACCTATTAAAAAGCAAGTTTCACCTCATATGCTTCTAAAAACAAAAGGATTAATTCAGATCAAGGCAGTAAATATATTGCATGATGATGGTAGTACGCATGATTTTATTTTCAAAAAACTTGTGCATGCTCTTAAATTGAATGCTATTCCTTCAAAATATAAAATCAAAATTGCTTTTCAAGGAACACTAAGGAAATGAATGATGTAGTTTTTTCTGTTGTACCATATAGTCAACCTCACTTTTTTAGTTGCATCTTTGCATTTATATGATGTTATTCTTGGTATGCCATGGATACATAAGCACAATCCTCACATTGATTATGATTCTCATGGCATATCTTTTGAATTTAAAGTAAGAAGAAATTCAATCTCACATTGAAGACCTACTTAATAGAAAACTTATTAGGCCTAGTACTTCACCATATCGAGCACCTGTTCTACTCGTCAAAAAGAAGAATGAAATGTTTCATATGTGCATAGACTACCGAGCTTTAAATAAGAATACCGTCAAAAATAGATATCCCATTCTACATGTGGATGATCTCTTAGATAAGTTAAGAGGAGATGAAGTATTTTTCAAAATTGATCTTAAGCTAGGCTATGAGGTTAGAACGTTGAGGATGTCTGTAAGATCGCTTTTTACACGCAAATGGGTCATTATGAGTTTTTAGTAATGCCTTTTGGACTTATTAACGCTCTAGCTGCATTTAGTCGCATAATGAACCATATATTCCTAAAGCACTAGAATGTCTTTTGGACTTACTAACGCTCCAGTTGCATTTAATCGCATAATGAACCATATATTCCTAAAGTACTAGAATTTCGTAGTTATTTTCTTTGATGACATCTTGGTCTTTATCAAAGACGAAGATGAGCATGAGAAACATTTAGAGATAGTATTCAATCTTTTGAAAGAAACTCAATTCTATGCTGCTAACCCAAACAAGAGTGAGTTCTTTCAAAATGAAATTAAATACCTTGGACATATTGTGCTGTATAAGGAATATATTTATGTTCTTACTATAGATTTTTTGAATTTTTTTTTTGCTTACAAAGTATATTATTTGACTTAATTATTGAAAAAGGCTAATTTTTTTCTTTGGACTGATATACATGAAAAATCTTTTAATGCACTTAAGTACGCATCTCCCATGCACCTATATTAAGTACGCACTTCCCATGCACCTAAATTTTTTCTTTGGACTGATATACATGAAAAATCTTTTAATGCACTTAAGTACGCACTTCCCATGCACCTATATTAACATTATCTAATTTCCTTAAACCATTCTTTGTGGTAGTAATAACTGATGCTAATTGATATGGTATTGGTGCCATGCTTATGTAAGATAACCATCCAATTGCTTTTGAAAGTAAATTAAAACCATATGAGCTTAAGTATAGTACTTATGATACATAATTGATTGATGTTGTTCATGCATTGAAAATTTGAAAACATTATCTTGTAGGTTCTGAGTTTATCATTAAAATGGATCAATAAAGTATTAAACATTTTCGTTCACAATATTTAATATTAGATAAATATATTAAGTGGGCATCTTTTATTCAAAGTTTTCAGTCAACTATTCAATATACACCTAGATGTGAAAACGTTGTTGTTGTTGTTGATGCTTTGAGTACGAGACTAATATATCTATTTTTGAAGGCATTTCTTTTTATAACATGAAAGAAACAGATGAAAATGATTCTAACTTTTCTGATGCATACAACAAGATGAAAGATAATGAGTGGTCACTTCAATCGGATTATTCATATGATGATGGTTTTCTTTTCTTTCAAAAGAAATTATGCATTACTAGTCCATTTAGGCAAGATATTATTGAAGAATCTCATTTAGGCAAGCTATTACTAGTCCATTTAGGTAAGTTATTATTGAAGAATCTCATCAACCACCTTTGGTTTATCATAGAGGAGCATCATCTACTTTTTAAATAGTTGCCAGAGATTTCTTTTGGCCTACTATGCTTAAAGATATTGCTAAGTTTGTGTTTGAATGTGTTGTTTGTCAAAAGATTAAGAGTCATAAGGGAAAGAAATTTGGTTTACTTATGCCTTTATCTATTCCTAATGAACCATGGAAACAAATAAGTATGAATTTTATTACTGGTTTTTCTTTGACTACTAACATAAGAATGATATGATTTGGATTATAGTAGATAGATTTGGCTACTAACATAAGAATGATATGATTTGGACTATAGTAGATAGATTTGGCAAACATGCTTACTTTATTACTTGCAAAAAGACATTGACTGCTTATCAAGTTGCACATGTTTTCATTAAATAAGTGTTTGTATATTATGGTTTACAAAAGAGTATTATTTTTGATACAGATAGAAAGTTTTATAGTGACTTTTGGACTACTTTATTTGATAATCTTGGAACAAAACTTGATTTCTCTACTGCTTTTCATCCAAACTTGAGAGAGAGAGAGAGAGAGAGAGAGAGAGAGAGAGGAAGGTGAAGGGACACTCATCATGGATGTACTCCCCACTCTTTACACAATGAGAAACTGTAACAAACACTTTTCAAGATTTTACAAGGTACATGGGCCGTTAAAAGAAGACTCACAACAATTATCACAACGGTACCCCTTCTACAGAAATATAGAGGTGTTGTATATTGGAGAAAAAGCACATATCCAAAAATAGTTATGGTTATTGACATGTTGGCTTAGTACCATGGTGTCCTAATCTGATATAGATATCGACTGATCTTCTTTTTATTACTCCTCCCATGCATTTGATATCAAAACACCATTAAAAATGGAGCTACTTTACCTAACACTCAAAGATAACAATAAAAGAGGATTTTGAAATTATTAACCCTCACATACCAAAATTTTAAAAGTAGTCCCCTATAGTAAGCCTTAAATTTAAGTGCAGTCTATCCTAGTACTAAGGAAACATAGAACCCAAGAGGTTGTGAGTGGCCTCTCTTTGTGTCCTTTCTATTGGATGTTGGAAATCCAGCACGAAAAAGTTGAAATTGGCCTTAAATGGAAATAGTGTTGGGGGGTGCACATCATTTTTAGCATCGCTATTTAACATAAGGAAAACAAAAATGAACCCGACGTGAATCGAACACGCAACCTTCTGATCTGGAGTCAGACGCGCTACCATTGCGCCACGGATCCGATGTTGTAAACCGTCATTTCTCTTTCTTAATATTTCAATTCTTTTCTCAAGTAATGAATCTACTTTAGAAAGCGAGTTGTTCCACTTTATCTGCTGAGTTACGTGCGAGTGAGCAAGCGCGCGTGTGAATGTGCCTCAACTTGTGCGCCCTTTATCATGAGAAGGAGGGTCTAAACAAACCTGAGAATAATGAAGCTCAGGCTTGATTTTCCATTGTATTATTGTCCTTCATCTAGCACTTTCGAAATAAAAGAACCTTTCAAAAAAAAATGTATAGCAAATTTTTATGTATGCCTTATATATATATATATAGATGTGTGTGTGTGTAAAAGCACAACTCAAATCTTTATAGAAATTGGTATAAAACTTGGGCAAAAAAAGAAAATTTGTATTGCATCCTTTTTTATACATCTTGTATATATACAAACAAAGTTTAAATCCTTTTTTATACATCTTGCATCCTTTTTTATACATCTTGTATATATACAAACAAAGTTTAAATCCTTTTTTATACATCTTGTATATATACAAACAAACTTGGGCAAAAAAAGAAAATTTGTATTGCATCCTTTTTTATACATCTTGTATATATACAAACAAAGTTTAAATCCTTTTTTATACATCTTGTATATATACAAACAAAGTTTAAAAGCTTGAGATGAAAATAGAGAATAAACTTTACAAGGTATAAAAATTGAAGCCGGAATATACATAGAATTTCACTCAAAAGTAAGAAAAGGCATAACCTCAAAGCATAGTTTTTTCATGACAATCCACAAAAATCAAACATCATAGATCCTGTGCTCTTTTGCATCCTTACAAAATTCAAAGACTCAATATCCGAGTCAACATTGTCCAACATTGGACCTATCAATGATACTTTGATTAGATCCTATCATCGAGAGTCTTAATTGTTAGCTTGGTTCACATCATGTCCTTTATCAAGTTCTGCTTTGAAAATTCAATCTCACATGCCATCGTTTGCTAGCATACTACTTCAACATGTTGGGAAAGCTAACTTGCCAATCTTTCATCTTGTAAAAATTTCCCCTTACACCTTGCATACAGTAAAGCCCTCACAATTTAAATACAAAGTATCAACAAATGTATACAATTCCCATTCACATGCCTTTTCATCAATCAATAAGAATGAGTTCTCCTTACTATATTGAAGATGTTGGAAGAGTTTACCAAACCATCACTGTATTTCTTACAAGCATTTTCATCAATCAATAAGAATGAGTTCTTGTTACTATATTGAAGATGCTACAAGAGTTTACCAAACCATCGCTTTACATCTCCTTCTCTTCTTGCTTCATCTTGAGTATAATGGCATGGACTAAATGACTTTACTACATTAAACAAAGGGAGGTCAGGGAAATGAGCATTCAATCGATCCACAAGTGCATGAATATATTCTTTAGTCAATGTAACACGACTCTCCATGGATCCATCTATACAATGATAATATTACCTTATTGCACCATTTGATGACCTTTTCATTTCTCCATATAGTCAAACTAGTAGGAATCAAACCAATAAGTCATACAAAAAAATATGCACACTGAAAATCGTTCCCTTGTTGTACCATTCAGTGACCTTTTTGATTCTCCATATAGTCAAAATAGCAGGCATTCTTTTAATAACTTGACCACAAGGTAGGGGGGACCACCTTATGCTATGGATTTGGAGAACATGGTGTGCATCATAAAAGAGTGGTTATCAAACATCATAAGATAAGATAATCACAAATATAAGACTCCTTGATTACAAGAGACAACACAAATGTTAACAAGGAGTATTCCCAATCTATTCACAAGAGAACAAGCATAGAAGGCTTGCCTCTAGAATAGATGACTACTCACACAAAGAAATGAAGCTTCCATAAGTAAGAGACAATGACGAGTATCGTTGCCACAAAGGCTCACTTCTCTATTGCTCTCCAAAGGAGTAAACCACAAAGGCTACAACAAGGAAGTGACTACCCACATAGGGTGTGGGGGTATTTATACATCAAGCCAAAGGGGGGGGGAGGGGAGGGGTGCCTAGATCAATTAGGCATGCCACTTGCCTCCACAAGATCATCCTCCACCACATATCCAAAAGGTGCCTAAGATATTTAAGATCACCTTGTACCACTATGATTAATCATATCATAGTCCCATAGCTTACAAAGTATTAAAACCACCCACCTAAGGTAGTGTGCCTACAACTAATGTAGATCACATCTTTCAATACCCTCTCTTGATCTACATACTAACCTCACAGGGTGTGTAGACCAAGACTCACACAAAGTGAAAAATATAAAAGATAATTTGCCAACTGGCTATCATAGAGATACAATTGACCAATGACAATAATGAAGATCAAATAGGACACCTTTAGAACAAGGTGTCTACATAGTTTGCTTCATGTTTTGTAGGTTCTTCTTTCTTGCCTTTAGCTTCATTTGCCTCATCTCTCTTCTTCTTGCAGCAATCCTTGACGACATGGCTCTTCTTTTTGTAGTAGAAACAAGACCTTGCAGTCTTTAACTTTTTCTTTTGACCATCCATCAACAAGGCTGTCTCACTTGGGTGCTGAGGGTTTGTTATATCACTAGTAGGAGAAGTAGTTGAAGTAGAGGCTTTCCTTCCTTCCAAGCTTGTCTCCTCGAGAATGAGTGAAGACGATACAGTGACAAGAGTTAGATTAGGTTGATTTGCAATGACACTAACACATTGCTCATATGCTACATGAATACTTGCAAGAAAAATGAAAATAGCCTCCTCTTCTTGAACTACTACACCAGCTCTAGTAAGCTGGTCTATTAGACACCTTATGTCATTAATGTGAGAGCCACTATGGTCTTCTCCTCTTTCTCCAACCTGTATAATTTTTTTCTTAAGAAAAGACGAGATGCATCATTTACTTGACCAAAAATTGCTCTTAATCTTAGCCAAGCATCATTAGAGGTAGGGGAGGAATTGACTTGATGTATTTGGTTATCACTCAAGCCATTGATAATGTATGAGGGGGCTTTGCATCATTTCTCTCCCATTTTGTAACCATATCAAGGTTCCCTGCTATTGGTTTCTATATGTCAAAGCCATTTGCATCTTGATGGGCCAAGTGTGATACTTAGATCCATCAAACCTATCTCCCCTTTTGAAATACCCATTTCTGTTGCTCCCCATTGTTATAAGATGAGAAAACTACCCTCTCTGAACCCTTTATAGATGAGGGTTTGTACAACAAAAGAAGACAAGAGTACTACTACTCTTCTTGCTTCACAAAGAAGTCGCCCCCTCACCATATAAATCCAAATTTTTACTTCAAAAATCTGTGAATCCCCAAGACCTAGCTGCACTGTAATAGGATGGAGCTTTCTTCCCCTTAGTTACCAAGCTATCTCTTCAAATATTTGCTCCTAGATCTCGCTTTCGGTTTTACCACACTGGTGAGTCACATGAGCATGCCATCCTTTCTCTCCATGAAAAAAAATGCACCACTAATGAGGGAAAGTGCTTTATAATACAAGGACTTTTGTTTACAATGATTTTTCTCCCTTTTTTTTCCCTGTTTCTCCTTTTTTTTTTCTTTCCACTCACAAAGAGTGTGAACACAAATGTTGAAACGAATTAGCTTCACACCACAACAAGAGAATTTTGAAAAAAATATTGTTGATGAAGGCTTGAATAGCTAACTAAGGCAAAGACCCAAAAATGGGACGAGAAACAGCCTGCTGGCCGATTCCGTTTGAAGTTACAGTTTGCTCGCCGCCTCTGCTTTGGAGAAGGTGAAATGCTTGCTACTTTGTTGGTCACCACAAGAAGCACACAGCCGCATGTTGGAGAAGCTGATCTTGAGTTAGATTTTGGCTCACATAGAGTTTACTTGGTACTTGAAGATAACCTTACTCTTCTCACTCCCAGCTTACACAAATTCTTGCACAAAGTAGCCTCTTATCATATAGAGATTTGATCACATAGATCTTGAGAGACTCCTCTCTCTCTCTCTCCCTCTCTCCTCACACAAAAGAAATTGTGAATCTCTCTTCTCAAATAAATGAAAAAAACTCTCTCTCACTTCCTCTCTCGATTGCCACCATCATTAAGAGAAAATAAGATGTAGCTCACCTATGTGAAAAACAACACCCACAATGGTGTTACACCCAAACAAACTCTCTCTCTCAATCTTGTTGATTTGCCATTAATTAAAAGGCCAGTTTATGAAGATGAGAATTAGTATCACTTCCACAAGATTTCCCTAATCCCAACATGTGCTACTCAAATGGAGATTAGTTAGAAATACAAGGAGTATATTCCCACAACGAATAAACTTGCCAAAATCTTCCCACAAACAATGACAAGCTCAACTCACAAAGAGTTAGCTACAAATAAAGAACTTCACAAAGAAGATTAACAACACATCCCACTACTTCACCCATGATTCCCACACATGAAATGAAGGCCTAGGAAAGAAGCTCTGATACCATGTTAGAAGAGTGGTTAGCAAACATCATAAGATAAGCCAATCACAAATATAAGACTCCTTGATTACAAGAGACAACACAAATGTTAACAAGGTGTATTCCCAATCTATTCACAAGAGAGCAAGCATAGACGGTTTCCCTCTAGAATAGATGATTACTCACACAAAGAAATGAAGCTTGCATAAGCAAGAGATAATGACTAGAGTATTGTTGCCACAAAGGCTCACTTCTCTATTGCTCTCCAAAGGAGTAAACCACAAAGGCTACAACAAGGAAGTGACTACCCACATAGGGTGTGGGGGTATTTATACATCAAGCCAAAGGGGGGGGGGCGCCTAGATCAATTGGGCATGCCACTTGCCTCCACAAGATCATCATCCACCACATATCCAAAAGGTGCCTAAGATATCTAAGATCACCTTAGACCACTATGATTAATCATATCATAGTCCCATAGCTTACAAAGTATTAAAACCACCCACCTAAGGTAGTGAGCCTACAACTAATGTAGATCACATCTTTCAATATCAACTTGTATAATGTCTAAAATATCCATTTACTCATCGTTTCTCTTTGAGGAATTGTTAACCCAAGAGTATAACTTGTTGGCAAGCTTTTCCATGAACATGAGCTCAAGAAACATTTCTGAAGCATCTGCAACATGCCTCATGATGTGCAATGTAATGCTCTCATATCAAGTCAAGAGCATCATTCTTCAACAAAGTTACAAACCCAATTTCACATCCCATCATGTCAGAGGCACCTTCTATAGCCACACATACCAACTTTTGTGCACATGGACCTCATTTGCATTAAAAAATATTATAAATTATCTTCTTTATGCTATGGATTTGGAGAACATGATATGCATGTGACTTGCATAATTTCTAAAAGATCCATTCCTTATGCTATGGATTTGGAGAACATGATGTATATCAACTTGCATAATGTCTAAAAGATCTTTTGTTAACCCGAGTAAAACTTGTTTTGGCAAGCTTTTCCACGAACATGAGCTCAAGAAACCTTTCTGAAGCATCTGCAACATGCCTCACTATGTGCAATGTTATGCTCTCATCAAGTTAGGCATATCATTCTTCAATAAAGTTACAAACCCAATTTCACATCCCGTCATGTTAGAGGCACCATTTGTAGCCACACCTACCCACACCTACCAACTTTTCTGCACATGGACTTGATTTGCATAAAAAATCTTCTAAATTGTCTTGCATGTTCCATCTACAATTTTCAAGAGACCACAGTACTCTGAATGCTTTACCCTAAACCTTTGGATTTCATATAAGTGGCATAAAAAATTAAATGTAATTCTAATCCACGATCGATAGTGTCATCAAGCATAATTGTGTAGCAAGGAGCCTCTAGCAAAGATATTGTTTGCACCTCTAGAAGTTTAGTGGCTATAGCATAAAGAAATTGATATCCACAGTACCGACTTATATATGATGAGAAATATATACTTTTTAGCATATTTGGAACCTTCAAAGACATGGCAAGACTACATAAGTCTTCATATGTAGCTATGGACAAATCCCTTTGTGTGACAAAGTACATGAATTTCATTATTGTAATGACCCAAGATTTGTTAACATCATCCATCTCAGCAACATCCATCGCAATGGGATTAGTTTGTTTGTCTATATCACATGACCATTTAGCCATCACGGTTTTGTGGCCACTAGAGGAAGCAACATGAAATTTTATGGCATCATACTAAATAGTAACACAATCATCCCCAATTCCCCAAGGGCCATGCATTTAGCCACAGTTCATGACAAATTTGTCTTCTTTTTGCAAAATAGTTCTTAGCCAAAGAAATTTGTCCTTCCACTCTTTACAGAACTTTCTTTTTGGGAACTCACATGATGCTAGACTAGCCAAATCAATACCATTCATGTCCAAGTCTTCATTTATTCCTCGTTCAAATTAATGTCTCTTTCATTGTTATAATTTTGGGATCTACACTTTCTTGAATATTTCTAGAGGGTACATTCCATCCAAACAATACACTTCTTGAATATTTTAAGTGGATACATTCCATCCGAACAATACACTTCTTGAATATTTCTAGAGGGTACATTCCATCCAAACAATACACTAATTGTATTTTTCCTCCTTTTTGGGACCCACATAAGATTTTTAAATGCCACCTAATCCATATATACATATTTAATGCTTTGTGAAGAGGGAAACAGAGACAAAGAGAGTTGGATCGTCTCTTACTTGTTAAGAAAATTTAGGCAAAGAGATTTCCAATGGTGATGTAGAGTTGGATGTGTCAATGCTTGATCCTTATGATGAAGACCCTTCAAAAATCACAAGTAAATACTTTTATTAATTGCTAATTCATAATAATAAAAAATCTTCTAATCTTCTTTTGTCATAAACAAATGAACAATCATGACTTGAGAAATTTACAAAATTAAAAAGATTTCATAAATACCTTAATGCTTGGAATGTGGATGTTGTGAGTCCAACATTGGGCTTATTGAGGCAAAGTGAGAACATGAACTAGTCCTCAAAATGGTAGAAACTTGATCAAGAAAGTTCTCTAAATGAAAATGTGAAATAAGCTTGATGAAAGCATTCTAGCAATTCTCTTGAGAATTAATATTGAAGGCTTGGCATGCAAATTCACAAATTGCAATACAATATTTTCCTTGGGTAATATTGTGACCATTGAGGGAGGATAATAGCAAAAAATCGAGGAGACATTGTTCTCGGGTTGCAAGGCCCGTTTAAGGATCCAGACAATATCAGATGGTCATGAGATCTACGTAAATTCGGATAAGACTTTGCTATAGTCCAATATGGTCCCAATTATTGAGTTCATTGTGTTCAAGTGGTAACCTCTATCCAGAGTCTGTCTAGATCACCATTAAAGCTTCTTACTTAGAGCACATGGGTAGGTGGACAACCATTAGTTTGTAAATCAAAGTTCAAAAGGAGTAATATTGTTTCTTTCTACAATATAATGGTTTGAATTGTGTAGATCATGCTTCTACTGTTTGTATTTTCTTACATAGTATTAGAGCTTAGGCTCTAGGCAAAGCTTATTTTTTGGCAGTTTGCTATTGAACGTAGATTTGGAGAGCTGGCCTAACATACAAATAACACAATTGCCCGTGCTCATCCTCCACTGTTTGGTGATGGAAAGTTGGATGGAACAAATTACATTCTTTGGAAGTTCAAGATTAGTTCCATTCTTGATTCATATGAGTTATGGAAAATTACAATAAGGGTTGATGCAAAGTCAAGTCCTACTCTAGATCCATAGATCATACCACCAGCTCTTGCTCTCGTAAAAATAAATTATAGTCCCTCGAGCATAGTGCCAATGGGGATATATGATTTCTTTATAAGTATGAGTGTTTCGAAAAGCTCATCATATGTAAATTTGTATATTTTTTTTGAGCAAGGTAGGTACATGATAATTTTTATATGTGGATGAACTCATTATGGCAGGGAACCATGAAGAGAAGATCTAACAAACACATGAGATGTTGAGTTTAGAGTTTGAAATGACAGACCTTGGGCTTATGTATTTTTGTTTGGGGATTGAAGCTTGGTAGAGTTAGATGGAATATATTCATTTCTTAGCAAAAGTATATAAAAGGCATTTGGCATGGCTGAGTGCAAGTCAATGGTTACACCCATGAAGGCTAATGCAAAGCTTTCTATGAAAGATGCTTCTCCACTTGTGGATGACAACATGGTAGTAGCCAGAAAAATATTCTTGTTGAAAATAATATAACTTTATCAACGATGAAATACTTAAACATGCTATCATGAAACTTTGTTTATGACTGGTAAAATTTTTCTAGTTATTACATGGATTAATATTAAAGTTGGTCCAAATTATATCAAACCAAAACTTATTTAAGAATATTTTATGCCTATGGTTATGGCCTTAGTCTCAACATACTATCACTGATGTGAACCCATCTCAAGCTATAGTCTAGTCTTATACGTAAAATTTCTAAGCTATTTATTTATAAAGCCCTTTATTATTATTATTATTATCATAAAAATCCAAAGTAAATAAGTAGTAATAAGGCACCCCCGATAGAGATCAAAGTATTGGCGTAGAGGCCTCTGTTCTTCACAAGAGTATCTAAGAACCGCTAAGTACCTCCTAATTACAATGATAACTTTACTTTAGCCTTTTTATTAGCACATTTTTGAACACAAGGTCCCACCCCATGAAGGTTAAGGCTACAGCCCCAAGGCACTACACTAGGAGCCAAAAGACCTACCAAGATCTAACATGGCAATGGTTATCTTCTTAGTTTCCTTTTTTTGGGGGCTACCGGGCAATAGCCATTTCTTTTTCTTTTTCTTTCTTTCCTTTTTTTTCATACTTTGAGTTTTGTTTTTGTTTTTGATGTCTGCTTTCAAACTTTGGGTCCAATCAGTTTGACTATTTCTAGGACGCGGAGCCTATCTCCTAAGATTCTGCCATGTTTGGTGAGAGTAGAGCTAGATGCATTTACTACGTTACCAAACCTAAGGAACACTTGGCATAACCAGTGTACCGAATTCAATGGGGTTACTCATTAGATTAAGCCTAATGGTAAAAACCAGATCTACGTAGAAATTCATTCAAAATTAACTTCTCTCTAATCCACCCACTCAAATCTGAATGTTGGCAAAAGACCAACATTGGCCATATAACAAGTCTATACTAGGGTTCACCCTATACCTAGATTTTGATTTCAGGATTAAACTACCTGAATTAAATTAATTTTGAGACTTCTATACTGTTTTTCAAAAAAAAATTTAAAAAAACCAAAAAGTATAAAATTATAAAAATTACAAAAATGGTGAAAGAATTGGGGGATTAAGGGTAACAAGAAGAAAAATAACAACATCAAGAATCATACAGAATGCAAAAATGAGCATAAAATGCATCAACAATCCACATATAGAATTGATTTTCCTACTCTAATCTTTCCTTATTAGCATAACCTCATTACTGTTTAAAACAAAAACAATACAAAAGCATTCAAGATGTAATGATGGCTAAGCGATCATGGATCTATTCCTTGATAAGCACCAATTATGGGTGTCCCTAACACCACAGGAAAGGCACATGTGCACTACGCAATGTCATGGGGCATTTCCAAACCACCGTCACAAGAGCACGCAAGGGCTCAAGCAACCAATATACCATAACATTGCCTACAATACATGGTCATAGTATGTCACTTACCTCGTGAATGCTTGGATTCCTCATCCTCATAGGAAGCATCGTCGATGGAACATGTGAGAACTTGACCTCCGTATTGTTGTCGTGCACACAAGAGAAGCTCCACCTTCCTTGCAGCTCGATCTCTCACTCACACACACACTCATACACGTACAGACAAGCACACTAGAGCTCGAATCAAGAAAGGCAAGTGATAAGCAAGAGAATGAGGGGTTAGGGTTGCCTTATCTCCTTGGTTTTCAGGGTTTACACCATTTAGGTGACCAAAGCTAAAAATTAGGTCCTAGGCCTCCTACACCACTTACACTAGTGTAAACCTTATACTCATTGGTACACCCTAATTAAACTATCCCGTGGCATGCCTTTCATATACAAGTGGCAATCGTACATGTAAAAGAATACATTAATGTGAATTTTACCTTTCGAAATCCGTGGTCAAAAGAGGTGAAAATGATGGAGTGTGGCTAGGGTCGATAGCTAAGAGGTCTTCATCGAGGGTTAACAGCATCCTTGAATCCCCTTGAGAATTTAAACATGGTTCAAACAAGAATTTTTAAACAAAGCAGAGGCTCAAAAAAGAGGAAAAAATTTAAGCTTAACTGGCCAACGGTCGAAAGGTCGTAACAACAAGGGCAAAGGGAAGGCTTCATTAGAGAAGTCTTCTGAGAAGAAGTCCGACGCCGCTGACCGGTGAGAAACTAAAGGCAGAGAGGACCTGTAATGATTGTGGCGAGAAAGGCCACTATTGGAGGCAGTGTCCCAAGCAAAACACCGAGAAGGGTGAAGACTCCTCAGCAGAGCAATCATGAAGACTCCAGCTTTTGTGCACCTGGAGGTGATGGACACCGATGTTTCATTTTCTTGAAGGCAAGGAGGAGGTTGGAGGACTCGCTGCTATACGGATACTCGGGAGTGGATTCTAGACAGGGGTGGTTCCAAGCACATGACTCCTTCCCGTTTAGAGTTACAGGATCTCTACAAGTATTCTGGTCACATTCTTACTGGGGATACATCCACTATCCCAGTTCACAGTGAGGGCAGGTTGGAGATAGTTCTCGATGGCAGAGGGGGGAAGCATTCCTCCCAGGTGTTGTATGTTCCCACACTTGGTTTTCATCTATTGTCAGTGCATCAGGTTTGCAAGACTGGCGTACGGGTGGAGTTTGATAAGCATTTTGTTGCTCTCCAGGACAAGGTAATAGGTCAGGTAGTTTGGGAAGGCGGAGTGGAGAATGGAGTTTACAAACTTTTAGCACTCTCTCTCCTAGAGGTCCTCAGTTTTGTGACGAGTGACAGTCTGGTAATCGCCACTTAAGTGTGGATACGCTGCACGTGTGCAGGCTTTCCTGAACCAGATGGAGGAGGATAGCCAGTTGATGTGGCAGCAGTTGGCAAGAACTTTCCAATACAGATGTTGGTAGTTCTTGTGTTTGTCAGTCAGAGGAAACTTTACAGGTAACTTAAGCTTTGATGTCTCGTAGTATTCAGGACAAAGAAACTCCTGTAGATGAGGATATTCTTTCCACAGGGAAAGCCAGGCAGATGGCAGTTGATTACTTGCAGAAGGAGGTGGTTGTTGCACATTCTCCAGGCTTTGTGGTTCTGGATTCAGAGGGGGTTGGTTACAGGTTTTCAAAGGCCTTGAGTGGTCTTCAGCAAGTTTCTAGGACTTGGCTTCCCACCATAACAGGTGTTGATCCTTGTGAGCAATATGATGCCTCTTTGACTCCTCAGAAGCAGAATGGTTCATTGATTTGGTTGATGGATACCAAATTGGACACGGGAGCTTCCTGATGAGGCTGTTGAGCTCATGGTTTTGCAGATAACTCTTTGGGAGGTAGGATTGCGTATCTTGTGGTTTCTGCAACATGCAAAGGATCTTGGTCTCTTTTACACAGGAGGGGGATTGATGGATGGAGTCCGACTCCATGGTTGGAGTGACTCGGATTGGGGAGGAGATCCAGAAACAAGGAGATCTACTTCAGGCTCAGGAGCAGTTTGGCAGAGTACTGGGCTGCTTGTGAAGAGGTGGTGAGGTTGCAGAGGTTACTTGGCAGGATTGGGTTTCCAATAGTGGAATCCTTGGTCATCCAGAGGCACTTTGTTTGTGAATAGATAATTTTGCTGATGACATCTTGCTAGAGTTTTGTTTGACGGAGGACAGTGCGGTGGACCTCTTCACACGAAGTCGCTATCTCAGGCGTTGCTTCGGCGGCACTCCATCTCCCTGTGGTTGGTTTCACAGCCAAGAGCTGAGAGGGGGTGTTAGAAGTCATCTCGTGTCTTTACCTGACACATCAGGGCCTCTGTTGTGGGTGTGCCTGCCCATTGTAGGTGTTTTCTCATTTTTCCTCACTCCTTGTATTTTTTCCCCATACTTTTTCATTTTTCTATGGCTTGGGTGTGTGGCAGTCTTCTAGCGGCGGCAGGAGGACCTTTATCTTGGCCGACTGTATCCGACTGTGTGTGGACACCTTTCTGGTGCTGGCCGACAGTGCACGATTCTGGCCAATTGGTATAGATGCTGGTCGTGGAGAGATAGGCCTGTCGACTGTCTTTGGAGTAGGCCGACTGCTGCTTGGGGGCCATATAAAATGGCCCCACAGCCCCTTGCCACATGTGTCTTGTACTGTATCTTGTATTTGCGGATCTTCTTGTGTATATAGAGCAGAGTTACACGCCCCTATCTCTCTCCTTCTCTTGTGCTATTTTTCTGCACTGTTCTTGCTCAAGTGTTTCCAGATTTGGTCATCATCTCCGCTGCGTATTCTAACACCATACCCATACCGCCTCTTTATCAACTAGATCACCCCCAACCACAACATCAATGGCAAAATCATTCCCATTTGTAGTACCATCCATGCCTGTACTGCCTCTTTATCAACTAGAACACCCCCAACCACCACATCAATGGCGAAATCATTCCCATTTCATCTTTCTCTACATTGCAACCCATCTCTATTACTATATCTTCCACCGTAGTATCCTCATCTACCCCTACCCCCTCCAATTACACATCCTCTATTTCATTACCCAACACCCTCTTCATCCACCATTCCCCTATTTTCCACACCTCCCATCTCCCATTCCCCTATTTTCCACACCTCCCATCTCTACATCACCCTTCTCCACCACCTATCACTACTGTTGTGAATAGCCATAAACATCCACTTCCCACATTCACATCTATTCAAGATGAACTCCTCCTCCAAATTCCACTCCTAAAATTCCAAAAGATGGACACCCCCTTGGCCCCCACAAAGTATCCATATACCACTTACAAAGAAACCTTACCAAAGCATCAACATTTACAAAGGAATTGGAGGATACATTGTCTATAGAACAAGCTCTAGCTCTATCCTATGTTTTCATGGGTCATAGCCTATTGAGTTCCACAAGCAAGCACGAGTAATCTAGAGCTCATGAAGATACAATATGACTTTGGAGGTGTCAAGTCTTATGGAAAGGCTGGCAAAGGTAGAAGAGGAAAAAGGCCAGACCAAGGATGGAAAGGCTGACAAATGTAGAAGAGGAAAAAGACCAAACCAAGGATGGAAACCAAGAACCTGCTAAGGAACAAGGTAGAGCAGCAAAACGAAGAGATCTTGGATAGACAGCCACTTAGGTGATCAGGGATACACAGCACCATTACTAGAATATATTTCTTTCCCAAGGACATCGTCTACCACCTAGTTGTTATCGTATTAGCTCTCAAGTTATCACTCATCCATAAATGGATATCAATAACATAATCATAACACATCAGTTTGACCAGTTGGTACATCCTACCCTAGCCATGGTAGTGCTACATGATGATATACTCTTGGTAAATCCCAGGGACTTAGTTGCATACATGGCACTTCATCCTATTGTTCTCAACTTTGAAGCATGGACACTAGTTCTCATAAAGTCAGAGATATATGAAGAACTCCTTAAGCTTAGTGTTCCAAGTGCACTAAAGGGTGAAGTGGTGTGCTCTTAGCAAATGTTGAAACAATGTTGTATGGATGATGACCTGAGACCCATAGGAAGCCCAATCAACATATAACCATCTAGATTCATCTCATTCATAGGTGTACACAACACCGTCGAGAATCTTGAAGCTTTAATCCATTGTCACTAAATAACCTGCTTCACCCAGAGTACTAGTTCTAATGGTCACTTCAAAGAGGAACATGTCAACTACCCATAGGTAATAGTGAAGAGGAAACTCACCTGAGGGGACCTATCAACTGCATGTGTGGCCTAAATATGGGATATGACATAGGCACAACTTGTGTTGACCACATTGACTTTCCCTTGGCTCTTAGTGTTTCATAGGCAGACACATAAGGATGATGAGGAATTTCAAAGGCATGCAGATTACATTAACGCATATGATTAGTTAGATGATATGTCAAAGGGTACACCAGAAGCATCTGCACCCCCTCCTACTACATAGGAAATATCACTTATAAATCCAAAGCCTAGTCACTCAAGACACAAGGAGAGATTATGTCATAGATGTTAAGCAATACAAACTAGAGCTATAAGGTAGGTAATCCCATATGATCCTTTAGGAAAACCAAATTTTCCCAAAGATGACTTGAAAAGGATCCTCGTGCCTTATGCACCATGAGTTACAAGACATGTTCTTATGGAGTTATGGCCCTCATCAAGTTCAAAAGCACTATGGGATATAATGGTAGCTAGGGATGCCAATCTCTAGCTAGGGATGCCAATCTCTAGCTATGGGATATAATGGTAGCTAGGGATGCCAATCTCTCAAATCCTCATCTTGCAGATCTACTAGACATCAGATTGGTAACCTTCATAATTCACAGGTACTTTAAAAGGTGGAGAACAGGACGTCATTCCGAGTAGGGGGTGGTTTTGAAACCATAGAAGAAGACAAGATTGCACAGAAAGAAGGACAATATAGTGTCCAACCAGAATGGAGAGTCAAGTGGTTAAAAAAGAAATATTGTTTGGATATATATGCTTAATTATCACTCTCCTATTATAATCGAGCGTACTTACATGTCATATGAAAGTAGGTGTTCATGCTTGGAATTTTGTAAGCTGTATAATTTTTTGAGGTTCCAACCAGCACATCAGTTTTCCTTCTTGGATTTCTGAGCCTACATACTTTCACTCCTCTTGTAATGGAAAGATATCCTTGACCCAGATTTTGTTATGGTGGTGCAGCATTTCCTTAACCTCATCATTATTTTAATCGACCCATAGAGACAACAAACATCATGGGGTACATCATACTTTATCTTTGATCTCAATGAAGGCCTAGATCTGGATCACATAGCTTTCTACTACTAACACTTGCAGTACCTGCCTAGTCACTATCATGTAGCCTTTGAAGATATGATCCTAAGTCACTTCTAGAAAAAACACATGCAGTGGCTTACCATCGCCACACGCATGTCCTCAATCATTGACAACTCTAGGGATCAACAATCATTCACTATGCAACACCAAATATTTTAGAGTCTTCTCAAAGCCCAAAACATGGTGGAGAGCAATCAGTCCTAGCTTACTTAGTCTTTGTAACATTTTTGTTTCACGGTTTTTTTATTTTTCTATTACTCATCATTTTCCAAGTTGCGTGTGTTGGAGAGACACACATAAGAGTCTAAATCAAGTCGCTTACATCAAATGGACAGGCATAAAATGATAAACAATACTTATATGGTGGAGGAAGGAGTATATATTGCAAAAAGCCTCTCATGGTTCTATATCACTCATGCACAATACTTTGCCATTCACACACTATGTGCACTATGGTTAGAACCTCGAGAAAATGAACGCCCTCCCCTACTAATACTCTTACTTGCACTGCATACTATTTTTTACTTTCGCAATGCATATAAGTAGTTCGGTGCTTGCACCATTCAAGCACATGAATTAAGCACCCTAGAACATGTATCTGCACCAATATCTGTAACCTTGCCATCGACAATCTCTAGCAAAGATCCCTCCTAGATTCCTTAAAGCTACTTCAAATTTTGAATGAAGGAAGTTGATTGGATGTTTTTTCCCCTCCAAGGAATGTGTTGCCAAACAATGTATTGCACCACATCAATACCTCCATTGCCTAGGCCCGAGGATGGACTCAGAACTAAGAGGGGGGAATGCTAACCCAAGGTCAACTATTGGGGACCCAACATCACTTTCACACTCATGGGCCACATCAACACTAAGTGAAGGAAGCAACCGAAGCCATCATTAAGCAATAAAGAATGAAGGAAGCCAAACAAACCTATGCAATCAAGCTCATGCAGGCTATGAAGTAGCTATGGACTCAAGGTGGTATACCCCAGGTGTACGTGGTTGCCTAAGCAAGATAAGATTAACTTTATCACATTTTAATATTGCATAAATTTCACTTCAAGTTGTAACAACCCAAGGGATGTCCAGGCCTTATGTGAAGCGGGCATCCCATGCACCCACACTCTTGTGTCTACATTAGACAAATTAGAATAAGGTCTACTTGGGCGCCCAAAAGTCAATTAAGTGTGGACACCCAAAAGTAATAAGTGACTTTTATATAAGTGAACTTATCTAATAAGAAAGGGGAATTCCCTTGGGTTAGATTGAGAATTAAGCTCTTTCCTCTTATGCTCTTGCTCTATATAAGTGAACTTATAAGAAAGGGGAATTCCCTTGGGTTAGATTGAGAATTAAGCTCTTTCCTCTTATGCTCTTGCTCTCTCTATCTCTATGCTCTCTTGCCTCTTCGTAGTTCTATGCTTGTGTGTGGGGGTGTGAGAGTGTGTGTGTCATTTCTTCTCTCCCATATGCCTTGCCATTGATGCAAGGGAGAGTGTGAGGGTGTGTGTAAGGAGAGGGCGCTATTGCCCTGAAGCTACCTTGGAGCCGTTGAAGCCATGGGAGTCATCATAGATAACTCACCGGTCTTCTCAAGTGCTAGCTTTCTCTACAGCACATTTGCCTCTTCTCCAAGATGGTGGGGAAAGGTAAGTGCATTCCACTTAGTTTGCCTTCTACTATAGTAGTGAGTGTGGTGTGTTTGGGCTTTCCGTCCATGAAAACTAAGTGCACTCCACTTAGTTTGCCTTCTATTGGGTGAGTGTGGTGTGTTTGGGCTTTCCATCCATGCAAACAAATTTTGGAAGCAATATATTGTAAGATCTTTAGTATCCCAATCTCTTGAAGCACAATAATACTAGGATGCTAATTGTGATTCTTTTGATGATAATCTTTAGTATCCCAATCTCTTGAAGCACCATAATACTGGTGCTAATTTTGATTCTTTTGATGATAAGGGAGAGGACAACGATGGGCTCATGGATGGAAGGAGTTTCCACCAGGGTTACTAATCCCCACCCCTACCTAATTCAAGCTAGGACTCATGTCCTCTTCCTCATTCTTTTCCCTCTGGCCTCCCTCCGTGCATTGTTGTATGATTGAGGGGAGAAAAATATTTCTCTGAAATGTCCACATTTTATAAAGTTCCTAGTTCTAGAGGTTATTTAGTATATTTGTGATTTGTAAAAGGGAGAAGATGGTGTAGTAACATTTATGGTTCACATGTGTTCGACGCATGTTGTGCGCTAGTCACATGATCAGGTGGAGCTCACATATTTTTTGTATATAATGATCTCAAGGGTAATGTGTGTGTGTGTGTGTGTGTGTGTGTGTGTACCACATTTATGGTGGACACATGTACTTTGATGTGTGAGGATCTAGAGGCTTCTCATCACAGCTATAAAGATGTACCTTCTTGTACTTGGATTGTGTAATAAATATGGTGACGCTATTTATTTTATGATCAAATTCTTTATTTTGTATAAGTCTTGCTTATCTCTTAATCCTTAATTATATTTGAGTTAATTTCTTACTATAAGCCACCCTAGGCAACTAGTGTGTGTGTGTGTGTGTGCACGTGCAAATACACATACACACATCATAGAGTAAGAATTGCTAAGGCGATTATAATTATTTTAGTTTTGTGCTTGAGCCCTTAGTGTCTATATAGGAAAAGGAGTCCTTATCATAGATCAAAACACAAGTTACAAGGAATTCATAGCTCAATAGATTTTTGAGTAAAATGAAACCGATGAGATGTTTAAGATGGTGCTTATTGTCTTGTAAAATCTACAACAACAAATTAAGTCCTTTTTGTGAGACTAATAATATATATTATAGTATGTAATGAGTGTAGTGAGTAGGTTTGATAGAGTTAAACACTTTCATTAATCGGACTACTGCCTTGTGGACACACCAAATTTAGTCTCCAAATGCCCATCTTAAATATATTTTTTCTCCTCTACATTATGAGTAGTTTGTTTAATATACTCATGCAAGGAGCACCATCTCCAATCATATGCATTTTTTACATGTACTTCCTTGCTTACTTATTATTAGTGCTTTTTCATATACTACTGGGTGCTAAAATCAAGGTGCAACATCTCCAATCATTTGCATTTTTCAACATGTACTTCCTTGTTTATTTATTAGAGCTTTTTACTATTGTTAACATGGTCAAGATGAAATAAGAAGAGAAGACATATTATAAAATCTTCTCTTGGGCACACTTGTTATGCTTGGTTTTTGCAATTTCTATTGTTTCAAAACACTAGATTACACATTAGATTTCTGGACAAGGCGTAGTAGTCAAAAGGCCTTCTTCAAAATGCATTAGATTTGTGGAGAAGTGTAGTAGTCAAAAGCCGTCTTCAAATGCTCATTAGATTTGTGGACAAGGTGTAGCAGTCAAAGGCCTTCTTCAAATAAGAGAAGACATATTATAAAAACTTCTCTTGTACACACTTGTTGTGCTTGGTTTTTGCAATTTCTATTGTTTAAAAGACTAGATTGCACATTAGATTTGTGGACAAGTAGTAGTCAAAGGTCTTCTTCAAATGCTCATTGTGGAAATATTCTAAGGACTCTAGCTTTTTATAAACAAAAGTTGTATCTAATATCGCATATTTATATGTGTATAGACTTTGGATACTTTCATTTATCAATTAGCAGAACAAAATGATGAATTTCTAGATTAGGGCATATTTTCATTCTACCAATCAATTAGTTGGAGAACAAAATGGAAAATTTATAGATGTATAGCTTATAAGGAATCACCCTCCTTTTAGAAGTGTCATGATTAGAATTTCAAACTCTTGACATATTCATCAAAAGGCATGAAGTCCACCACTCACTACATGAACTATCTTAAAGCTTAACAAAATTGAAGTATCTTCCCTAATGAATTGTGAATTGAAATAGACAAATAAATTTATCATAGCACATGTAATTGCTAGCAATTATTAAAATATGTTTGGCAAAGCAAGTGCTTCAAAATATGGCTATAACTTCTAGAACACTTAACATAATACAAGATTATCTACAAAAACAATGATTTTAATAATCCTATAATTCCTTTGCTCTAAATATAGTAAAATTAAAGACACTTGCAATCTCAAGGAGGATTTTTTATAAAGACTATGTAGTCTTGTAGAGAGAAGTCATTTCTATGGCGTTTCAAGACTTTTTGTGTGGAAAACAATCTTGTGTAGAGAGGTCATTTCTATGGCTTTTCAAGACTTTCTGTGTAGAAAAAAAAACTCTTTCAAAACACTCACCTTTTTTTGAACTTACCCTAAACATAACTTAGCATAGGCTAAAAATATCCAAAGAAGGTAATTTTTTTAATTTTCACTTCACAAACGTTATAAGTTTTGCTTGAGGACTACCCTTAAAATGCTTTCAATAGTCATGCACACACAATGATTTTTTTCGCTAAATGCTTAAACATTGCTTTATATCTTTTCTTAATTAAAGACAATTTCATTTTTCACCTAAAAGTAGATACTATCTAAAATTATGGCTTTGTTTGTGATTTTACAAAATGGCATCTTTTATTCTTTTTTCTCTCTCAAGACTCCAACCATGGATAGATGCATTCACATATGCTAAAGTAATTTCATGGTTATTTGTTACTATATTCCCTTTGTTGAACACTTCATGAGGAAATTTTATGGTAGCACAAATGCTCTTTATGATTAAAGTGCATCATTTTACATGTGCCATTTTTACTTTATAAATTGCAAAGTTGGGTACATGCTAGTAAGGAGACGTTGGGATTTGAAATCATTATGTGTTGGTCGAGAATGAAGGGAAATAAACACTAGAACGACATCCTGCTAACAAAAATGACCTTTTTAATCTTAATTTTGATATTTATTTAATTAAAAATAATTATGTGAGTTTAATTTTGATAAGTACATTGTAGTTATCATTTTTTAGATTAGATCTTTCCTCTTTGCATGAACACATTTTAGTGCTTGTAATGCTGTTGTTGGCCTTCTCTTGAGAATTGACAATGTGTGCATCATCAATCCCAAAGTAATTCTGCATTTTTTTCCATTTCAAATGATTAGAGTGAAGAATTTTGCTAGTAAAAAATTCAATGTGATTGTGCAATCCTAAAATCGATCCATTTAATATGAATCTTTGATAATTTTTGAACATTTACAAGTCACATTTTGCCACATTCTTTTTAAACCTTATGGACCGTTTTGTTGAAAATTTAGCAACCTTTTGCTTTTTGGTCATATAGAAAATAATTTTCAGAAAATTATTTACACCCAAAGAAAACAAAAGTCTAGAGAGAATTTAGTGAGTAATAAGATAAATAATGTCTTTTTGCTTTTTTGCCTTTTTTATGTTTACAGGCAAGGTTGGAACCCTCAATCTTTAGAGGTCATGATCCTTCCATTCAATGTTGAGAAGGAAACTTCAATTTTCTAAGGAGGTTCTTATCGTTCTTTGCTAGACTTAAACGATGGAAGTGTCATTTTATCTGTGGTTCGTGCTTGAGACAATATAAATCTAGGTCATTTTTTATTAGACCTAATTACTATAAGTATTTTGATTTACTTAGATAAAGATTACTCATTGACAACACTATAGCTCATTGTAGTAAACAATGGGGTGTCATTTTGTCTATGGACCATGCTCCAGGCAATTTGAATCTAGGTCATATTTGATTAGACCTAATTACTATATTGTGACTTACTAAGATAAAGATTATAAGTCTAGTTTGGATCATTTTCATAACAGTTGAGCTTATATGCTATTCAATCCAAGAGATTGATATTTAATTTAATTAGTTGGATTTCCTAGGCAAAGAGAACTAAGTTGCACTTACAAAACTGCATAACCCCACAATTTATCTTGGTCCTAATCTTTTTAGATGTATGTACGCTTGGATGATGATCTACTACTCTCAACCTCCTCCAACATTACATTTGACTATTTGAAGCCCCATTTATATGTGGTCATCTAGTTTTTTTTTCCTCAATTATCACAGACATTTCCTTTCACCTCTCTGTGAAGTGAGGGGGATCAGTGGGCCAAAACCAAACCAACATCGTCGGGTGGGTGGGTGTGTATCTACCTAGCTATTCTCGCCACATCTGGCAAGCCATCCACCATCTGGTCCCGAAAGGCCCGCCACAACGCATCCACATATTCATGGTGTATCCAATTGTATCAATTAAAATGATAAACTGCAACACATGCATGCGCGCGTGCACACACACACACATGCATGTACTTAATGCGCGCACACAAACATAAATAAATTGCCAATTGGGGTGTCATAATGAAAACACAAGGCAAGAGCGTTTTTAAATTGAAATTTTGAACCTCCAACTGGTTGGAAGGAATAATCAAATCGGCAGATGAGGAGCATGGGCTTGGTGTTCAAAGAAGAGGATATTAGTGGGGATCCTTTCTGTGCATTATAGAGAGAATCAAAATAGGGGCAGAACTAGCAACACCTTCAGGGGGAAATTGGTAGTCCCAACTCGAGAGCGTACTTAGGCAGCTAACTTGTTGCAAAATTCATATCTGTACTCCATGATTTGTCTTTGCTTGATTCCCTAAAGCTATGTCTGAAAAACCTCAAGATCAGGAACAACATGGGATACCTAAATCAATTCCCGTTCAATGATGAGTTTTGAGCATAATACATACATTTACAAAGGGGTTAGTAGAATCTCCAAGGCCTTCTGCCATTTACTTCAATTGGTTGTGGCTTTGATAATTAAGACAGCCATCTCTTGCATGCTATAACTTGGTAAAAGTTTTCTTGGTCAAATCTGGCTGCCTGTCTGATTCCTTCAGAGGAGCAGCACAGAAAAATGTGACCCTCAGAAAATGAGTAGTTCGCCTGCAAGCAAAGAAGTAAGATACAGGACAATGACAACAAAAGAGAGAAGGCCATCCAAGTGTAAAAAGCAAGCCTTTCATATCCGATATATCTACAGGCGGCCGAAATCAGTGACAGAACTTACAGCAGTGAGAGCATCAAACCAACAGCAGAGCGACCCTTTCCGACAAATCCCAAGATGCTCACATCAGGGCTGTTTAACATCTCTTTTCTTACAAACTTCATATAATTTTATGTGCCTAAACAATACTTACAACTGCATTATGACAGTAGTGAGCGCTTGCCCAAGTGGGGAAAAAAAAAAACTGGCTCCCAAGTAGTGTAAAGTGGACCAAATTCAAGCCCCATCTTGCATATTAGGTGTGTGGTCGTCCCAGCAGACAGATCCAACACAGGCAGTGGGTTGAAGGGCAGACGGTTTGGGCAAGTATGGCAAACAGGTCCTTCGTTGGTGGCAAAACAAGGAGCTGATGGAAGCACAAGTCTGCATGGTCTGCCAGGACCAACGGGTTGGCTGGATACCCCCACATATTGCATTTATCACCGGGTATCAAGACCCAAGAAATGACGAAAAATTGTTGTACCAACTAGGGCGAATCAAGCAAGGGTCAATGACAGGAATTCATTGAGAAAATGAAAGTTATCTTGGCAATTGAGTCCCACACCTACTGTGCAGCTGGTTCATTAACGAGAATCCCGGAGCAAAATGTTATCACCTGACGTGAAGTGTGCAGGAACCAGCAGAGCAAGCCTTGAAGATGGAAAACAGCACGATCAAGAAAAAAAGAAAAAGAAAGAAGAATCATAAAGTGAGAGAAGATACCAATTCAGAAGAAGATTTTGAGGGAAAAAAAAACCATGAGAGGACAAGAACAAGAACAAGAACAAGAAAAAGAATCGATAGTGCGAGAGTTCAGACAGTTAAGAGACAGATGACAAATCAGAAAAGGAAAAACATTAAAAAGAAAGAAAGAGAACAAGGATTTGGATAAGAAATTGGAAGCAATTAGAACCGAGCCAGAAGCCAATGAGCCCTTCGAAAGAGTGACGAAAGAATTCAACTTAGGCACCACCGACAAGCCTCGCCCCATCCCCCTAGCCTCGTGGTTGTGGGATCACCACACCTTTTGCAGCGAGCTACAGCCTTCTTTCACTTCTACAGAGATGTCTTCGCATGGACATAGAAGGATCTTCAAGGGATGCCAGCCGACATTCGGTTCACGCCATCCCATTGCTTGGGCACAAGACCTGTCAGAGGTCGGGCATACAAACTCAATCCAAGGTATGCTGAAGCTCTCAAGATAGAGCAGGAGAAGATGGAGGAGGCCCGCATCATCTCACCGGTGGAGCACTAAGAGTGGCTCTCCCCCATGGTCATCACTGCTAAGAAGAAGACCAACAAAATCAGGGTATGTGTAGATTTCCGTGCTCTTAATAAATCCACTATCAAAGATGATTTTCCCCTCCCTTTTATAGACGGGGTATTGGAGGACGTTGCCGGCCATGCACTGTACAGTTTCATGGATGGCTTTAGTGGGTATAACCAAGAGGCCATCCACCGTGATGATTGGACAAAAACTGCCTTTGTCACACCCTGAGGCACCTACTTGTACAACAAAGTGCCCTTTCAGCCGATAGTCACTAATCTCTTCAGGGAGTTTCTACTCACATTTTTGAGAGCATTTGTAGATAGATGATTTTTCCAATTTCATGGGCACAGGTCTCATTTCTTGCATAGAGGCATTTTCAGAGCATCTCTCTCAGCTGTCGTCAGTCTTTGGTAAGTTTTGTGCTTCAGGACTCCGCCTGAACCCATTCAAGTGTCACTTCTTGGTAGTCCAGGGTACATTATTAGGTCACATCATCTCCACCGAAGGTCTAGCACCAGATCCCGTAAAGATAATAGCTATCCTTAGGCTTCCACCTCCCATCAACCCCAAGGGCACCCAGTTCTTTGTTGGGCACACCGGCTATCATAGGCGGTTCATCCACATGTATGCAGATATACCATCATAAGGCCGGATGAATCTGAACTTACAACAAATAATTTTGAAAGAAAGAAGAGAATCACTAAAAACAAACAAATCAAAAATAGGAAAGCTTAATATAGAACACCCAAGAAGAAATAATAATAATAATAATAATAACTTGCGAAACTAGACAAAGTCAAATACATAACTAAATCACACACAAATTCTTTATTGAACCACAACAAAAGAATTTCTAATAAACAAGCTAAACCAATTTTGAATGACTAATTAGCTACAACAAAACAAACTTTAAATGACTAATTCACTAAAACAAAACAAGCAAAGACAAGAATACAAAAGTGCGAACTTTACCTAAAAGATTGTCCAATCATGAAGGATAAGCTCTTCCCCTCACCCGCCCCTCCACCCCCTTCCAATGGTTTATCTTTGTGTCTACTGCATTCACGGCTCTCAAAAAGAATCTCACAGAGGCACCCATCCCGATGATTGATCACACATGATTGGTCAATAATCTTTCATGTGCACACCAACGCCAGTGACGCAGCTGTCGGAGCAGTTCTCACACAGCCTTTTGACGAGTTCCAAATCAACTGACTAAGCTACTATGCTAGCCAGCTCCTCAACACAGCAAAGAAGAATTATAGCACCACTGAGAGAGAGGGTCTGGCCATTGTATATGCTAGTTCCAACACTACTTGTTGGGCGTTCACTTTGTTGTCATTAGCGATCATCATGCTCTCAAGTACCTGCTCAACAAGCCTCAGATAGCCGGCAGGGTGTGGAGGTGGCTACTTCTTTTGCAAGAATTTGACTTCGAGATTCTCCTTCGCCCGGGCAAACACCACTTGATGGCGGTTCACCTCTCATGTGACCGTGACTCTAGTGAGCCAGCCAAAGGTGATAGGTGGTCTAGATGGGATTCTTCGCCGGTGTGCCAGTCCACACAAGGTTCCTCATCTGGTGGAGGATGCTCATGCAAGGACCTCAGAAGGTCACTACCCTAGGCACGTCACTGCGGAACGCATTTTCCACTTAGGCATCTGGTGGCCTTCCATGTTCACGGATAGCAAGGCCCAAGTCAAAGCATGTGACATGTGACATGTGTCATTGATGTGGGCCCAAGCCCACGCACCAATCCAATCTCCCGCTTCAGATCTCCTTGGCCTAGTCTCCATTTGAGCGTTGGGGCATCGATTTCGTGGGTCCCATAGATCCACCTTCACAGCCCAACACATGCCGTTATATCTTGGTAGCCACAGACTACGCCACCAAGTGGGTAGAAGCCACAGCCACAAGGACTGCACCACACAAATAGTGGCCAAATTCATGTACGACCACATCTCCACCCATTTTGGTTGCCCCCTTGGAAATCACCAGTGACAGAGGTTCTCATTTTGTCAATGAACTCATCACCACTTTCCTAGCAAAATTTTCCACAAGAAGTCCTGTGCTTACTACCCTCGGGCGAACAGCCAAGCCGAAAGCATGAACAAGGTGTTGTGCCATCTGCTGAAGAAAATGTGCTATCACCATCCCCACCAATGGCCACATGCCTTGCTTGGCACCCTCTGGGCCTATTGTACCGCCACCGGCCCACCACACAGAACAACCCCTTTCATCTAGCGTTTGGCATGGAAGCAATTTCTCCATTCGAATTTAATGGTGGTTCCCTCCGTATTGGCTCTGCTCGTTTACCTGGCTTCCTTGCATCCTACTCCGAATCCACCGCTCGCCTCGCTCTTTTGGAAGAAACTTGCGCCAACGCCACCCTTGCCTTGGAAGCTGAACAGAATCAACCTAAGGCTTGGCATGATTGCCACATACGCCAACTTGCATTCACCAAAGGCGACTTTGTCCCCATCTATCAAGCCCGCTACCTCAAGCATGCCATGAAGTTGGTGCCAACCTGGGAAGGCCCATACCAAGTGTAGAATATCCTACCCCAAGGTGCCGTGCACATGTGCACTCTATCCAACAGATCTCTTCCCCTTGTGAGAACGAATCGAGGCTCCAGCTTTATCTTCCCTCCCTTGACAGAGCCTCTAGCCACAAGGCTTGAAAACTGATTTTGGCAAGCCAGGATGGTGCCTTCCTATCTTGGCCGCCCCCCCCCCCTCCCAAAAAAAAGGGGAAAAAAAGGGGGGGGGGGAAAAAAAGATAGAAAAAAAATGAGGTAAGGTCTCGAAAACCGTATGAACGGCAAGCTTCAACCTACACCAAGCGTGCCCCCTACTTGCTCCGAGCGTGCTTGCTACCTTGCTAGGAGTGCCCACTACTTGGTCCGCGCACACCCACTACCTTGCTGGGTGTAACATGCAACGGAATATGCATAGATGAAAGGACTAATCACACAAAGTCTCACACCGCCTTCTGTATCCTAAGTTTCGTGAGTCTTTAGCAATCCACTTTAACACTTCAAACTTTAAGAGAGAGAGAGAGAGAGAGAGAGAGAGAGAGAGAGAGAGAGAGAGAGAGATGTACACAATATGGGCTCCCAATTACCCACTGAAGGGCACCTTCTTGTTGCTAGAAGTATTTGCTTTAATTCTTTGAAGAGAATGAATGAGAGACTGACTTTGAGGTGAGGATGAACCCGAATGCAAGACCTTCGGAAGACCAAACGATGGGCTGACTGCACACTGCTATAGAAACACCAAAGATGACCAATCTCGATGCCAATGCACTATTCCAAGGGGCTGTAGGAGAACTGCAAACTGTGGCTGAGAAAGGGGCTGATTTGGGGACTATTCTAGGACTGTAAAATACGCTATATATGCTCTTCATAATGCTTTTAAGGCTGCCCACCACTGGTCTATGCAATGATTATAATGCTAAGCAAAGGGTCACATGCATATGAAATGAATGCTATGCAATGCAGACCATGATCTAAATGCAAACCCTATGGATTCTACGGACTACTACATGCATGAATGATTCTCTTCAAGTGGGTTAAGGGACTGAAGTGATTGACTGACTGCTTGACCTTCTATGGCTGAGGAAAGACCTACGTAGCTCGTGCCTGACATGTCCCAAATTGGGACTTACAATAGGGCCACAGCATACAACAAAATCATATCCTAAAAGGGTTTCTATTGATACACAAGATGCATTGATGATGAGCCAGCTTGTTACCATGCACTACAGTGCAAAGTGCATGTGACATTCCCTCCTACTTATTAGCTTGGTGGCAGGTTCATGGCTTCCAAGTAGTCTGCCAACAATGGGGGGTACCCCTGAAAGAACTCTTCGTCTAGCCAAACTGCTTCATGGGTACCTCGATCTCGAAACTTCGTGCAGAATTGTCAGAGTCTTCGACCGGAACCATGCTTCCACAACGACTATGAATAAGGAGCTTAGGCTCAATGACTTCGGTTTCATCAACCACATCTGGCTACTGTTCATCTGAAACATCAACAACTTCTGGACCAACATATGCTTTTAGCCAAGAAACATGGAAAACATCATGCATAGTCCAACTGGTAGGCAACTTTAACTTAATGGAGACACGTAACATGCGGAAGCTTGGGGGGAGATCGGTAACTTCAATGCTCAGAAATCAGCACACTTGTCGCGACGAAATTAACGCACAAAACTGAATGTAGATGTGCAGGAATATATATATATATATATATATATATATATATATATATATATATATATATATATAGAGAGAGAGAGAGAGAGAGAGAGAGAGGGAGAAGAGCACACAGTATTGGGTCCCGAATACCCTCTGTAGGGTCCCCACCACGAATGGTGTATTTGCTTTTATTAGAATGATGCAAAATCTGAAAATAAAAGACTGACTGAACCTTTTTTGGCTGAGATAGATCTCTGCCCTTGACCTTCAATTCTTCATCCTTTGAGTTAGCTTCTCCTTGGCTGTCCTGGCCCTTGAGTTAGATCCAGCACTTTGTGAATTATGAGATGAATAGGACTAAATTATGCCATGGGTTTATATACCCCTTCTAGGAGCAGGTCGGCTGGTTTTATCAGGGTCGGCTAACTTCTTTTCCCTCCACAACATGCAAAAATAGCATTTAATGCTATTAACTCCCACGTGTTCACACTGTACCTGCTGTACTGGCCTGGCCGCCTTGTGGGCTGCTGTCCAGGCCTGCGCAGGCTGCTGGGCAGCCCCTGGGCACTGGCCGACTGGCTACTGGGCAGCCCTTTGGCCTGGCCGCTTGGCTGGACTGGCCCAAAGGCCTTGTCGACAGCCTGGCCAGGCCACACTAGGGCTGGTGGGCAAGGCCTGGGACCTTCTTGGCCCCCTTGGGGTGGCTCATAGCCTTCCCCATGCCCATACTTTATACATACCTACATCTACATAGTCGTTTGACATCTAGTCGCAGACCAAACATACAGAGCAACTGACATCATTCCAAAGGGAGACTCACAACGCAGACTGGCACTGCATCATGTGCAGGACAATGCACACCTGACCTTGGACGCATGTGCAGGACAATGCACACCTGACCTCGGACGACTGGAGTGGAACCCTGTGTGACTCGTCCCGAATTGGGCTCACATGGGATGATGGGACCAGTTTTCCACTCCAGCTCCTGCATCTTCTGTACAGATATGTCTACGTGCATCCAAGTACAGGATGCACGTGACATCCCCTTCTGCTTAACTTGACGGAAGCTGCATAGCCTCTAAATAATCTGTCAATAACGCCGGATAGTCGTAGAAGAACTCTTTGTCAAGTCATACCGCTTTGTGGGTCCCTCAGTCCTGAAACTTTGTGAAGAACTGTCTTTGCCTTCGACCTGAGCCATGCTTGAAGCGCTGCAAAAGGATCTATTCTGGAACCATAACTTCAGCTTCATCAATGATATCTGGTTCCGCCTCGTCTTTAACTTCTAAAGGGATCGGACCTGCATATGGTTTTAATCAACTGACATGGAACACATCGTGCATAGTCCAACTCAGAGGTAGCTTTAACTTCATTGAAACCTCGTTAATTTTCCTCTGGATAGGAAAAGGTCCGAAGCTCCTGAATGACAACTTGGGCATCGCTTGCCTACCTGTTTCAACCTTTGCTTCATAATCCGAAGATAAACCCAATCACCTTCCGAAAACTTCGTATCCCTTCGGTCTTTATTGGCATGTCGAGTGTAGGCCTCCTGTGCTTTAGCCAACCTGTCTTTTACTGACTCCAAAATCTCCTGGTAAGACTCCAATCTGTTCGCTTCAGGTACTAAAGACGAGGTTCTGGTCAATAGCGACTGGAATGGTCTTCCAAACGCTACTTCATATGGAGTCCTGCCAATAGCTGAAGAAAAAGATTCATTCAAAACAGCTTGAACTAAACGCAAATATGATTCCCACTTACCTTGCTGATCATGGACATAACACTTTAGCACATCAAAGGCCAACTGGTTGTAGATTTCTGCCTGGAGTGATATGTGATTACTGTACATCATCCACCAAAAGGAAACAAATTCAAAGCAGTGCGGAATGCTTCGAATTTCGGACGTGGTAATGCCTTGCTGAAGATGTCTACCACATTCTGATCTGTAGGGCAGTAGATCAGACTGATATCTCCTGCCTGGAGTCTCTCCCGAACAAAATGATAGTGAATCTCAATGTGTTTCGTGCGAGCATGAAACACAGGATTCCTGGCCACATTCTGATCTGTAGGACAGTAGATCAGACTGATATCTCCTGCCTGGAGTCTCTCCCGAACAAAATGATAGTGAATCTCAATGTGTTTCGTGCGAGCATGAAACACAGGATTCCTGGCCACAGCAATGGCATTCTAACTATCAGTATAGATAGCTGTAGGCTCCTCCACTGAAACATCCATATCAGTCATGAGACGACGCAGCCAAACACACTCAACAGTAGTGGTGTAGGCTGCTCTGTACTCTGCCTCACAAGACGAAGTGGCCACTGTGATATGTTTCTTGCTTAGCCAAGAAATGCATGAAGAGCCAAGAAAGAAACAATTTCCACTAGTGGAATGTCTGGTATCAAAATCACCAGCCCAATCTGAATCACTGTAAGCGTATAACTGCATGTCACCCCCCTCAGGATAAAGCAAACCAAGAGACAAGGTACCCTGCAAATATCGGAATACACGCTTCACAGCTTGCCAATGTGACAACCGCGGGCTGTGCATGAATCTGCTCAACTGAGAAACTGCATACTGAATATCTGGCCGTGTAGTACACAAGTAAATAAGGCACCCAACAGCCTGAGCATATGTAGTGGCATTAAAGGAAATACTGTCATCTTGTAGTGACAGTTTCATCCCTGGCTCCATAGGAGTGCTAATAGGCTTGCAATCCTGAAATTTAAACTTCTCCAGAAGTTTAGCAACATACCGAGATTGCAACAACCCAATGCCTCTGTTATCCTGCACAAACTGTATGCCCAAATAGTAGTGTACAAGCCCCAAATCAGACATGTCAAATGCCTGTTGCAGTATCTCTTTAAAAGCTGCAATTTTGTCATCATTTGATCCCATGAGCAAGAGATCATCTACATAAAGACTGATGACCAGCAGATCTGTCTCTTCTTTCTTTACATACAAAGTGGCTTCTGATGGACTGTTCACAAATCCTTGAGTGAGTAGGAAAGCATCTATCTTTGCATACCAAGCTCGTGGAGCTTGTTTCAAACCATACAAGGCCTTTTTCAGCCTGCATACTTTCCCTTCATGACCATGTTCTGCAAAACCCATGGGCTGATATACATAAACTTCCTCTTCGAGGTCCCCATGTAGGAATGGGGTCTTTATGTCCAACTGGTGAACAACCCAACCACGATGTCCAGCCAATGCAATGACACACCTAAGTGTCGACATATGGAATGTAGGAGCAAATGTCTCCTCATAATCAATGCCCTTCTTCTGTGCATAGCCCTTTGCAACTAGACGGGCTTTGTACCTGTCAATGGATCCATCTGCATGTCTTTTCAACTTATAGACCCACTTAGTACCAATTGCTTTCTTGCCTTTGGGCAGATCAACCAAATCCCATGTTTGATTCCTTTTAATAGAATCAAGCTCATCCTGCATGGCTTTGTTCCAATGCACATTGTCTCGTGCATCCACAAATGAATCAGGCTCATCACCATCCTGTAAACTGGCTGCCATAACCAGATTCAAATCCATGATGTGTGCATGCTCATTGGTCCGTGTCTCCCTACGAGTACGACCAGCAAGAGGACCCTCTAAATGGCTGTCCTGTAATGTCCTCAAATACCATCTAGGTATGTGTCTGACCTGTGGTGCCTGCTGCCCCATATTTTGTTCAGCTTCTGGCTCAATTTGCTGCTGAATTTCTGCACCACCTTCATCATTTGCTGGCTGTCCTATACCCTCATGAGTTGGATCGCCAACTGTGGCATGAAACTCCATAGGTAGTAGACCTTCAAACACATCATTTTCAGCCTGATTTGCATCATAACCAGCCATGGATATTTCTGATTTTTCATCAAAAATCACATCCCAACTAGTGAATATCTTCCTGGATACTGGGTCATATAACCGGTAGCCCTTGCTCTCACGGCTATACCCAACAAAAATGCATTTTGTGGCTTTATCATCCAACTTCCTCCTCAACTCTTTGGGTATGTGTGCATATGCAAGACACCCAAAGATACGAAAATGTGATACTGAAGGCTTGCGGCCATGCCAAGCCTCAAAAGGAGTAATGGAAACCAATGCCTTTGTGGGACATCAATTCAAAATATGACAAGCACACATGACAGCTTCCACCCAAAAGATATGTGGTAGCCTCTTTGCCTTTAGCATACAAGCTCAGTAGTGGTCTAATACAAGTCCATTGTACATATTTGAAACTAGCCATACAACTAAGACATTAGATGGACAGCCTCATATTGAGTACAATGAGATGGGAAACCAAAGACGAAGGGAAAGGAATGCATGATTATCAACATGGATTTTTTTTTGGCAGGGCCAACATAACAAAACAAATCCCTGCGAGATGTGATATGCTTTGAGGCACCACTATCAAAATACCAAGTACATGCATGCTCTGTCATACTGAGTGCCTGTGAAGACCAAGAGGCATCATAGATGCATGTATAGAAACAGTAATCCCTGTCCTCAACAAAAGAAGCAATCTCTGGAGGAGCTTTAGAGGCATCATTTACAGACATCCCAGCTTCCTTTGCCTTCTCTTTGGCAATCCTCTTTCTACACTCTGTGATGTAGTGACCTCGCTTCTTACAGTAATGACATTTGCCCTTCTTCTTGGACTGTCCATCACCTTTCTTGGTATCCTGAGATGAACCACCATCACCTGAATTCTGATTTGAACTCTTTGGCTGAGTTTTTCCTTTCCCCTTTTGACCTGTAGTAAATGCTTGTTCAGCACTTGTGTTCATATTCATATTCTTCCTCATTTGCTCTTCTTGTAGCAAGAGAGCAACAAGTTCCTGATACTTAAGGGGTTCAGCAGCATTCCTCATGTTGAGGTTCAAAGAGGTATGAAAAGCCAAGTAAGATCTTGGCAAAGAGTGCAAGATGGTGGACACAAGCTGTGTCTCAGGAATAATCTCATCCACATTGATGAGTTGCTCTCTCAAATCCTGCAGCTTGTTTAAGTGGCTAGACATATCATCTCCTTCATGATTTTCTGATTTTCAAGCTCTCTCTTCAAAAACGAGATTCGAGCCTCATTACGAACAGCATACATCTGCTCCAAAGTCACCCATGCATTCTGTGAAGAGCCGGCTGAACGAATATGAGGTATAATAGACCTCTGTACTGACAATGCAATGAGTGACAAAGCTTGTGCATCCCTGGCATCCCATGTCTTCTGAGCATTTGTTCTTTGAACAGCCAATGGCTACCCTGGAGCCTGTACCTGTTGTCCTCGTCCACGAGCACCCCCTTGGGGAGGAGTCTCTGGAGCCAATGGACCTGGACGTGGTTCATCACCACTAACAAAATCCCAAAGACCTTTTGCCACAAGCACATTTTTCAGCATAAAACTCCACAAGGAGTAGTTCGTGCCGTCCAATTTGTCTTCCTTAGACAAATACGTGAATACATCACTCTGCTGTTGATTTGCCATTATGCCTACGCACAATGTTGTACCTGTGTATCAAAAAACCCAATAGCAAGAACCCTGAAAGCAATTGTACTCCACTGAATACAGTTCACCCAAATATGCCTGCACTCTCAATCCTCTGAATGTGCAGCTCAATGCACCAATGACTGAGTAGAGCAGCAAAAATGGCTTACACAATGCCAAATGCCCCAAAAATGCCCAAAATTACTGCACCCAAAAACTTGCAAAAAACCTGTAGATTTCTTTGCAAGAAAGTCTGCCTGTAGTGCCTGTAGATTTTCACAAAGAAAATAGAAATGCCCAAAAATCAAAATTTGTAATGCTTACCACAGTTGTACTGAGTAGGTTGTGGTACCAAATGAACAAGTACATTTGACTGTACTGTGCAGGTACAGTCGACTGGTACTGTACGGAAGTAGTACTGAAGCAGGTACAGTACGAAAACAGGAGGTAAATGCGGTCGAATGCACTGCAAGTACTGTTGACTGGTACAGAACAGGTACGAAACTCTGTTTGCTGCTGGTCACCTGTACTGACAGCTGTACGGCTGTCTGCGCAGGTGTGTACAGAGGACTGTACGGAGCAGCACAGTACAGTACGGTACTGAAACAGTCGACTGTATTAGTACCAAATGAAGGCGGCGCTGACAGGTGCAAAGGCGGCGCTGACAGGTGCAGTACTGTACTGAATGCTGCTGTCAGCGAACTCGTACGGAAGCTGCAGTGTTGGTACGAAAGCTGCAGTGTATCTGCTGAAGGCGGCGCTGACTGTGTACGGGCAAGTACTGATGTACGGGCTGGACAGAACCTAAAGGCGGCAGTGTACGGGCAGGGCAAGGGCAGGCCAACGATGCTCTGATACCAAATGAAGGCCTTTGGAGTGTTAGGGTTAGGGTTTGGAGGTGCTGCAAGTACAAGCGTGGAAAGCAGAGAGAGAGAACACGACTCTTTGTGTATTCAGATGATAAAATGTGAAGTACAATAGCCACATAATAAGTGACCTAAAAAGATGTGTTCACATGTCCGGCCATAAAATGTGCCGGGTGGACCAAAACATTTATAAACTGCTTATAAGTGAAACTAAGCTAAACTGGGAAAAAAAACCTCCACTAACTGAAGTAAAAAGTGCCCCAATAATCTACTGATGATCACTAGCACTCCTCTGGGTGCATACACAGCATAAAACCCAACAGAAAGGTCCCTCAAGAATTGGCAAGGGCTGTAACAACCCTATCTTCTTTCCACAAGAAGCTTTAACCTTTTGACAAATATCACAGTGACGTACATATAAAAACACATCTCACCTCATCTTTGGCCAGTAATATTCCCGTTCCAATTTCTCCAAAGTCGAATTCATGCCCCTATGACCACCAGTAATGGCGTCATGGGCGTCATGGAGAAGAGCTATCCTGAACCACTTCATGACACATAGTCGGGCTTTATAGAAAAGCCAACCATCGCGTATCAAAAAGTGGCATGGTCCTGTGGCATCCAATGTCTATTTCCACTGTGTACCAAATTCCTCAGAATCCGCGTACGTGTGCTTCATGTCGTCTAGTCCCGTACCAACAAGGTCGAGTCTAGTGGTCCGAATCAAAGTTACTTGTCCCTTCCTGCTCAAATCATCAACCACTGGATTGGCCTTTCCTGGAAGGTACTCAATCATACCACCAAATTGCTGGAATATTTGGCTCCAATGGTACTCTCAGTCACTCCACTATGCACTTGGCATTGTCTGAATCCAACGTAATGCCTGATGTTCAGTGCGAACCTCAAAGTCACGGCCATAAAGAAAATGTTTCCGATGTTTCAAGGCTTGTATAATTGCAATGTAACATGTGGAAGCTTCGGGGGAGATCGGTAACTTCAATGCTCAGAAATCAGCACACTTGTCGTGACGAAATTAACGCACAAAACTAAATGTAGATGTGCAGAGAGAGAGAGAGAGAGAGAGAGAGAGAGAGAGAGAGAGAAGAGGACACAGTATTGGGTCCCGAATACCCTCTGTAGGGTCTCCACCACGAATGGTGTTTGCTTTTATTAGAATGATGCAAAACTGAAATAAAAGACTAAACCTGAAACTTCTTGGCTGAGGAGAATCCTCTGCCCTTGACCTTCAATCCTTCACCCCTTTGCATTAGCTCTTCCTTGGCTATCCTGGCCCTTTGATTGGCTTCAACACTTGGTGAAATATGAGATAAATGAACTGATTTATGTCTTGGGTATTTATACCCTCTACTATATGCAGTCGGCCAGCTACTACAAAAGAGCCTCACGACTAGGTCTTTGGAAAAAGTGTAAATAAATGGTTTCACACCATTCAATGGGCTGGCCATCTTGCGCATGAACCAAGAATAGTACCCCTGACTGCTGGACAGCCCTGCGCAAGGGTACTGTACTGCTGGGCAGCCTGTGTGGGCTGTCCCACACTTGGCCGACAGCCATTCTAGGCCTCATTGCCCAGTCGGCTGGCTGTCCCAAGGCCCTAAGGCTGGCCGACAGCCCCTTCCAGCCCATCACATGGCTGGTGGGCACAGCTGGGGCCCTCCTGGCCCCTTGGGGTGGGACTACACCTTCCCCATGCCCACATTAATGGTCTTGGGGTAACCCTATGGGCTGGCCCCATCTCTACATGCAAAACCCAACATGCCTACACAGATATCTCGCATCTGGTCACCGACCAAACACACAGAGCACCTGACATCATTCCAGAGGGAGACTCACAGTGCCGACCGGCACTGTTTCATGTGCAGGACAATGCACACCTAACCTCGACGACTGGAATGGAACCCTGGCTGACTCATCTCAGACTGGGCTCACATGGGACCAATTTTCCATCCCAGGTCCTGCACCTTCTGTACAGATATGTCTACATGGCATCCAAGTGCGGAATGCACATGACATCCCCTTTTGCTTAACTTGACGGAAGCAGCATAGCCTCCAAATAATCCATCAATAATGCCGAATAGTCATCGAAAAACTCTTTGTCAAGCCATACCGCTTCGTGGGTCCCTCGGTCTTGAAACTTTGTGAGGAACTGTCTTTGTCTTTGGCCTGACCCATGCTTGAAGCGGTGCAACAGGATCTATTCTGGAACCATAACTTCAGCTTCATCAATGATATCTGGTTCTGCCTCGTCTTTAACTTCTGAAGGGATCAGACTTGCAAATGGTTTTAACCAACTGACGTGGAACACATCGTGCATAGTCCAACTCAGAGGTAGCTTCAACTTCATTGAAACCTCGTTAATCTTTCTCTGGATGGGAAAAGGTCCAAAGCTCCTGAATGACAACTTTGGGCATCGCTTTCCCACCTATTTCAACCTTTGCTTCATAATCCGAAGATACACCCAATCCCCTACCAAAAACTTCATATCCCTTCAATCTTTATTGGCCTGTTGAGTGTAGGCCTCTTGTGCTTTAGCCAACCTTTCCTTTACTGACTCCAAAATCTCCTAGTAAGACTCCGTCAATCTATTCACTTCAAGTACTGAAGTTGAGGTCTTGGTCAATAGCGACTGGAATGGTCTTCGAAATGATGCCTCATATGGAGTCCTGCCAATAGCTGAAGAAAAAGAATCATTCAAAACAGCTTGAACTAAAGGCAAATATGATTCCCACTTACCTTGCTGATCGTGGACATAATACTTCAGCACATCAAAGGCCAATTGGTTGTGGATTTCTATCTGGCCGTCCTTCTGCGCGTGGAATGCACTGGAAAAATTCAACTTAGTACCAAAGTTATCAAACAATGTCTCCCGAAGATGACTGGTAAACTTAGCATCTCGATCTGACACTATGGTCCTAGAAACCCCGCCAATCGGGTACAAATGCCGAATGAACAACTGGGCAACATCTTCGACGGTCACATTGGCCTTGCATGGAATAAGCATAACAAATTTGCTAAATCTATCAACTATAGTTAAGCACTGAGTATTACGCTTACCTGGACTGGGAGGCAGATTCGTGACAAAATCCATCGAAATATCTTGGAAAGGTCCCTCAGGAATCAACAAGGGCTATAACAACCCTATCTTTTTCCCACGAGGAGCTTTCACCTTTTGATAAATACCATAGTATTGTACATATAAAAACACATCTCGCCTCATCTTTGGCCAATAATATTGCTGTTCCAATTTCTCCAAAGTCGAGTTCATGCCCCTATGACCACCAGTAATGGCGTCATGGGCGTCATGGAAAAGAGCTGCCATGATCGATTTCATGACACATAGTCGGCCTTTGTAGAAAAGCCAACCATCGCGTATCAAAAAGTGGCATGGTCCTGTGGCTTCTAGTGCCTGTTCCCACTGTGTGTACCGAATTCCTTGGAATCCGCGAATATGTGCTTCATGTCATCTAGTCCCGTACCAACAAGGTTGAGTCTAGTGGTCTGAATCAAAGTTACTTGTCCGTTCCTGCTCCAAGCATCAACCACTGGATTGGCCTTTCCTGGACGGTACTCAATCATACCACCAAATTGCTGGAATATCTAGCTCCAGCGGTGTTGTCGGTCACTCCACTGTCTACTTGGCATTGTCTGAATCCAACGTAATGCCTGATGGTTAGTGCGAACCTCAAAGTCACAGCCATAAAGAAAATGTTTCCATTGTTTCAAGGCCCATATAACTGCGAGGAGTTCACGATCATAGACTAAGTAATTCTTTTCAGCGGGCTGTACCTTACGAGACATGTAAGCTACTGGATGACCATTCTGTTATAATACACCTCCAATTGCGATGTTACTCGCATCACCTGAAATGACTCGTCCCACGAGACAAGTGCTAAATAAGGTGCTTTTGATAAAGCCACCTTGAGGTTCTTGAATGCCACCAACGCTCGTGGAGTCATTCGAATCCGTTGTCTTTTGTCTTGACACCCTTTAGCAAATCGGTCAGATCCACCAAGAGGTCAGAAAACTTGTCGATGTGGGTGGAGTATGCCTGGCATATACCCACAAAGGATCTGATGTCATAAGCAGTCTGAGGTACTTCCCAATTGACAATCTCGGACACCTTAGCCGGGTCAAGTCAAATGCCTTTTGCACTAATTATATATCCAAGATAATGAACCTCGAACAAATAAAATTTCAACTTCTTCTCATTAACGTAGAGCTCGTTGCTTTCCAGCAACTTCAGGACTTTCTCCACATCAATGTCATGCTGCTCAACCGTAGCTGAAAATACTAGTATGTCGTCCAAAAATATGAACACACACTTTCCAATTAATTCTCGGAACACACACATCATCATGCGGTTGAATGTTGGCTGGGGCGTTTGTCAAGCCAAAAGACATGACCACAGATTCATAGTGGGCCCGTTCCGTACGGAAGGTTGTCTTGGGGATGTCCCCCTCAACAATCCTCACCTGGTGGTACCCACTCTTCAAATCGAGTTTCGAGAACACCTTAGCTCCATTCAGCCTCCCGAGAATATAATCTATTCAAGACATCAGGAATCTACTCTTGATAGTCAGCTTATTGACTGCACGATAATCGACACAAACGAGAAGACCCATCTTTTTTCTTGACAAACAGGATCAGTGTTGTAAATGGCGGCACACTGGGACAGATAAAGCCAAATTGCAACAATTCTTGGAGTTGACGGTCCAACTCCGATTCCATTGCCTTGGAAAGGTGATATGGAAACTTGCTCAGGGGTTCCGAGCCAGGGAGGAGATCGATCTTGTGGTCCTCCGGTCGGGACGGGGGGAGCTAGGGAAGGAGATTGTCCCAAAAAAAAATCTTCTGAAACTTTTCATGAAGAGCCAAATACTTCTCGGAAGCACTGACCACCGTCTGGGCAATCTGGATGTATATCATCGCACAATGTGCGCCTTTACTGATTACTCGTTTAGCCTGCAAGTGGCTTATGAGTGGAAAGTTCAGAATTCGTGGCTCACACTTAATGGTCACTGGGGTGTTTGACACATTCCAACTAATCTGGAAAGTGTGCTTGTCCCACTTGACATCCAGAAGAAACTTGTGAAACCACTAAATGCCCAATATTATGTCTGTCCCTACAAGAGGGGCAACCATTGAATCACGCACAAACTCTATGCCCTGAATAACTAATTTAGCACCTAGAGCTTCATACTTGACACTCGTTATCAAGCTGTGCTAAAACCCTCAACTTGTTTGTCCACCGAAGTCAAGACGAAACGGGCACGCCAAGCGGCTTGTTCCTCCGTGACCACGTCCTCTGTGCTGTCGCTGTCAAACAAAAAAATGACTCTCTAGCCACCTATGTAGCCAAAGGTTTTGAGCAATTCGTTGCGCTCATACTCGTGGTCATGGGTGCCCTTCTGCTTATCTTCGAGCTCCCAGCTAATGATTGCTCCAACTGAAGCATTGGGATTTGAAGAACTAGGGATAGGGACACCATTGGGGTCTGTGTAGGCACTGGGCTCACAACGGGAGCTGTGGAGGCTGAGGCGGCGGTCTTTGGAGCGGTAGTCTTCTTAGGACACTCCCGAGAAGTGTGTCCTTTTGTATGACAAAAGAAACACCTACCCTCCTTGTATTGAGCAATCTCCTCAAGAGTCAACACTCAACTTGCCACCAGTCTTGCCTGCCTCCGCTTTCTGGTCTGGAGTAAGCTTGGACACATTGGTCGAGTTCTTGGAGCCAGAGGCTCCCATGCTCTGTCCCGAGGAATACCCCGTCTGGTTCTGGCTTTTCTCCCCCGAGATGGTAATCCTGGGAGTAGCCGACTGGAAAGTCTTGGGCTTGCCACCATTGTGCTTCATTAAAGCACTTTGCGCAAGCGAGAGTGCGTCTTCGAAGGTGGCTGGCCTAAACATACGCACCTCCCACTGGATTTGCGTGTCCAGGCCATACAGGAATTGCCCTTTCTTGTCCGTATCAGATAAGCCTAATTGCAAACATAAGTTCGAAATTCTGTTGGCAAACTAAAGGACTCGTTGCGCGTTCTGACGCGCTTCCCTAAACTCGTCTTCGAGTCGCTCAAGGTAATGGGGCGGTAGAAACCGCTGCTTAAGGTCGCGGACAAACTCGTCCCAAACATAAGCTACCATACCTAATCTGGTATGGGCATGAGCCCACTGGGTCCACCAAGGAATGGCCTCAGCCTCCAAATACCAACTGGCTAAGATCACTCTGTTAGTATCATTCTTTCTAATTGCGGCAAAGTAAGCTTCAAATTGATGCAACCATGAATAAATAGTTGTGGTTTCGAGTTTACCATTATACTTATTGTAAGTTCATTTTCTTGGAAAAATGATTCGAGGAAACTGCTAGTGTCAATCTTGCGTCCAAAGCCGCAAGGTAACACTCATGTTCCACGCGTCGCATGGCTTCATCTTCGCGTTGTCGGATCTCCAATGCACACATCTGCAACTCAAGCATCGAACTCGCCTGCGGTTGTGACCCTTCGAGAGGGTCCCTGTGTAAAGGATCTGGAATCTGGGATATGGAAGAAGAGAGAGAAGGAGACGATGGAAAACGCGACGCTGGAGCACGGGTGCACTCTTCCAGAGCCAATATCTGCGCCTTCCGCTCTTCCAACTTGGTACTCTGGTCTGCGATTGCTTGTATCATCTGTTGAAACATCTCTTTAACACTCATGTCTGATGCCCTAGCTGGGCTGCCTGGTGCACTTTGTTCCCAAGGTTCTAGGTCTCTCTCGTCGTCAAAGTTCGCTAGAGCAAGAAAATGCACCTCCTTTCCGGAGCGCAATCTAACCATCCACTATGTGTGCGGGAGACTTTCGGAGGCTTCCGGAGGCTGGAAACCAACCGTCCTTCGAGGGACAGTAGTCACTCCGAAAGGGATAGTCCACCGGAGTCTAAAAACCAACAACATGAGCGAGAAAAAATTTCTGGTTTCTTGCTAAATCTTTACACTTGAACTAGGCTCTAATACCACTGTAACATGCGGAAGCTTCGAGGGAGATCAGTAACTTCAATGCTAAAAAATCAGCACACTTGTCGCGACGAAATTAACGCACAAAACTGAATGTAGATGTGCAGAAAAATAGAGAGAAAGAAAGAAAGAAAGAAAGATATATTAACGTCTGCAAAAGGCCAAAATTGGCCTATGAGAAACAAGTAGTACAATGATGTTCCTCCAGTCATCAAGAGGAAAATGTGGAGTGAGAATAAAATGTACAAGTATGACAACACGACCATAGGGGACTCAATGGTGGTGTACAAACGAGAGGGTGTGGATGGAGTACTAGGGCTACTAATGCATCTCTATATGCTAAAGGGGTGATACAAGTATGATATGTTATCTACTCCTAACTCCATCCAATCCCATAGTCTGGGTACAATATGTCATACATCCGATCTGAGGATGCCGTAAATGTCTGGAACATGCGTCCTGGATCAGAGCGAAAATGTGCCAGCTGCTCCTGGACCTCCTGCTGGTGTCGAGACCGGATGGCCGCGATCTCTCTGTGGTGTAGCCGTGGTGTCTAGTAGCCGGCTAGTCTGGGTCGTCGCCTAGCTCGAATCTCCTCCGCTCGCTGAGATGTCACTCCCAATGTGTGTTGCTGGGCTACTGTTGCCAATCTCTGGAAGAAGTCAGTCAACTGGGACTGTCTTCCTCCGCTATGATGTGCGGGTGTCTGAAGTAAGATCTCCCTGTGTCTCTGTAGTGCTAGTAGCAGTCTGCCTAGCTGTCTCTGGTCCGATCTCTCCCAGATCTGTCTAAGTGATGTGGTCCGATCTCTCCCAGATCTGTCTAAGTGATGTGGTCCCTCTAAAAACCTCAGGATAGCATGCCTTGATCTCCTGCAAAGCACCACACTGGCAAACAAAATGCTCCTCCGTCTGGCATAATCTGCAAATGCGCTCTGCTCGAGGGATGCGTGCTGCTCTCCCAGTCTCGATCTCTAGTTGGTGTGATGAGACCCTTAGTCGCCCAATGGCTACTCTGGCTCCATGTGATAAGTGGACCTCCAAGTATCGTGGTCGCTGGATAAAGCCGTCTGTGGAGGTGCTCAAGAAGTGGTCTCTGTAGTAGAGCATCTTCGTCGGGAGTGGCTGACTGGGAGATAGCCAAGTCTCCTATATGTGGCCTTGCCAAATGTCATCTCTCACGACTCTGTTCCTCTCTGTCTGAGACAGGCATCTATGTGGTGCAGCTAGGTCATACTGTAAGGGTGGTAATCTGTCAATATCAATCCTGTGTGATGATATCCACTGTACCACATGGGAGTACCATGACCAGGTATGTCCCTCCTCACCAAGCTGTCTGGATGCCTCAAAAGTAACCCGAGATACCCGATTTAGTGGGAGCTCCCGCATCCTGTGTATATGTGTATAAAAGATATAGTCTGGAACATGGCCTCTACTAACATAGGTGGTACAGCAAACTCCGCTCGAAGGATATCATGTGGTACTGAAGGTTTGCTGCGGATCATCCGTGAGAGCATCAAAATCTGAGTGATGTAATTCTACGGAAGAATTAAATTAGAACACTTTTACCATATCTTGGTCTTTCTTATCCATGGGGAGATTTGGCATGCTCTTGTTAGGTAAATTTGAAGCATGATCACATATGCTTTGACAGCCAATTCATGCTTTGACAACCAATTCTCTTACTGGCCGCAGCTATGGAGACCTCCAAACCATAGATGGAAGACCTTTTACACATCAAAATGTGGCCGGGCTCATAAACAATAGCAGATTCACACGAGACACCGGCCTGGCTTCAAGTGAACGAGACGCAAAAACTGGAGATGGACCAAATGGTCGGCCAATTGGTGACAGGTAGTCTTCTAAGGACACTCCCGAGAAGTGTGTCCTTTTGTATGACAAAAGAAACACCTACCCTCCTCCTTGTACTGAGCAATCTCCTCTGCACTCAACTTGCCACCGGTCTTGCTTGCCTCCGCTTTCTAGTCTGGAGTAAGCTTGGGCGCATTGGTCGGGTTCTTGGAGCCAAAGACTCCCGTGCTCTGTTCCGGGGAAGACCCCATCTGGTTCTGGCCTATTCCTCCCGAGGTGGTAACCTTGGGAGTAGTCGGCTAGGAAGTCTTGGGCTTGCACCACCATTGTGCTTCATTTCAACACTCTGTGCAAGGGAGAGTGCGTCTTCGAAGGTGGTTGGCCTAAACATACGCACCTCCCATTGGATTTGCGTGTCCAGGCCATACAAGAATTGCCCTTTCTTGTCCATATCAGATAGGCCTAATTGCAAACATAAGTTCGAAATTTTGTTGACAAACTGAAGGATTGGTTGCGCGTTTTGATGCACTCCCCTAAACTCATCTTCGAGTCGCTCAACGTAATGGGGCGGTAGAAACTGCTGCTTCACGTCACGAACAAATTCGTCCCAAACATAAGCTGCCATACCTAATCTAGTGTGGACATGAGCCCACTGGGTCCACCAAGGAATGGCCTCACCTTCCAAGTACCAACTGGCTAAGATCACCCTGTCAGTATCATTCTTTCTAACTGCGACAAAGTAAGCTTCAAATTGATGCAACCATGAATAAAGAGTTGTGGGTTCGAGTTTACCATTATACTTACTGAAATTCATTTTATCGGGAAAATGATTTGAGGAAGCCACTGGTGTCAATCTTGCGTCCAAAGCCACAAGGTATCGCTCATGTTCCACGGGTCACATGGCTTCGTCTTCACGTTGTCGGATCTCCAATGCACGCATTTGCGACTCAAGCAACGAACTCGGTTGCGGTCGTGACCCTTCGAGAGGGAGGAGACGGAAAACGTGAAGCTAGAGAATGGGTGCGCTCTTCCAAAGCCAGTATCTACACCTTCTGCTCTTCCAACTACCTGGTGCACTTAGGTCCCAAGGTTCTTGGTCTTTCTCGTCGTCGAAGCTCGCCATAGTAGGAAAATGCACCTCCTTTCCAGAGCACAATCTGACCATCCACTATGTGTGCACGAGACTTCCGGAGGCTTCCGGAGACTGAAAACCAACCGTCCTTCGAGAGACAAGAGTCACTCTGAAAGGGGTGGTCCACTGGAGTCTGAAAACCAACCACACAAGCAAGAAAAAAATTTATGGTTTCTTGCTCAATCTTTACACTTGAAGTAGGCTCTGATACCACTATAACATACGGAAGCTTCGGGGGGAGATTAGTAACTTCAATGCTCAGAAATCAACACACTTGTCGTGACGAAATTAAAGCACAAAACTGAATGTAGATGTGCAGAAAAAATAGAGAGAGAGAGAGGGAGAAGAGGACATAGTATTGGGTCCTGAATACCCTCTGTAGGGCCCCCACCATTGATACCTCTATGGCCTCTAACTAAGGAGCCATGGGCATCATCGAGAAGAGTTGCACGCTTTTCTCAAAGGACAAAGAGACGGTTCTTGTAGAACAACCAACCGTTTTGTACTGAATAATGACCAAGCTCAGAAGCGAGGGCCAAATTGTATTGAGTACCAAACTCTGTGGAATCGACATACTAATCTTTCATGCTATCCAAGTCTTTTCCAGAGATCTCAAGAATGGTAGACTCCTGCATGGTCTAGATGCTAGAATTTCTACTAAGAGCATCTGCAAAACTAGGTTATGCTTACCAAGGATGTACTCAATCATTCCTCCAAACCATTGGAAGATCTAACTCCATCTGGCACTAGGCACTTGGCATCGTCTGGAGCCACTTAAGCGCTTGGTAGTCTGTTTAGACCATAAAGAAAAGGCTTCCAATGTTTGAGCACTTTGATCACACCTAAAAGCTCTCTATCATAAACCGAATAATTCCTTTCAGATAACTGCTTTTCTAGCTCGCCCTCTAAAGTCTTGGAAAGACAATAAGGAAACTTGCTAGGAGGTTCTACCCCAGGGACCAAATTGATATGACAATCCTCAAGACGAGAGGATGGGAGACTCGGTGGGAGATACTCCTTAAGCATAATACCTTGATGTCGGCTCTCGAGAAAGGAGATCTGCCAACTGAGGGACTGAAGATGAAGATGAGACAGTTGCTATCGATGTGGTAAAAGTTGTCTGAGCACGAACATAAATCAATGCTCCTTCCACTCCCTTGCGGATAGCTCGTCGGGCCCGGAGATGAGAAATCAATGGAATGCCAAGAATGCTCCTATCCCCACGAATCATGACAGACTCACGAAAACCTTTACACATAGTAAAAGTGTCCTACCCTCAATTGGGAATGGGTTCATATTGGCGAAACCACTGGATTCTTAAGATCATGTCACACCCCAAAACAAGCAAGACGATGAAATCTAGCTGGAATGAGGCCTTTTGAACCTAAAAGGAAAACTGTTGTGCCTTTTGAGATATGTGGATGCGGAGACCAAGTGTAAACCGGTCCACATCCAAATGATAGGACACTAAGATACATCACATTTTGGCAACCAACTGGGGAGAGATGGCGTCCTCAAAACTGCCCATGTCAAAAAGGACTACAAGCTAGCGACCCTTGGCAGAGTCATCAACTCGAAGACTCACCCTCGCCCTCTTGTTTAGCATCAAATACCACAAATGGCATGGGATGCATAGAAGATAAGAGTTGAACTACGTTGGTGGTAGTAGGCGATGCTGGAGAAGCAAGAGATGCTGTGGCAATTGTGGAAGAAGGCTGCGTGGAGGCTTGCTCTGCTTGCAATTTCTGACAATCCTTCTTATCATGCCCTAATGTATGGCAGAAGAAATATCGATTCTCTGTCTGATACTTTCTTTGCTCCTCTAGAGGAAGATAACCCCCAATTATGCTACCGCTTTAGCCTTTTCCTCGGGGGTTTTCTTAGGTTTGGATTTCTTATCCTTCTTACCCCCTGACCTAGAGCTAGAACTATAGTCTTCTTAACATCTTTAGAAGACAAAGTACCCTTCCCTGGCTACGAAGAAGATTGATGCTACTGGGGTTTGGTACTAGAATGCGGTTGTTATGGCTTGCCTCCGTTTCTTATTCTTCTTACCCCCTGAACTAGAGCTAGAACTACAATCCTTAGCGTCTTTAGAAGACAGAGCACCCTTCCCTAGCTGCGAAGAAGATTGATGCTATTGGGGTTTTGTACTAGAATGCGGTTGTTATGACTTGCCTCCGTTCATCTTCATTTCCTCATTTTGAGTGAGAGTCAAGGCCCTATCGTAGGTACTGGGTTCAAAGTTACGAACTGTGAGCTGAATATTAGGATCCAATCCACAATTCATCTTGGCCCGTTCAGATAACCCTAACTGTTGTGCTAAAGTGATAACCTTACTGGAAAACTGAAGCACAGGTGACCCGTTCTATTTAAGTCCACAGAACTCATGGCGTCGTCTGCCGGGTTGGTCAAATACTGGGGAGAGAGAAATATGGTCTTCATATCATGGACGAAGGTGTCCCAGTGAAAAGTTGTGACACATGTGGTCGGGTTTGTATGTAAACTAGACCAAATGCTACTACCAAGTGACTGCCTTGCCTGTAAGGTGGGGAGCCGCTACGTGGACTCTCTCTTGCGGATCTATCAGCTTAGCCAAAGAAAAATATGCATTAAACTAATTAATTAATTAATTGACAGCTAAATGATCACACTTACCGTCATACTTACTAAAGTTTAGCTGAGTCCGGATGACGGTCGTTGATGTTGCAGGAGGTTGGCCGGTGGCACCAATGGGTGAAGAGAATGAAGAGAGGGTATGTTGGAAATGCAAATGTATGGCCTCTCTTTCCTGCTTGTGTTCGAGTAACATTCGCTCATGGTCAAGCTCTCGTTGGTGCTCACAAGCTGCAAGGTCAGCCTGGCACCGGTCTTCTTCAAGCCTTTGTTGGGCTTCCTCATAATCCCGTCTTTTTGCTTTTTCTTGTTGCTTTCGTGCTTCTGCATCAGCTTTCTCTTCCCACCATCTGGCCTCATCTCTTGTCTTTGTTGTTCCATCTAAAAGAAAAGAGAGAGGACGTCGGGGGTAGCTGGTGGAGTGGGTTTGGCTGCAACGGCCTCCAATAGTTGGAGACGCTGGAAAAGGATTTGGTTCTGAGCTCAGAGAAGAGCTAAGGGGTCTTCGGGTGGTGGAAGAGGATGATCTCCTTTGTGGGAGACGTCTTCTTGAGGTACCAGTATCTCTTCGTGGACTTCTTCATGATGGTGTGTACTCTCCTTTGTAGACATGTTGATGAAGTCGGTGGTCGTGCCGGAGCGAAGTTGGACCATCCGTGTCTACCACTGCTTTTTCTCCTTCTCCCATCAGTACTTCTCTTCCCCCACCCTTAAGCCACACCTGTTAAACATTATCGTGCCTCCTCCCCCACCCCCAATTCCACGTACAAAAAGTTTCCTCGCCCCGTATACCCATGCTTCCACACCCTTGCCATTTGTTATTCTCTTGCTTTTTCTTTACTCTCTTCACCCTTGGCGTTTGTTATTCTCTAGCTTTTTCTTTACTCTCACTCGACTGTCTCAGGCACCCATAGCCCTTCCCCTACACATCCAGTTCTTTCATCATGGATTCCCACCACACTTCTCCACTTCCGGTTTCCTCCGTCTCACTACTGTGCCTGCCTCACCATCCCTCACTACACCCAGCCCCCCAGTCACCATACCTGCCACTATCCTTCCTTCTCCTCTCAAAGGCGGCCATTGTTCGTGAGGCTACTCGGGTGACCATGAGTCGGTTACCAGCGACCCAGCCACGACCACCTCCCACAGCGACTTTGAGTGGTGCCCGCTCCCTACAAACACAAGATTCTATCAGTGGTTCAGACGAACGGCACCCGAGCTCTCAAGAGAACTCTGATGCTCCGCAGACCCCTCCTAGTCGTGGCACTCAACTGCAAGCTGCTCCTGTCTCTTCGTCTCCCGGCAACCTGGTAACTCCCTCCTCATGTGGCATCACTCCGTTCCACCTCTCCAATCGTTACACCTTCGTCATCGACTTCCAAGAGCCGGCCTCCCATCTCTACCCTCTTCTTCCCTCAAGAGCTATCTACTCTCGGTCTCACCAATCTCGCCTCCTTCCCAATTCTACCACCGAACGTAGACTTGTGTTCCTCTCTGCTCCGCAACTAGCCCTTCTTTAGTCCTCATCTTCACTTCCAACTTTCAGGTCCCGAACTCTCCGATATCGTTGGTCCAGCCCATCCTTCCGTCTAGGGCCTCCATTCAACCTCCATGCACACTGGCATACCACTTGCGCAACTTAGCACCCATATCACCACCCTCCTCACCACCACTGCTTCCACACCTATCTAGCCTCGCATCTTACGCTTGTATGTTTTATTCCATTACTTTCTCTTTCATGCTCCACGGTCTCCACCCCGATCCATTGCATCCGCTTCCGCAACAGAAGCCTTGTATTGCCTCTATACCGTTAAACCTTACCCTTTCCACCACCTCCTACATGAAACAATCCGCCTCAAATGTCGTCGATTTTCGCGCTCGCCACCACAATCTGAATGCTCCAGACTTCGCCTTGCCTAGTGCCGGGTTCCTCACCAACCTCCTACAGCACTTCCTCAACCATCCATTGGTAATGTAAGCAGCCCCTCCTCGTCGCCGCCAGCCTTGCCACCGTTACCGTCCCCGAGTCCAACCGCACCACCGCCCCCCTTAACATCCCTACACCAACCCATCTCGTACCTCTCCAGTCACTCACCTGACCACTGGCCATCCCCCGTTCCCGTCACCTTCAGCCCCATCCATAGTTACTAGGGAACGCAGTTCCCCCTCTGGGGAACAGGGGAACCCCGTTCAAAGTTTTGAAATTCATCATGTAAAATGACATTCTTAGAATTCCATTAGTTTTGTTTGCTGATGTGGAGTTCCCCGTTCCCGTTCCCATTCCGGGTTCAAAACGTTTGATTCCTAGGGGCCAAAATGTTCCCCCGTTCCTGTTTCATAGTAACTAATGGCCCCATCTCCTCCCCTCCATCCATCATCTTTGCTTCCTAACTATCCTCATCACCCATACCTCCTCTTCCCACGCCCTCATCCATGGTCATCCCTACCTCTATTTCGGTCTCCTCTCCAGCTTCCCCCATCCTCCCCTCACCTTCCTTTGTTCCTTCCCCCACCACTATTGGCTCCCCAACCATTGTTCCTTCCCTTACCACCATTGCTCCCCCTTCCCATGTTGCTCTAGCCCCACCCCTTTCCTCCTCCCTTGGTACCCTTACTTCCTTACCACCATCACAGTTATAATATTTTTGTTATGATTAAAAAGAATAATTATAAAATATATATTGTTTATTTTTCTCATGTGTCGAGAAGTGGAGTGGAATTACATTGGCGAATTACAGAAAAATACAACAACTTCTAAGTTGGGCTGTAAATCTTGTAATCACGAGTTTCCTAGTGGCGCATCTCGTATTAAAGAACATTTATGTGGCATTGGTGTAAATGTGGATAAATGTCCAAATCCACCATATAACTTTGAAACAATATTTTTTAAGTTCATTAAGGAGCATGAAGGTCGGCCCTCAAAAAAGAAAAAAGTTACGACAATGCATCATGTAGGTTAATATAAGTGTAGGTTCTTAGTCTCAATCCAACACCCAAACAGGGAAGGTGATATGCCATGCGATACCAATAGATTTGCAAACAAAGCAATATGAAAGCTGGCTTTGACAAACAAAATAATTTACACTTGCATTTAAAGTGGACACAAGCATTTGTAGCATGTGGAATTCCTTTTCATGTGATACGTAATCCCATCTTCCAAAATGCCTTTCTACTGTACTTGCTTGTGAGGGCTCTATTGGTTCTTAGTTCATGAGGAGAAACCTTGAAGGCTGCCATCTTTCCAGGCCTTCATCCAAAGACTTTTGAAGCATATCGAGAATAGAGAGAATTCGAGACCTTTGGACTTTGGAGACTGACATCGGCCCATTGGTTCTAGGCATTTCACATGTCCATAAGAGTCTCGTCTTCGATAGGTTGGATAAGTACATGTAGCATTACTGTAAGGCCTCATAGGTTGGGTGTAGTACACATGGTGGTAGCTCCACTATGCTAATCACCTAAAGCCTTGGCATGAACATTGAGTCGCCTATTCCATGGGGAGATGAGGGTTGTGACAAGGGAAGGGTACTCTTACCGGGCCACTGCTTTTGTGTTTGCGTTTATGTTCATGCAAAAATCTGGTGGTCCTACACGACACCCTAGTGCTTGTACTAAAAACTCCCAAGTAATATAACATTCCCTAAGGGTGGGGGAGGGCAGGGAGCATCCAATCCAGTGAGGTGTCTTTATCTCATTACGTTATTTTCTTTTGTCGTAATGTGTATGTAAGCATGGTTATAAATTTGTCATTTCATCTGAATCCATGTTTGTTAGAGGAGTTAAAATCATCACTTTCAAGCCATTGTTTTGCACTACACTTACAAGAAATGGGAGCCCCTATGATTGCAACCTTGCATTGCTTCATTGACCTACCTAGGCATTACAAACAGTGCCATTCAGGATTACCTTCTTATTCTCTTGCCTCTGTCCTACCCTCGTATGGAAGCTTTGAAAACTTGCGTTTTTCAAGGTAAACATGTGTTTTTATCCATTTTGTTTCCATATTTTTATGATTTCATGGAGTGCCAATTGCATTTTACTTTCTGATAACTGTGATCCTGGGAGCTCTACCTGCCACCAGACATTCCACTGCCATTGAGTTGCATTTCACTTTCTGATAACTATGATCTTGGGAACTCTACCTGCATGTGGCCTTCACACATTCCAGTAGCATGTTTGAACTATTTGCCTGCCAGTTATTTACCTATTTCCAAAGCTCTCTCTCTCTCTCTCTCATGCCTTTATTGCCCGTCCATAGAAATAAAGACAAGAAAAAAGATATCATGCTAATCGTAATGGATTGTGCCACTTTGAGCCAACATGCATAGGCCACCCCTGAGATTTCCAATACACAAACTTATCATTTATCCTTGCAGAAATCCATGCTAACAAAGCCTGTGAATCAACATCAACTCCAAGTAGCGTGTGATGCATCCCCTTTGTATGACCTACCCATTCCATCCCAAACCAAGCAAATTGCTCTTGGTACAGCTTATCACAACAGATTTCTGCATATTAATGTATAACCCTGAAGCAAGACCAAAAGTATCCCAAGTAGCCATAGCCTTCTGAACATTATCTCTTTCAGCCTTAAGGAACATGAAAGAATCATCTACCAATGCCTGGCTGGCCATCTGCTCTCCGCTTGGAAGAGTAAGCCCTACAACTACACCATCCTCCACTAGCTTATCCAATCAAGATAAGATTGGATGTGTAACAATAGCAAACAAGAGAGAGCTAAGTGAGCATCCCTACCTGACCGATCTCGTCAAATGAATGGACTCAATCACCCCACCATTAATCATAAGCCTCTTGATGTTCCATACCCTATTAGCCTTCTCAATGATCCAGCGCTTATCTTCCACCAGCATATGGTACACTTGATTTGTTGTACGCTGGACAATGTCCTAAGGCTTTCTAAATGCCCACTCTAACCAAGGTTGCTGATCCTCCAACTAAGGAATATCACCAAACGGTATAAGACCTGCCCTCACCTTCTCCCATAACTGTACATATTTATGTGGAACCTGAAAATATTGACGGATTTTCCGAAAAGACAATAAGCGACCTCTATGTAGCAACAAAGCATCCATAATTCTCACAGGTCCCAATCGAGCCATTCTATTGAATTTTGGCCGCTCAACAAGTTTGTCAAGCCACTCCAGAAGTCATGAAGTAGCCAACACCTCACCTGCCACAGAATTCAACTGCAACCACTGATTTGAAGGCTTCCATTTAGTGTGAAGATGTTCCTATGGCGCATGCTAGTTGGAGTCCTACCGTTGGGAGACCAGTTGCGAAAGCGGCGGATTTCTTCTGGTAATTGTGTGTTTTATACTACATGCTTGGAAACATCGCCGCATCTTTTCATTTTATGTCCGCCGGTGGCAAAGGTGTGGGATTTTCTTTCTCGCGTATGGATTTCGTAAAAGTTAAAGATTGGCAAGATTTCGAATGGACCGGATAACCTAGAACATTTAGTTTTCTTTCATTTTTCAAGTGGACAAGTTTGTGGCATATCTGGTTAACTAGGAATGCCTTCGTATTTGATGCAAAAGTGGGTATTACAACTCACATAGGTCGGTATAAGAGGGCCACTATTATGGCAAGTCTCTTCCTTGCGGTCAGTTCATTTAATGACACGGCTATAACATGCAGGCAGAAGGTACAGGAGTGGACACATGTTTGGTACAGCCTTGCTACTGATTGGACAGGGGACAGGGAATCCATGACAGAGATGGATAGTACCCTTGGAAGGTAGAGAGGGTTTGTACAGGTGTGTCAACTGTATGGTATGCTGTGCTGTGATACGAGTTCTCTTTTGAGAGACAGTTTGGGAGTCTGTGTTGTGATGCAGAAGCACTGGATGTGTCAGGGTGTGATGCTTTTCATAGTGTGAGAGGCTATGGATGGTTGTGGCAGCCCTGATCATGGGAGAAAGCTTCTGTATGCAGACTCAATGTTTGAGAGTCTTTTGAGGTGAACAATGGCTGGACTTGTGTGTGGATGCCGTGTTGATGCAGGTTCTTTGCAGGCTTCAGTAGTTCTACTGTGACAGCTGAGTTCCTAGCCTTATATTGTAATCAAAGCTCTTTTAATCAATTAAAGAAATACCGCAAGGGGCGCCACTGCGTTTTGGGACCAATCGGTGTCTGTGTACTGTTTGCAGGAGCACTCTAGCTCCCCTTGTTTGTTTTCCTTTTCTAGGTCCTCAATGGCGTTGAAGTGTTTTATGTGCGAGTGTTTGTTTCACCGCCCGTCAGGCCAGTTTTCAACCACCTGCATCTGAGATTCACAGCTCCTATGCTGCTGTTGTCGGATCCCCAAGAAGTCGTTGCAGACTTGGTCGAACAATCTCTGGACGAGAGAGAGAGAGAGAGAGAGAGAGAGAGAGAGAGAGAGAGATTACTCTAAACCATAGGTGTAGCTTGGAGTACCCTCATCCAATATATCTCCTGGAGAAACCCAAAAACATGTCTCTTCGAGAAAACCTACGACCTGTTTCCACATGAAACTCTTAGGCCTGTTTCCCTTTGAAACTTCTGTCCTGTTTCCATACATCTAGTTACCTGTTCCCTCATGAAACATCCGGCAACATAGAGATGCCCATAACTGTAGGTCCCACTGTTCCTTTCTAGCAGGAAGAAAACAATCTGCTCCATGAGCACGCAGCCATGCGAGCTTGCATCTCTCCCATGCCAAGAAACATAACCAAGTGACCTTGTACTTGCAACCAAAAACCCAAGCACATAGCTGAATTTGCAACCAAACAAAAACAGCCCATAGACTGTCCCAAAACAGTCCCGAATCCAAAGCAAAGAGAAGCTAAAAGTTCCATCAGATGAACGCCATCGATGAGATGTCTATGTTCATGAAAAACCAGCCCCTGTCCACCTTTGTGTCAAGAGAAACCAGCCCTTGTCTACTTTTCAGCAGAGGGAGAGACAGGGAGAGAGAGAGAGAGAGAGAGAAAGCGGTACTGGCTGTCCCCACATGTACGCCCTTGTTTCTCCTGCAGTCCCCTCTTTCCAAGAGAGCCTCTCATGCCCTGTTTACCTGCGCAGCTTTTCACTAGGAAGGGGGAGAATCCCACGCTCGGTTCAGCCACTGCCCGACTGTCTTCTCCTCCACGCTGCCGACTTGTACCTGCAGTTCAGCCCAGGTGCATCCTCCACGCAGCCGACTTGGCCCTGCAGTCCACGCCTTTGTGTCCAACTCTACCTGTATGGACAGCAGCGCAGCCAGCCAGCTTCATGCCAAAAGCAACGGAGAAAGAGGGATTCAATAGGCGCCTGTTTCTGTCCAGTCCGTACAGCTGTCCGTACAGTCGTACAGATCTGCATGTATTCCCCTGTGCGCAGCCAGCATGCAGTCCACTTCTCCCAAAAAGCACACGCTTCCTCAAGAGATAGGCGCCCCTTTTGCCTGCCAGCCCCTCTTTTTCCCAAAAAGCACACGTGGCCCCAAAATAGCATATGGGCCACGTTTTCTTTCATAAAAGGCATTAAAAATGATTTCAAAGGTTTTTAAAACCTTTTAAGTTAAAATCTCTTTGCCCCCCTTCACACTTGGGGTTTTCCACACATGGGCTTCCATTTTCACTCCCACCTGATGCCATTCACACTATCCACCATGTCCCCGTGCACACCTGCATATTGTCCAGAGAAAAACACAGGGTCGTGACATACCCCCCTCTTGAAAAATGGCAAGCGTCCTCGATTGCACTCAATGGCACAGTAAGGCATTCTATGAGCAAAGACTCCCCATATGACAAAAGCAATGGCCCTCCAATGCATCTGGGTGATAAAATAATCATCCTGCATAATAGGCCACACTGTCACACCAAAGTGAAACACCTCTTGCTTGTTCCTTCAGAACCTACAGCAAAAGTCTAAAACCAAATGGAAACACGTTAACTGTGTTAGCCAAAAACAAAACTATGCATCATTCTACATATGACACACATATGCATGACACATATATGCATTCGCAAACAATATGCTCCTCAAAATGCTCTACCTACTCCAAAGTAACAGTCTAAGGGCTGCTCGCAAGCCTTACGCCCATGGGCATCCCGCACCCACGACTGATGGTACAACATGAGCATATGAAAGCACTCAATGCATCCAAACACTACATCCAGTAAGTACTTCCCCACATATGTCTCATGGCCATCCCGCAGGAGTTACACCCAGTGGTGCATCCATGAACATAATAAAGCACTTGATGTATCATACCAACATACATGCAGCACTCAACACAATGCAGAGTATTTCCCAATGTATTCTCAATGGTACCAGGATCCAATGGCACCAGAATACAAAAATACCTCTACCTCAAAAAGTGTATGCATACATGCACAAATAGAGTTCGATCCATATTTCCATGAACCAAACCAACTCTAGGACTGCTCGCAAGACTTCTGTCCTCCATAGAGTTATCCATAGTTGCAGTTATAGTTCAAGGTGCGCGCGACTGCCAACTTTACCATCTCATGTGACTAGTACACAATATCATAGAAGTCCCATAAGCAGATGTACTGTCAGTCTCAGTACCTTCGGGTGAATACAAAGATGTCACCAAGCGACTCCTAGATAATAACTGAGCCTGTCTGTAACAAGGGAGCGGAGGTGCTACCCCCCTCTTGAGCATCAGGCAATGCTCCAGACCTATGCTCTGCTGAACCTGAATGAGCCGTAACAAGAGTCAACTCCAACTCAAAGGCATCAAGATAAAGCTGCAAATCCTGAGGTGAATCTGCTAAGTCACCCTCCTCCATCCACTTCGCATCCATCAGTGAACCTCCTCCATCCACTTCGTATCCATCAGTGAACAGCTCTTGAACTTCACACGATAGCGACGGGAAACCTTACCCTGTACCTTTCTTTCCTTTATGTGCCAGTATATGCTCAGGAATAAGAACCTCGTCAAGTTCCTCCACTTCCATCTGAGCCTCATCTGATACATCCTCAGGCACCCAAAACCTGCTTGCACTCCACCCCAGTGGTAAGCACAAGTCCTCGATGAAGCATAGTAGATCACCACTGCTAAACATAGAAAGAAACTGTCTTCCGAACCCATGAAGCCTCTATGAAGATAACACCGGTGACAAACTGTCGAAAGCCATAGCCTTCAACGCATCTCCAACACCATTACACTTCAACTGCTTCTTGTTCCTGGCCGACTACTTCTTGTCCTTGGTGTCTTTTCTCCTGAGCTTCATCTTCAGCTCTTGCTCTTCACCTCATATAGGCAAAGACACAAAATCCTGTATTGTGTCCTGCACTTCCTTTTCACTTTCCTCATGTTGAAGCTTTTGATGTGACTCTCATGAGACAACCACGAGCTCGCCCCCTTAGGAAAGTTGGCGATTGTCCCAACCAAAGCAACCACGGACTCGCCTCCTTGAGAAAGTCGACGATGTCCCGGCAACGGAACCTTGAAAACCGGCCTGACGGGCGGTGAAACAAACACTCGCACATAAAACACTTCAACGCCATTGAGGACCTAGAAAAAGAAAATAAACAAGGGGAGCTACAGTGCTCCTGCAAACAGTACACAGACACCGATTGGCCCCAAAACGCAGTGGCGCCCCTTGCGGTATTTCTTTAATTGATTAAAAGAGCTTTGATTACAATATAAGGCTGGGAACTCAGCTGTCTCACAGTAGAACTCCTGAAGCCTGCAAAGAACCTGCATCAACACGGCATCCACACACAAGTCCAGCCATTGTTCACCTCAAAAGACTCTCAAACATTGAGTCTGCATACAGAAGCTTTCTCCCATGATCAGGGCTGCCACAACCATCCATAGCCTCTCACACTATGAAAAGCATCACACCCTGACACATCCAGTGCTTCTGCATCACAACACAAACTCCCAAACTGTCTCTCAAAAGAGAACTCGTATCACAGCACAGCATACCATACAGTTGACACACCTGTACAAACCCTCTCTACCTTCCAAGGGTACTATCCATCTCTGTCATGGATTCCCTGTCCCCTGTCCAATCAGTAGCAAGGCTGTACCAAACATGTGTCCACTCCTGTACCTTCTGCCTGCATGTGACCTATCTCCTGGAGAAACCCAAAAACATGTCTCTTCGAGAAAACCTACGACCTGTTTCCACATGAAACTCTTAGGCCTGTTTCCCTTTGAAACTTCTGTCCTGTTTCCATACATCTAGTTACCTGTTCCCTCATGAAACATCCGGCAACATAGAGATGCCCATAACTGTAGGTCCCACTGTTCCTTTCTAGCAGGAAGAAAACAATCTGCTCCATGAGCACGCAGCCATGCGAGCTTGCATCTCTCCCATGCCAAGAAACATAACCAAGTGACCTTGTACTTGCAACCAAAAACCCAAGCACATAGCTGAATTTGCAACCAAACAAATACAGCCCATAGAATGCCCCAAAACAGTCCCGAATCCAAAGCAAAGAGAAGCTGAAAGTTCCATCAGATGAACGCCATCGATGAGATGTCTATGTTCATGAAAAACCAGCCCCTGTCCACCTTTGTGTCAAGAGAAACCAGCCCTTGCCTACTTTTCAGCAGAGGGAGAGAGAGGGAGAGAGAGAGAGAGAAAGCGGTACTGGCTGTCCCCACATGTACGCCCTTGTTTCTCCTGCAGTCCCCTCTTTCCAAGAGAGCCTCTCATGCCCTGTTTACCTGCACAGCTTTTCACTAGGAAGGGGGAGAATCCCACGCTCGGTTCAGCCACTGCCCGACTGTCTTCTCCTCCACGCTGCCGACTTGTACCTGCAGTTCAGCCCACGTGCATCCTCCACGCAGCCGACTTGGCCCTGCAGTCCACGCCTTTGTGTCCAACTCTACCTGTATGGACAGCAGCGCAGCCAGCCAGCTTCATGCCAAAAGCAACGGAGAAAGAGGGATTCAATAGGCGCCTGTTTCTATCCTGTCCGTACAGCTGTCCGTACAGTCGTACAGATCTGCATGTATTCCCCTGTGCGCAGCCAGCATGCAGTCCACTTCTCCCAAAAAGCACACGCTTCCTCAAGAGATAGGCGCCCCTTTTGCCTGCCAGCCCCTCTTTTTCCCAAAAAGCACACGTGGCCCCAAAATAGCATATGGGCCACGTTTTCTTTCATAAAAGGCATTAAAAATGATTTCAAAGGTTTTTAAAACCTTTTAAGTTAAAATCTCTTTGCCCCCCTTCACACTTGGGGTTTTCCACACATGGGCTTCCATTTTCACTCCCACCTGATGCCATTCACACTATCCACCATGTCCCCGTGCACACCTGCATATTGTCCAGAGAAAAACACAAGGTCGTGACAGTGGTACAGATGACCTAGCCCTACCAGCGATCCACGATGCCAAAGAAGTCGTACGCTCATGCCCTGGCAACACCGGCCAAAACCCTAACCAGTCAAAGCTCGAGCTCATGGGAGGTGTTCCTCCTAACAGAAATCGATAAGCTGCGAGAGGAGAATGGCAAGTTGAAGGATCGGCTCACTGAAATTGAAACCCGGCTAGCCTCCCTTGAGGGCAAGCCCCACCCAGTTCAGGTAGTTCAGGAGCAGATTCATGCAGCCAAAGCAGAGTTCATTGAGGCTATAGCAGGTATGGAGCAGCATCTTACCACAGAAATCATGTCAACCATCAAGGAAGAAGGACTCCGAGAAAACATTGCTGAGCATCTCCAAGCAGGTGGACTCCCGGAGCGTTGGGACGAGCAAGAAGTCAGAGAGCAAACGGAAATTGATGAAGATGAATGCATCTCAGACACGGAGATTATGAGGATGCGACTCAGTAAGGCCTTCCCCCTCATTGATATAGGCAACCCATGGACCATTGTAAAGAAAGGGTGGACCATTGTCAAGAAAGGGAAGCATGCCATTGCGAAATATCACAATAAACAGGACAAGATCCAAGTTCTCCAACACAAATCATTACAGGGCACCAGGCTCTCGTTAGCTGATGAACTCACTCCCCTACAACTTAAAAACAAAAGTGCAGAACTCGCCAAAGTCCGAGCAGCCTGCCAAGCTGGAAAGTGGGCAGTCTACCGTGACGGAAGGGCAATAATCGATGACTTCCGTAAGCCTAAACCCAATTGACTAGCATTCTAATGTGCCATCGGCACTTTTTGTATCACAGATAGTTGTTTATCATCCTAGGGTTTTCATTAATCTTTTGCTTGTGCCTAAGTGCACCCCGAAGTGGATTGTAATGACTGTGAGGTACCAGTTTTTGGTCCCATATGCCTTCAAGGCATTCCGTGGACGTTAATATGACTCTCTCTCTCTCTGTCTCTCTCTCTCTCTCTCTCTCTTACCATCTGATATCAATGCTTAGGTCTACCTAAAATACGCAAAGTTACTTTGTTATTGATGCTGCTAGGTAGCTTGTGTAGATACGCAAGACATCAATCTCATCAAGGGGAAAACAAATGGTTTGGTTTGCAATACTAGGCAGCATTTCAGCCCTAACAGCAATTAAAATGAAGATTTGAGCTATCAGTTTCCTGTTTCCACACCCCCCCCTCTCCCAATTTTCTGCACGCCTTTAGCTTGCAATTGCAAGCATCGTTGGACCACACAACGGTGCAAAGATTGGTTGCAGCTTGCACATGGATTAGATGGATTAGATACAATTTGCAAACCTACAAAGTTAAAAATCAACCCTATCTGGATGCTACAGAAAGAAAGCAGGAAAGATTCAGAGCACCCACATCCTTCCTTTAATCACATATAAGTATGCAAATGAAAATTAAGGTGATCAAGTGTTTGTACCAGTCCTTCACATGTCCAAGCATCTTGACCAGCAGCTGAAAGTTCCACCAAAATCCACCTTCTCACTTTCTGAAGCTCCTCATGTACACATTTCAACTTCTTTTCTCCTTGACTTTTACAGGGACCAGAATAGCCCGGACTACCCATGCGGCAGCCAATGTAGCTAATAATGGGGTAATCCAATATACATACAAATGTTCCCAAGTATTATGCTGGTTTTTCAAGAATGCCCATCCAAAGGCCTGCATGACATAATCAACCAATCAATGAAACTGCATCCTCACAAACACTACCATATTTATTATTAGGAGCTTATAAGAGCTCCTTTAGCCTCATGAGCTCATATGCATTCATTGGTGCTCTTTCGTACTCATAAGAACTCATATCAGCTCTTATGAATTCAAAAGAGCTCGTTTGAGGTCTTATGCCCATTATACACCAATGTTAAAAGTCTACTATGGTATGTTAAGAGGAATTTCATACTTATTATTCAAAGCCTATTTTGGTGTATTAAATAGAACTTTCTCAGAGCATGTTCCCATAATACACCAATTTTAAGTTAGTGTGGTATACTAAGAGATCTTTTGAGGTCATTTGAGCTCTTTTAAGGTCGTACGCCCATAATATACCAACAGATAACTGCACCAGACTAGCCACGAAGATCAAAGAGAATCGAAAAAAATGGCTGAGAAAGAGACATTGGCCGGATTCATAGCAGGGCCAGTGTATTCGGCCCCTAGGATGCTGAGAGAAACCCTTGAAATGCTTGTGATCCAAGTCCTTCGAATCCCACTCTTGGGTCCTTTAAGATTTGCGATCAGGACAATAAGCACAACCGCAAATGTGAGGACTCCTTCGGCCATGGCGCCAACGTGAGGGTCTACACGAAGATATGGCCCTCTCATCATAGGTCTGTATATCTCGGGCACGAAAGCAACAGCTGCAAAAGCGCCTCCAATAGCTCCCACAATCTGTACACGGCATATAGAAATGGCATTAGGATCAACATAATCTTGATTAGATCCTACGAAATCTTGATTAAATAGGGCGGTGTGGATTGATTGACCTGTGCTGGTATGCGAAGTGACAGGAGGTGAAGGGGGTTGTGCGTGATATTGGCGGCAGCATAAGCGATCACAGTGAGAGGGTTGTAAGTGGCTCCGCCAGTGAGCTTGGAGAGCCAGTAGAAGATGAAGAGTAGGCCAACAACAAGAGACCTCTTCATGAGCTGCTTGGTCGTGCCATGGATGCCCAGAGAGGGCGCAGCCACGTCCACTGAGGTTCGCAGAACTGCGTTCAAGAAGACCCACAAGAACGCCATGCCCATGTCTGCAACTACCAAGCTCGCAAACCCTAACCCTGCCCTCAACCTTCCACCTGCAAGCCCGATCTGCGCCATCGCCAAGGTAGTTGCTCTTGTGCGAGTGTGACGATACAATTATACAAGTCAATGTACCAGGTTATTGGGCAAGTTTACCATTCCTTAGGGCCGAGTCTCTTCTTGAATTGTACACTAGTGTTGCACCCGCGGCCGCCGACCAAGGTTCGGGAAAAGAACTATTCTCTCTCTACAACCATCTCTCTCTCTCACACACACACATGCACATGCACATGACCCTCTCTCTCTCTCACTTACACACTCTCAAATGTTGAAACTCTCTCTCTCTCTCTCACATGCACACACATATACACACCTGCTCTCTCTCTCTCTCTCTCTCTCTCTCACACACACACACATGCACACACTCCCTCTCTCTTCTTACACTCTCCCACACATAGAAGTGCTCTCTCTCTCTCTCTCTCTCTCTCTCTCACGCACACATACACATATATAAATATATAGTATATACAATATTATGTTTTAGATACATAAACCTATACATAGACACATATACTTATACATATATACATGTATTTAAAAATATAAATATAAACATCGACATAATTTAATTAATTTTGATTAAATTTTAATGTACGGAGATGGGTAATAAGTTGTGGTCACTTTTAAATATATAGATAGATATATCATACACACATCTAAACACACACACACACACACAAAAAAAAACATATATATATATATATACATATGTATGTATGTATATATAAATGTAAATAAAAACACACACACACACACACATGTATACACACATATACATATATGTTTTTTATTTAATTTATATTTTATTAAAAGATACTTTTTATTCTCTCTCTCTCTCACTCTCTTTCTCTCTCTTTTCACCCTCCCTCATTACATCTCTCTCTCTCTCTCTCTCCAGGTCTGTCCCATCTCACTCTCTCTCTCAAGCACATTCTACACATAGATGCAGATGTACGCACATGCATGCATATACTCTCTCTCTCTCTCTCTCTCTCACACACACACACATGTACACACCGCACATAGACTAATATAAACGCACACTCTCTCCTCCCACACAAACTATCTCCTACGTAGAAATTATAGGTCGCCTCTCTCTCTCTCTCTCTCTCTCTCTTACACACACACATGTACACACCGCACATACACTAATGAAAACACACACTATCTCCTCCCACACAAACTATCTCCTACATAGAAATTCTTAGCCTCTCTCTCTCTCTCTCTCTCATGCACACACACACACTCTCTCTCTCTCTCTCTTTACGCACACTCTCTCACATATCTTACATGTAATCTCTCTCTCTCTCTCTCTCTCTCTCTCTCTCTCACACACACACACACACACGCACATGCACACTATTTATATATACATGCTTACATACCTATAGATACACATACATACATAATATATATATAAGTGTGCGTATCTATAGGTATGTAAGCATATATACAAAGATTTCATTGAAAGATGTGAGATGAGATCTTCTTAGATTCAAATTCAAAATTGCATTGGAAGATGTGAGATTTGGCTCCTCCTCACGCTTGCAAGAGGAGTGGTTATTTTGAAATAGCCCCACCTCCTTTGCCCACGTGGAGGGAGGTGGGGTTGTGGTTAATCCTGTATAGATACTTACTTATATGGGCCAAAGGCCATGGAACATTAATAATGGATGTGGACGACCCCATTCTCCAATCGATCTCCGATCGAGCATTAAACCATCCCTGATCTCGCAAACAATCTGATTCAACTCTCTGATCTTAGAGATGATCCAGCAACATACGATCCGATTTGACTCTTCGATCATCGCACAAACGACCGGCATTTCAATGATCCAACACTCTGACGATTTAATTCGGGCTCTCAGATCACAAACGATCTAACATTTGAACGATCCGACTATCTATTGTTCTGATGTCTCATGTCGCAGACAAGGACATCGACTTGCAATTAAGAGGAAAGGTTACAGTACTTTGTTCATCAATGCTTGGAAAGTGTAGTGGGCACATTGCCCAACCCAATGACATCACTGAAATTAAATAGCCCTCTTTCTGTTCCAAAAGTTATTTTAAACTCATCACCTTCCTTCATTCTAATTTGATGGTACCGTGACCTTAAATCAATCTTAGAGAATAACTTATTATCCTTAAGTTCATCAAGAAGTTCACTACGGTGCAAAGAGAGCTTCTTTTTCAAACATTGGTTTATTCTTCACATGAAATTGATTAAAGTTTTGGCATGAGTTCATGCACTCCATTGTAAGAGAACCACATCTCTACTCCCTTGTATTACAAAATTTTTTCGTCATTCAAATCTAGTATGTTGCAAGGGTAGGCTTGGCAAGCAGAGAAGAGGTGCCAAGTTGGGGAGTTTTTCAGGTTACATGATATTTGCCTTGCTAATCATTACGAACAAGGAATGATGACAATATCAATTGCAATGCAAAAGACATGGTTGGCACATATATGATGCCTTGGGAGCCAATGTTGATGCTCATTTGTGTTGCCAAATCACACTTGAGGTGATGATGGATGTGAAGAACTATTGATCTATGCATTTTGGTGGTTTTATGTGCAAGATTTGGTCAAAATTGATAGTTTCTACAGAAAGTACTAAATCCTAATTCAATCCAAAACCCTAAGGGTTGTTTTAAAAGCATTTACATAGTTCAATAGAGCTATTTTGGGACTTTCTAACAAGTCATAGAACATCTCAATTAGGAGTTAATGTAGGGGGTCATTTTGGCAAAGTTCGTCGCCGTCGGAACTTGAAAGTGGGTCCAGTAATAATGAACATCATGTTATTTTTGGGAAGTGATTACATGGTTTGAAAATACATCCTACGAGCTTCCTATTAAGCCAAAGAGCACTTCATTTGGATGTTGTTCGAATGGTCAACCACCACTAGTTGACCTTCTAAAGACATCAAAACAGAGAACGGCTACCCTTGGACTAAAGTGAAACGGCTTACAGATTGGAAAATAGAGATCATAAGCTTTCCATCAAGCTAAAGAAATTCTAAATTTGACATAATTTTGTTGTTCAACCAATCAGAATAGGTTTTCAGCTATGTTAAGGGGAAGATCAAAGAGGTTTTTCGAAGTGTTGCAAGATGCATGGAGCTTAACAATATGGACAAAGAGAACTTTGCTCAATTGCATTTGGGAAATGGTAGTCACAATACTATGGAACAAGTGCATGACATGGATGAGAATATCGATACCCATGTGGGGATAAACCCTCCTATGAGCATGGAGATGCAATCAATGATAATGATTATGCATTCTATGATGGAGGGCATGATGGATAATTTCAACAAGAAACAAGAAAAGTTGATTAAAGGAATGATGAGCGAAATGTCTTCCCTTAGAAATGAGCTTAAGGGTGAAGACATGCATCAAATCATCTTTTGGCGCAACTCATGGTATAAATCCAATGCTTGGTACATAAGGAGTGGGTTCTTCTTCTAGGGTGATGAGAGCAAAATGTCTTCTCGTAGAAATGAGCTTAAGGGTGAAGACATGCATCATGGTGGCAAATCGTCTCTTGGTGCAATTCATTGTATAAATGGTACACAAGGAGTGGGTTCTTCTTCTAGGGAGTATGAAGAAACGGCATTACTATATCAAGGCAATCCATGGGCATTTTGATTAGCAATGCAAATAAGGGTGGTGATACCAATAAGGAGAATCATCCACCACCATCACAAACCATGAGAGGAAATCATTACCAAATGCCTTCTTCATTACGGAATCAAGACAAAGGGAAACATGTGACTTATGATTTCACATGCATGGATGGCAGTCGAAATGATAGAAGACCTTCAATATGGATTCATTTGGATAACACTAATGAAGAGAAGGATGAATTCAAAAGGGTCAAAGACAAAGTAGTTCTTACCAAGTTCAAAGGTGAGACTAATTCCAATGAGGAGTTTGAAAAATGGTTCAACAAAATGGACATGTATTTTCAACTCAATCTAAGGAGTGAAAGGACCAAAGTCTATTTTGCCACTCTTCACCTTGAAGGACATGTATTTTCAATCTAAGGAGTGAAAGGACCAAAGTCTATTTTGCCACTCTTGACCTTGAAGGATATGCTCGTACTTGGTGGAGACACATTTCTCCTATTTTGCCACTCTTCACCTTGAAGGATATGCTCATACTTGGTGGAGACACATTTCTCCTATTTTGCCACTCTTCACCTTGAAGGATATGCTCATACTTGGTAGAGACACATTGATTATAAGGTTACTACTTGGACATCTTTTAAAGAAGATACAAGGGAGACTTTTACATCAGAATTGCACAAACAATAAGGTCATTGGTGCTTGAAATGACTTGGAACAAAGGGGAACTAGTGTTAAGGACTCACATTGTTTTTTCGAGCTTGCTTTACATGTAGAAGGGGTGAGTAAAATGATCAAGTACATCAAGGGATTGAAGCCTAGCATTAGTGCCGATGTGAATGTGCAAAGACCTCTTTCTGTTAAGAAATTCATGATGGCTAAAATTTATGAGAAGGAATATGCTCATAATTGGAAATACAAAGGTACTCAAAGAGTGATTCTACTCCTACTTCACATGTGAAGGCTCCATATGGTTCAATAATGGGACCTACTATTTTACGAGATACCCTACAAACTATAGAAAAGATGCAAACCCCAATTTTAGATTTGGGAATACTTAAGAGTTCAAATGGTGATGGGAAGCCTTCAAGTAGTTTGACCATGGAAACATTGGGGGAGGAGAGAGAGCTTGAGCTCTTGCAAGTGCACATACACTCTCACAACAATAGATAAGACACACAAAGTTGGAAGGCTGAAATCTTCTTCTTCTTCTTGCTCTCAAAAGAAGGCTCCAAATGATAAGTGAAAACCAATACAAGTACTAGAGTAATATGTACAAGTGGTCCATAATGTAAACTCGCTAAGTAGGTGAGCTGACAAGATAAGTATGCCATAATTTGGTTGGAGTAGGTAGGTGTAGTCTAGATGTAAAATCACTAGAGCGAAGATCCGCCGTCATGTCAAGCCAGTGGTGGGGCTTTCTTCATGGCATCCATTTGCTCTACTCGGCCTTCTTCTTGATGTTTGCATTTTCTTTCGTTTAATGCAACGTTCAACTCGTTTAAGCCCATCTTTCCACCCTTGCCTCTGGTCACCCTTGTGGGTGTAGTTGCTTCCACCTCCTTCTTCAATGCCTTGGTGGTCTTGCCATCCTGCTTTTGCTATTCTTTGTATTATTTGTGCTTCTAGTTCTTCTTTTTGGATCCGTAGAGCCACCTCATTGTTTGCTTTTTCTTCCAATTTCTTTGTGGTCGTCCATGCATGCTCCTTTAGCTCATTTGTAGGGATGAGGTCCATTACAGAGACAGCTTCTTACCCTCTCTTTTCAAGATTGGCGAACCTCTTTTTCCAAGTCTCCACTTCTTGCTGCTCATTTTTCTTGTGTAACTCCTCGTCTCTGTTGGTGCCTCCTCTGCTGCCCACTTCTTTTTCCACTCCTTTGGTTGGTGCCTCGAGTGACTTTGCAAGTTTCAGGCTTGAGGCCAGATGCAGATCCAGATCTAGATTTGGATGTGCATATCCTCTGTCCAGATTTCCATCTCTCCTGAGACTGGTGGAGAGCTATTTATTTGCAGGAAGGTGTGGGTGCTTGCATTACCATTGTCAACTTTTCTAAATAAGCTCCCCACACCTCCTTAAGGTCATCCATTGCATGACCCTCCCACTGCTCCATCCTTTCCGCGTCCAACTCGTAGACTTCTAGATACTCCTCCCCACAGGAAGGTGTGAGTGCTTGTATTACTGGATACTCCTCCTAATTGGTGGGGAGCTATTTGTTTGAAGTAAGGTGTGGGTGCTTGCATTACTGCTTTCAGCTTTTCCAAATAAGCTCCCCACACCTCCTTAAGGTCATACACTTCGTGACCCTCCCATTGCTCCATCCTTTCTACGTCCAACTCATAGACTTCTGGATACTCCTCCACATCTAGCATTGTTAATCCTGTTTTTGCCTTCACCAACTCTATTTTATCTTTATTGGCCTTATTCTGGACATCCCTTATGATCTTGAGGTGCTCCTCCTCACAGATCAGGGCAACTTGTCCTTCCATTCTTGCCCGTTTTTTTATGGCCTGATTTAGTTCATCTTGCATTCGTAGTGTTTCTTGTTTTTTCCTGGCCATATTTCCTTTCATCTCCTCCACCTCCTTCTTCATTCCTTTTTTGGCCTATTGAAGCTTCTTAATTTGCCTTTGCATGTCGTCCAGCCAGCCCGCTTCTGCCCTTCTTCTGCGCAGCTTCTCCTGTAAAGGTTCTTGCTAGCTTATCATGTTCTATAAAGCGGCATCTTTCTCTTTGATGATGGATTGGAATTTTGACATTTCTTTCAGCCCATCATTCATGCATAATTGTAGACAATTTAGGGCTCCGTGCACCCATTCCATCTCAATTGTGTCCGGAAAGATTCCTTGAGCTATGGCACCATCTGTGCTGACATGGGTACAGAGAGTTCTGGCCATGGAGGCCAGGTCTCTAGCTGTAGAGTTGCGATGGAGGTGGCCTCCTTCTCTAGCCTCTGGGGGACAACACTAACTTGCCCAGCTCGACCAAGTTCTCCTTCAATTGCTTCCACTTGGCACTTCCATTCCTCCGTTGGCATCCTCCTTAGAAGTCCTTCCCTTCTTTTTGATGATGCAAATCTTTTTATTCTCTAACTCGAACGCTCTCTTCTTTCCATGTCCTGAGGTGGCCTATTCCTGAGACTTTCCAAAGGGCTTTGAGCTTTCAGACTTCCCTAGTGCACTCTCCTTTGGCCCTCCTCCTTTTCATTCTTAGCTCCTAGTTGAGCCTTTCTTTTGAATAGTGCATCCACATATGGCCCAATCTTTTTTTTTTGTGTTGGGCCTGGTGAGCTTTCTGATCTGTTCCTTGAGGTTGTGATAGAGTACCTCTGCCCAGGCCACTCTTGTGCCAACTTCAGGAGCCTTCACCATTCCGAATGTCTTTTTGGACATGCACTAAGGCTTGTGGGTGAGGTTTATCATATCCACCACAAACCTCATCTGCTTTTGCATGTCTTCGTCCGTTGTTCCTATTATTTTGTATTCTTTGGCTCTCCCGTCCAGCAGGCAGAATTCTTTAATCAAGTCATCATCCTCTGTAGGCTTGATCTCCAGTTCTCCCTCGGTCGACAATTAGAATACCTCGACTACATACAAGGCATTGAATTCCCTCGTCTACTGTTCTTGTTATTTTGTATTCTTTGGCTCTTCCCTCCAGCGGGCCGAATTCTTTAATCAAGTTGTCATCCTCTGCAGGCTTGATCTCCACTTCTCCCTTTGTCGGCAATTAGAATACCTTGGCTACATACAAGGAATTGAATTCCCTCCTCTCCTGAGGGTAGAGTAATGATGTTGGATTTCTAGAGCTGTTCCAAGTGTCCCCCCGGCTGTGAAGTTATGCTGGAGTTCGTCCCATGGCAGCTCTGCAAATTACTTTAGGCTCATCTTCTCCAACCACTCTGCATATTTGCTAAGAACCTCTTGAATCTGTTGTGCAAGTCCCAGGAATTTGGCTAACTCCTTGGCATTCTTGGGCAGCTGCATTTTTACAATGATCTTGACTTTTTCCAAATATACTGCTAGTCCTTCTGTAGAGCAAACATTGTGCCCCAATAGAGATCCGCTCGTGAATCAAAGGCACACTTAGCTGGATTGAGGCTATTCTACACTTCTCCACACACATCATCAGGTGATTTATATGGTCTTCTTTCTTTCCAAACACACTAAAATCGTCCACGAAGACCCTCATGAAGGTGGTTAAATATTCATAGACTATTTCTTGAACCATCCTCTGAAACATGGCTAGAGCATTCTTCAGCCTAAAGGTCATCACATGGGGGTGAAAGCTCCCCATTCTATTTACAAAGGCTATTTTCTCCTTATCCTTCAAAGCCATGTGCACCTAGTTGTACCCACACTGAACCCATCCAAAAATGAGTATGTCTCATGTCCTATTATAGCATCCAATAGAGAATCTATGAATGGCTCATGTCCTATTATAGCATCCAATAGAGAATCTATGAATGTCTCATGTCCTATTATAGCATCCAGTAGAGAATCTATGAATGGTAGAGGAAATGGATCCGATATGGTGGAGGCATTCAGTTTTCAATAGCCTATATAGACTTTGAGCTTCCTATTCTTCTTCGGGAAAATGACTATGGGGGTGATACCCATTCTGCTCTGTCAATCGGATATATGAACCCCACTCTCAATAGCTTATCTATCTCCTCTTTGACCTGCTTGGCGTAGTTAGGGTTCATTCTATACCTACTCTTCATGATAGGAATTGCATCCTCCTTCAAATTGACCTTGTGCTGATAAAAGCTGGGATCAATTCCTTTCATATCAGATTAGTTTCATGCAAACACATCCTCTAAGATTTTTCTTCTGAATTCTTGATTCAGTTTTGTGTCGACTCTAACTGCTCTGGGGTCTTGATCATCTCCTAGGTTTACTTCCTCAAGATCATCTTCTTGGACCCTGATATAACGCCTCTTCAGTTGGTCTTCTTCCTGCTTGAGAGCAACCATGGCCTTCTCCTGCTTGGCCTGTATTTCTGCTACCCTATCTCCTAAGTGTCTTCCTCATCTTCCTTTGTACTTTTTTCATTCATCAACACTTCAAGATGAGCAACTAGGACTTCTAGATCGTACCTTTGTACTTTTTTCATTCATCAGCACTTCAAGATGAGCAACTAGGACTTCTAGATCGTACCTTTGGACAATCCGCTCAATGTCTACTTTGAAGAGTGACAGCACGTCTAGAATTTGTTTCAGGATCTACTCTTCCTTGTTATCTTCCACCCCTTCTAAGTAGTTTAGGCCTTCTGATTGCAATGGTCGGCTCGCCAAGTTTAACTTGTCTTTCCCTACACAATCGAGATGCATACCTTCTTTTTCCCTCTCCGGATTGTAATCATGTCCGTATCCTAGTTATGCTTGATTCTTCCACTTTTGAGTCATGGTCTTCCCAACAACATGGGATATGCACCCGCAATCTCAGTCATCTTCAAAACTATAAACACAATAGTGAACATGCATCCTGCCACCTCAATTTGTTATCCCATGATGATTCAAACTGGTTGGAGTCTTCTCTGATTAGCCATCCAGATCTGGAATGGAGCAGGTTGCATATCTGTAATTCCTAGCTTCTTTGCCACTAGGCTATCTAATATTATATTTACTCACATGAGCCTCCATCCAAGATGATCCTTGACACTGTTGTTAGCCTTCTACCTCCAGGAAGTTCAGGTGTGAACAGAGATAATCATCACGAGCACTTTTTACCCTGTGCTAGTACCGTTTTCCCCCCCTTAGAACACAACCTTAGTGTGTTATCGGCCACGTCAGCCCTCTAAGGGCTATTAGTACATTGTACTCTACACGCTCATATTACAATCAAGTACATTCCATCTATCGCTATTGTCTCAGTTTCTCTTTGAGCTTGTGTGCATGTCTTTTTTTGTGAATTTGTGCAAAGCATCTCCTTTCACATCTAATATTGGTATCAAAGTAACGTAGTCTTGAAGACAGTGTCTAGGGTTTAGAGTTTGGCTTCTCAGCCAATAGCTCTTCGCCCACCAAACAGCATCCTTGTGCAAGTTTCACAGCAATTCAGAGCTCCCATTCTGTTGACACTCTTACATTGACCTACATCTTGTTGGGGCTACTGCACATTCTGGGTAAGATCTTGCTCCCATTCTGTTGACACTCTTACATTGACCTACATCTTGTTGGGGCTACTGCACATTCTGGGTAAGATCTTGCTCTACGCACTTTCAATTAGATCTAGGATTTTGCCTTCTTTTGTACATTGATGTTATTTTTGTTTATATTTTTGTACATTCAAGGCTCGCCCTCACACTAGCTCTTAACTCAGCTTTCCACAAAGGCTTTTAGTTGATACTACTCTTGCAGTTCTGCTTAGTCATTCCGCTTTCTTTTGACATTGGACTTCTATGTCTGTCAGCTTTGAACTATCAACTTCTTAGCATTCTTCTTAAGAATTTGACTCTTGTATTAGTTGATTTTGCTTTGTCAGGTCATTTAACTACGTTAGATAGTATTGCCTTACTTGTAGCTTAGCCCTTTGCTTTTTGGATTCAGTGTTTGGCTTTTAGTCTTCGGCATTTAGTGCTTTGCTCTCCACTTTCATCGTGTGTCTCTCAGCCTTCAGCATTTAGCACTTTGCTCTACATTCAAAACTTTGTTTTTCTGTCTACGATTTCCTATCTTCAGTAGTCAGCACTTCGCATTCCAAATTCTGCAATTGGCCAGGTTTACTTTTATGGCTAGGGTTTACTTTCAACAAATTAGATAACACGTCTGTTTGCTGACTTCAAACTGTTGACTTTACATCATTTTTGGAGCTACTAATACGATGTCACCTTCGGACCCACTGACTCCATGTCAACATCATACCTTCTAATTCAACATCAGCTTCCGATCAACTGATTCAACGTCAGCTTCCGATCAACCAATTCCAACATGGTACCTCCCCATCCTCCTATTGATTCACCAACCTACTTCTAGTAAGTTTGCACATCCCTCTACCGACATTTGAAGTACCTTCACTCCCTTGCAAGCAATCTATGTGTCAGACACACTTTAGTTTGTATATTTCTTTGTTGTGCAACATGTCGGGAAACACCAATGAATGCTGTCCATTTGTTGAGGACAAGTTGGATGGAACCAACCATCCTATGTGGGTATATATGATGCGTCATGTTCTGGTGGCCAAGAACCTGTGGGTATATATATCTGGTGGCCAAGAACCTGTGCGTATATATATTTGGTGCTGACACTCGGCCTACTAGGCTCGCATCTACTATCAGCACGTCCTCTAAATCCGTTGTTGGAACTAGTGAATATGGTTCTAGTGGTAGTGTACAACCTGAACCTGTTCCTCGTACACCAAAACAACTCAGATGGGATGCCAAAGATGCATAGGCACATGCTCTTATTGCCCTCTCCTGCAAACGGCAAGTTATTCCTCACATCTAATCATGTTCCTCCACTGAGAGTTCATGGGATGTCCTTGGCTCTCCATATCAGATCCACAATGAAGCCTGAGTTGCTTATCTTTGAAAGAAGCTGGACTTGGAGCATTTGACACAGGGTGAATCTATGGATGCATTTCTGACATGTGTCAAGGATCGATGAGAACAACTCATCAATGTTGATGAGTTTTTTCCGGATAGTTCTATTGTCTCTACTATTCTTAATGGCCTTGCCTGAATCATATCAGGGATTTGCTCTACCACACTCCGCCTGCCGATAAAGAGTAATTGAGAATTGTATACTTTTGATAAGTTGGTGGCTCTCCTGCTTCAGGAAGAGTAGTTTCGCGCTCCAATCGAAACAATGTGCTTACTTCTGATCAAGCATTTGCTGCCTCCCATTGTGGCACATGCAAATCTGGGGCTCCTTTTGTGCTAAGCCTAAGGGCCTAGCACCAACCCAATTAGATAACGCAAAGCCCAAAGAGGAGCTAGCTGAGAAGAAGAAGAGATGAAATTACTGTTGAAAACCTGGTCATGCTTTAGAAGACTGTCAGAAGCGGAAGGAGAGTGAGAAAAAGAAGAAGTAACAAGGACTTGCTGCCACTACAAGTGACAATGCAGAGGAAGCCAATTTTGCGCATGATGGCTATGCACTAACAGTAACATGCAATAGTGATATACCTGCCTCTTGTCTATCCTTGTCAGATGTTGACTAGTAGTTTGTTTTCGGTCCCACTAAGCACATAACTTCATGCAAGAAGCTGTTTTTTTAACCTTGCATAATGCTTTGTCAGGTGGAATAGTTTTGTGTGCTAATAATACATCCTATGCCATCAAAGGCATTGGCAATGTGGAATTGACTTTATGCTCTGGGGATCCTTATACTCTTGTAACACCTTGTATGTACCCATAATCCACAAGAATCTCATTTCTATCTCAGCACTTGTATGTACCCATCAAAGGCATTGGCATGGCTTGAAGATTCAATTTTCTGATCATTGCTATTCCATTCATGACATAACTGATTTAGTTGCGCTTCTCTTATCTAGTACACTGTGCAATAGCCTATACATGCTTGACATGTATGAAAGGAGTACTGATCCTCATGTAGATGCCCTGATTGTTTCCACACCATAGATTCAGCGTGACATTGAGCTTTGGCATGCTTGGTTTGGTTACTTCAATTTTTCATCTCTTCTACGACGACGGTTACAACGTCAAGATATGGTTCATGAGTTGCCACCTATGCAGCTCCCCCCCAAGCATGTATGCGAGGGATGTATACTGGGAAAAACGCATCGTCAGTCCTTCTCAAAAGATGGCACTATTCATGCTACTCGTCCATTGCAGCTAGTTCACAGTGATCTTTGTGGTCCTATACAGGCTCCCTCTTTCAGTGGACATATGTACTTCATGGCTATTATTGATGACTATACACTCTTCTTCTTGGTGTATGGTCTAAAAGTCAAGTAAGACACCTTCTCAGCTTTTTGTCAATTTCTTTCTCTTGCTAAAAATGCTTGCAATCATAAGCTGCTGACATTGTGTACTGACAGAGGGGGGGAATATTTGTCAAATGAGTTTACTGCTTTCATGCTGTCACATGGCATTTCTCATCAGTGTACTACTCCTTATACACCACATCAAAACAATGTAGCTAAATGTTGGAATCAAAAACTCATGGAAATGGCCAGATGTATGCTCAAGAGCAAGGATTTGCCTTCTAGATTTTGTCTTGAAGCAGTCGTGTGCCATTTATGTATTGAACCATTATCCAATTAAAGCCTTGAACTATTTGACATCTTATGAAGCTTGGAATGGCAGAATTCTAGTCATCATCACTCATATGTGTGTATTCGGTTGTCTGGCTTATGTGCATGTACTAGCACATCACAGACATAAGCTTGAAGCAAAGGCTTTCAAATGTATTTTTGTGGGGGTATAACAGTGCAAGCAAAGGATATTGACTGTATGTTCTGCCCAATCAAAAGCAGATTGTATCTAGAGATATCCTCCTTGATGAATTTGCATCTCAACCTATGCTTTCCTGTCGGCTACTACAACCATCAATTGATGCTCTGGATAAATTTGATGCATTGTTGCCTTTGTTTGGTACTGGTGCTGACTCCTTTGAGCCTGCCAACACTACTGCAACTCATCAGCAAATTCAACACTTCAAAAATATTCTTATTGCTTTGGATCAGTAACCCTTTAATTTGGATGACTTGGGTGATGCATTAATTGAAGAGGATGCTATTAGTGATCCTCAGTGGATTTCGTGAGACGCTGGCTTTAGGCTACTTGTGACAGCAAGCTGCACATGAACCTTTGCCACACCTAGGAAGGACACGAGCTGCCTCTAAACATGCATCTCATTTTGTCAACACAGCCCTTATTTCTATGGCACCGAATGAGGAACCAATTTGTCACTTTGATACTTTGGAGGATGACAATTGGGTTTTAGTCATGCGTTCAGAATTGGATTCCATTGCCAGAAATGATACATGGGAGTTATGTGATCTTCCTATTGGGGCAAACGTGCTATAGGCACCAAAATGGTGTTTAAGCTGAAACAAAAGCCTGACGGCTCAATTGTTTGGTATAAGGCTTAATTAGGGCTTTGCCCAGAGGGAAGGCATTGACTATGATGAGACTTTTGCACCTATATCACATATGACAACCATTTGGACTCTGGTTGCATTGGCTGCGTGTAAAGGTGAACTTGCATTAGTTGGATGTCAAAACTACATTTTTGAATGGTGATCTGCAGGAAGAGGTTTATGTCACATAACCTCCTGGCTGTTCAATAGGGTGCAGAGCATTAGGTATGTAGATTGCACAAAGCACTATAGGGCCTTAAAAACAGGCTTCTCGTGCTTGGTATTAGAAGATACATGGATACTTACTCTCTTGCCCGTTTCAGAATAGGTCCACTAAAAGCACTCTTTATGTCTGCACGGGAAGGGATCATCTCCTTATCGTCAATCTTATGTGGACAATCTTCTCGTGATAGGCCCTGACAAGGGACACATTGCAGCTTTCATCTCACTGACCTACAGAATACATTTGATGTTTCCGACATGGGTCTTCTGCATTATTATTTGGGTATTCAGTTTGTTCTGACTGAGGGTGCATCATGTTATCTCAACGAAGATAGATTCGGTAGCTCTTGGAATGCTTTCAAATTGATAGATTGCAAACCTGTTTCTACTCCTATGGAACCTAGTCTCTACCTATATCAATTGAGGATTCTTCTGAGCCTTTTGATGTAGCCACCTATTAGCAAGCTGTTGTGTGCCTTATATATTTATGCAATACTCGTCTAGAAGTGGCACAATTGAGCAAGTTTATACATTGTCTCGGCACACTCAACATTGCTAGGCAATGAAACATGTCTTCCGCTACCTCCAAGGCACTCAGTACTATGCATTGTTTTACGGCAATGAGTCTTCTTATGCTTGTCTACATACACAGACAATATGACTGCGCAAGCAGGATGTTTTGAAAAAGAGTGTCAACCAATGGATACTATTTCCCTCTTGGCAGCTCATGGCTCGGCAAGAAGCAATCAATAGTAGCCACATCCAACAGTGAATCTCAATACATGGCAGCATTCACATAGATACTGTGGAATGTGTTTGGCTCCATCATCTTTTGGGTTGATCTTAGTATCGGTAGCAATATGCTTACCACCCGTTACACTAACGGTCAAACCACATTAGAAGTTGCATAGAATCCACTGTTCCATGCACGAACAAAACACATTGAGGTGCATTATCACTATGTTAAGGAATGCCTCCATATTGGAGAGATAGCCTTAAACTACGTGTCGACACATGCTAATGTGGCAGATGGTTTTACCAAGCCCCTTTCTAAGGAGAAGTTTGAATCTTTCTGACAAACTCTGAACTTATTACCTCTACCAGGATAGTCTGCTACACCCTGTATCAGTTCATGCCATTCACTTTAGGGGGGTTTGTTAGCCTTCTGCCTCTAGGAAGTTTAGGTGTGAACAGAGCTGATCACGAGCACTTTTTACCCTATGCTGGCAAGGGATTTTTTCCCCGTAGAACACACCCTTAGTGTGTTATCAGCCACGTTAGCCGTCTAAGGACTACTAGTACATTGTATTCCACATGCTCAGATTATAATCGAGTATATTCCAGCTATCGCTATTGCCTTAGTTGCTCTCTAAGCTTGTGTACATGTCGTGTGTGAGTCTGTGTGCAGATCATCTCCTTTCACATCCAATAATTGTTTGCCCTCTGATTTTAATGGTCACTTTTGGAATGACTGTGTCACAGTCCTGGACTATTTCCACATTCCTACAGTCTGTAGGCCGAGTTCTCCATTCCCTGTGCTAGCATCTACGCTAATCTTTCACTTGGCAATTTGGCCTGGAGCAGCGTTTGCTTGTAATTGGGCACCAAATTCACCATTTGATCCAATGTGATGTTCAGCTTCATCTTGTTGAGATCTTCCCACAAGTCATATTCCTCCACGGGAATGTTACGTCTCACCTTGTCATACTGGGCATACTCTGGCCTCCATACACTTTTCCTTCTTCCTCCTTTGCTTTTCTTTCTTTTTCTTGACATTCCCTTGTTAGTTTTCCTATTCAGACGTGCTCCAGATTTCTTTCCATTTCCTTTTGCAGGATGCTTCTACTGCTTTGGGCTATAATGGACTCCAGTTTGGCACTTTGGCATCCTTTCTTCAGTTGTCTTGTCATTGAATAGTGGCTTCTTGCCTGCTCCAATTTCTTCCCTCTTCTTGACCAAGCTTGTCCTGTTCAGATCTGTGTCAACATGCTCACTCAAGAGCGAGCTTTCCTGCATTGTCTACACCATTCCTTGTGAACTCTGCACAAGCTTGGTGATTTGCTCTTGGATCCTCTCCTACCCTACCCACCACTGTTCTGGCTTTGGCTTCTATTTTGGCTCGACATTCTTGCTTGTCACGATCTTGACAATCACTACTAGTGGCTTTTCTTGTTGTTTTTCTGCCCATTGTTCCACTTTTACCATATTCACCCCAGCTGTCATCAGTTCCTACTAGGTTTGCCTCTCTTTGCGGCCTTGCCTCTCCTTGCGGCCTTGCCTCTTGCAATTCCTGCTGATGGCATTGTAATATGGGATAGTCATTTTGTTTATGCCTTGGGGTAGTCATTTTGTTTATCCCCTTGCAATCTTGTCACAGCCATCACTACTGGTGGCTTTTCTTGTTGTTTTCCTGCCCATTGTTCCACTTTTACCATATTCACCAGCTGCATTAGTTCCTGCTAGGTTTGCCTCTCTTTGCGGCCTTGTCTCTTATAGTTCCTCCTGATCACATTGTAATATGGGGCAGTCATTTTATTTATGCCCTGAGGCACTGCAACAGTAGCATATTAGCCCAACTTCCCTCTATCCAAATCTTCCACCTCCTCTTCCATAGGGTCTGTTGTTTTTAGGCTCGGTGGCAACAACTGGGACCTGTTTTGTAGCTGACACTGCTACCTTTCCACCACTCTTGGATTCCTGTTCCAAATGTTGTAAAAACATATGTTAGTGGTGTGGCTGCTCTTTCCGCAGATAGCACATGGGTGTTATGTGCTTTTCATCTGACACTCTTCCTTTGTATGGCCTTGGTTATTACACTTCGTGCACTAGACATCCAGTCTCATTTTGGATCCTACGTGTCCTCTCGCAAGCTTTGGCTAGGGTGGCATTTATTTCTTCTTGAATATCCACTTCCTGCTTTCTACCTTTCTTCTTCCGAGGCTTCCGCTCTTTAGCATCCGACTCCTGACTAGAATTCAATTCAGAGGTGTCTTCACCAAAATCCAACTCAGAAGTTTCTTCTTCCTTCTTTTTCCTTTTATCCTTGTTTTTCTTCTTGGGGTCTTTGTTTGTTTGCTTCAAGATCCCCTTGGCTCTGGTTGCTCTTGCTACCATTTTTTCAAAGGTGAGGCTCTCCAAATCATACGAGGCTATCGCCGTTTGCTTTTCCTTAGTCCTCTCACGAACCATTGACTCACTGTGGTTGGGGTAGGTTTGTTGGGCTGATTTAGACGCATTAACAGTGCACTAAATTCTGCTACATAATCCTCTATTGGCCTCTTCTTTTGAGTTATCTTTTGCACCAGTACTTCTATGATGGTCTTGTCTCTCTTGAATCTTTTCACAAAAGCCTTTTTTAATTCCTCAAACGTTTGGAAGTGCTCCATACCATATTAAGCATACCAGCTTTATCACAAAGTATTCTGTTTTTTATGGCAATGGAGCTCGAGTGGCCAAGAAGATAGTCTCAAAGGCAAAGATGTGAGCATCTGGATCCTTCTCACTCTTGTCCCTTGAACTTTGGGTATTGAGAGACATCCTTCCCACAGCTCCTAGTTCTTCTTCTTCTTGATCTTCCTGCCTCCTATTTTGAAGCTCCTAGTGTTCTTGCTCTCCCTCCTAATTCCTAAGAGGTTCCTAATTGCGGTTAAGCCCTCTTTTTCTTTTAATCGTTTATGCTTTTCTCTACATTTATTGCACTGGTGTGTCAGGTTTAGGTTTAGTTTAGGCTTGCATAAAGCCTATGCATAGACTTGCATAAAGCTTCTTTTTGTAAGCTTTATGCGTAGGCTTGCAAGCTCTATGCATAGGCTTAGAGCTTCATGCATAGGCTTCTTAAAAGCTTTATGCATATGCTTGCATAAAGCTTGCATAGTCTTGCAAGCTTTATGCATAGGCTTCTAGCAAGCTCTATGCATAGGCTTGCATAAGGCTTAGAGCTTTATGCATAGCCTTCTTGCAAGCTTTCATAGGCTTACAAGCATAGGCTTCTTATAAGCTCTATACATAGGCCAATTGTCTCCATGGGGACAGTCCACTCCTTTGATAGGCACAGGTCTGAGTGGTGCAGGTCCATCATGCTATGGCTGTGATGAACCTAAACCACCAATGTTGACTAGACCCACCCCCGCTCCCTCACATCCATCTTCACCACAACGTCGTAGTAGGGAGCCTTGGGGGGGGGGGCTAGTAGACGTAGTAACAGGAGGGAGCAGGGTGCTTTTGCTTTGGCAAAAGCAACACTAGGTCTCTCGAGTTATCTCCCAAATCCAGGGGGATTCTTCATCCGCTCATTTTGAGCTACCCCCGAGAGAGCCATCCCACGATTTCATCCGCCCGCGAACCCTACCATACAATGTGGATGTCGATGATGGCCTTGTGATGGATGCACGAGGGAAGCAAGTCATCAACCGGATGCATATACTTGCTAACCTAGAGTTTAGAAACTCCTTTAAGAAGTGGAAAGCCTAGGATGAGCTCTCAAAACAATATGTTATTGATGTGCTCAAGATTGAGTTTGCTATTCCACATGTGGGCCTTGCCTTCTCAGAGGACTAGATGAAGACAAGGATGAAGCTTTTGCTCTCTAATAGGAGAGAAAATATCAAGAGAGCGACGAAGAACAATTTGTAAAAGCTAAGCGTTTGAAATCCTTTTTCATTGCTCGTTTTGTAAGTATCTATTTTACTATTTTCTTTCTCCTTTTTTATTTTGTTTTATACTATATTTTTTCTTTTAACTAATTATATCTTTTTTAAATTATTTTTTTTTGTAGAGGGAGGTTGTTGGGCGTGACCCAACAAAAGAGGAGTACGATTATGGATATAGAGCCCCCCGTCTGTAATTATGGGCTTGGATGCGTATGCTAGGTGTATGCCTAAACGAGTTTGTTTTGAGGACTCAAGCAGACGAGGTAAGTAGCTGCTAAGTCCTTCTCTTATCTATATGTAATTGTCTTTTATTGTTTTATATCTACCTTACTCTTGTTTGCATGTATGTAGGATGAAGAGAAAGAGGAAGATCCAGACTACAAGCGTGAAGTGGGTGTGAAGGAAGTGAAAACGAAGACGATGACAATGGCGAGCTGGAGGAATCTAATGAGGATTTCGAGTAGCCTCCTCTTCCTTGGTTTCTTTTTTGTATATGGCCAAAGGCCCAACCAATCAAGAAATATAATATATATTTGGTTCACTTGCATTCTTCCCGATTTTAATTTCTTTTTCAAATTTATGTCTGTATCAAAAAGGTATCCGTATCAATTAAAAAAAAGAGTGGGGACAGACTTGGGAGTCCTGTGCAGATTTCCCAGTCTACCCCAACTTTTTTTTTTCCACGTAGTTGTATCACTAGCAGCTATCCGGTTTGCATAGACTTGACATCTCCATACCCTTCTAGTTATAAAAGCACTGTTATTTTTGCTGCTAGACCCTCATTCTATTGTAGTGTTAATATTACACCAAGAACTACTTACCCGTGCCTAAAGATAGCACAAACTCTTGATTGTCTATCGTCAATTAACACCACACCCTCCTCAGTGCCATTAAATGTTCAGATATCATAGTTCGCAGTCTAGATGTGTAAGGGCCTTAAGGAGGGACCACATACACAATAGATTGATATTAAACTGGGCACTACTTACCCCTGCTAAAGGTAGCACAAACTCCTGATTGAGCCAATGCCAAAACTATATTCCTGGTAGCAACAATTTCTATGATCTTTGATCATCTCTTCTAGAAATTGACATGAAAAAACTAATTTCCTTTGGGGTCATATGTATCAAACGCTTCCTGTAAAAATAAATACAAGGTATGGTTCTCATTAGGGGAGGAGACAGAGTCCAAAGATAAATATTTGGCATGCCATGAGTGATAGAGATTTCCAAAGGAATATTGCTCTCAACTTACAAATACCAAGGTGAAGCTTTCCTTCAAGTTTAGACAAAGTCCAAAGATAAATATTTGGCATGCCATGAGTGATAGAGATTTCCGAAGGAATATTGCTCTCAACTTACAAATACCAAGGTGAAGCTTTCCTTCAAGTTTAGCACAAGAAGCGATAGGAGCAACATCATGAACATACAAAAAGAGAATGAATTTGATTAGATCCGCCTTGGCAGCATCACAAAGCATACAACACAGGTTCAAGCCCAAAAACTCCACCAAATGAGTATTAGAGTTCTTTGAAGCACACATTTGCACCAGACTTAACATAAACATAGACATCAAGATCGGAGCTTCCACAAAGAGCTTGAGGAGGCGAGATGGGGCCATCATCCAGACTGAATATGAGAAGCTCAATTAATATGGGATCATATGTATCAAACGCTCGCCATCGCCAGGTACAGAGATCATCTTCGTGTCAGAACAGGGAAAAAGAAAAGCCGGACAGGTTGTGAGGTTGTGTGGCCGTGTGGCTCTCGAAGTAGCGGATAGGCGAAGTATGGAAAGTTAAAACCGCTCTAGATTCCTTCTCTCTCAGGTCTTCAATCGTCTTCTGTGATGGAAAGTTAAACACCACACTAGGTTCCTTCTCCTGAGTTCTTCAAACTCCTTTCTACAACTCCATCTCTGTGGGATGGGCATGTATTTGGGATGGATGCACAAAGCGTGTAGCTATGTGGTTTTGGAAGTGAGGCTTCCTCCAACATGGCTGCAGTTGATAGTGCTTTTATGTAGGGTTCTGAACCATCTTGTCTAGCCTATGATGCCCAAGCTGGCAGGTGTATTGCTCTAATGTCAGTGTGTGTGTTGGCACATGTGGATGCACCTTCCCTTCCTCTTCAACTCTGTTTATAAGAGCAGGGATGGTATTGCGGAGTCGCGAGCTTGTTCCCATCCCATTCCATGGCAATATGTGTTGCTTGCCTCTTCATTTACGTTCAAGTCAGGTATATAACTATGCATAAGTAGCTTGCTACAGTGTGGGCACATTAAAAAAATCCTTTGTTCAAGTGTTCTTCTTGATGATGCTTCACAACGTCTTCCTAATCAAGATTCCACTTGCCCTTATCTTCTTACTTCTCTTGGTGGGCAAGAACACAAGATACTTTACATGCTTCTCATAAAATAAAATAAAAAAGAGTCTTAATCATGCTAGTCATGTAGGCAAGGCAAAGGAGGAGCTACTGTTGGAGCTGCACATGTAGTTTGGGGCATGCCTCTTGCTTTGCGCCCCCGCGCCCTCCCCCCCCCCCTCTCTCTCTCTCTCTCTCTCTCTCTCTCTCTCTGCCCATTTATTTCATGGATTCATAAAGAATGTGACCCGAAGTGACAATTATGATTGTAAGCAAAGTGATCTATTAATTGTTTTCTGCAATTATCCATGACACAAACAAACCAACATGCCATATACATGTGGAGATGTTTCTATCATGTTGATACCCATACCAATAGAGCCTTTGTGGAGAAGCATGGGCAAAAATAAACAAAGAAATTGATTGTTTTAGCCAATGAGAAGAAGACATATGTTTAAAGTCTTGTGTGAGGCAACCTTATGAGCCACATGTTTTGATTTCATGAAAGGTATTTAGGAACCCATTTCTCAAGTTCCTAAAAAGCTCTCAAAATGAAGGTCTTGCAAAAAGCCCCTGGAAATTACAGCTAGCTATCTTTTTTTGTGGGATTCAAGGATGAATCTAGAGCCATACACAGCATATTACACTAGAGAAGAATCAAAATCATCACCATGGGACACTTCAAAGCTGGTTTACGAGACGGAGTTGAAAACAAATTCAATGAAATGGGATGAAAGAAAAAGGATGGGTTAATTTGCCACTACAAATTTGAAAGTCTTCCAACCCAACAACACTCAGATAACCTACAATGAAATCCTTGAAATTATTGCATGAACCATTGCCCCCCAATTCGATCTCCTAAGCAATCCATTATCCTTGCATTACTCCTTGAATCATTGCCCCACTCCTTTAATAAAGCCCATAACCTAAGATTATATTATGTTATTACATGTATTAACTACCCTCTCTCCCTTAGTTTCCACCATGACCATCTGAGAGCTTCAAAACGCCTTTTAAGGCCGGCCAAATTTTGCATAATGACTTCTCACACAAGCGCTTGCCCACAATGTGGGCACCAAGGGTTCCCTCTGTGGATCATGAAATGGGAAAGGCAATGGTGGCAGCCCATCATTTCCAGCTTCAAATTATCTTCTGATTTGTCTTCAAAAGATGGGTGGTTGCATTTTGGATCGAATTCACAAGGGTTTTCTGAGTAGGGATGGTTATTGCATGTTTCCAAAGGGCTCCACTTGCTTTCTACTTCCATGTCTTGTTCATCTCTGGTGGCTTCATAGAGGCTGCTGCGCTGTGAAGTGATGCACTCTGAGCTTCTTTCTACCTCTTCTGTCACACTGGATTGAAGCTCCCACCCTTCACTAGCTTGCTGCAGAAGCACACTTATCCTCTCATTTGCAAGCTGCAGCACTTTCCTCGGATCAACGAACGACCTCTTGCAGCTCTTCCAATCAATATAGTACACTTGCCCAGTCTATGGGGAAAAAAAAACAAAAAAAAACAAACAAACAAACAAATGCCAATTACTATCTAATTAAAAGAGTATACATGTCATATCATTTATGTATTTGCATTTATAAGACCCAACAATGTTTTACACTATATATATATATATATATTTATATACATTTATTGTGCCGATAATGTTATACATGTATGAACTGGATAATTTTAAGTGAAAAGTAGACAAAATTATAAAGACAACAGAAATCAGGAAATGAACTTGTCATATATATGTGTGTGTATATATCTATATATCTATATCTATATATACATAATATATACATATGCATATGTATATATATATACACACACATATGTACATGTACATATATGTGTGTATGTATATATGTATATATGTATATATGTGTGTGTCTTATACACACACATATATATATATATATATATATATATATATATATATATATATATATATATATATATATATATATATATATATATATATATATGCTTTAGAAATGAAATGAGGAGAAAAGCCATGAGGAAATTGAAATCATACATTTATAGATGTGAAACAAATTTGAATAAAAAAAGAATGCCAGGCATACTCGGAGATCCAAGAGTTGCTCCCAGCCTTCGGGTAGAGAACCTTGGGAGCTGATTTCCACAAGGGGCTCGGAAACCTTATATTGATTACTAGCGGTATCATCGACTCCAGAGAAATGCGTGCCGTTGATGGGCTTTGATTTGTTTAAAGCAGAGAGGCGAGCAGAGCCATGTTGTTGCTGCAGCAGCAGAGACAGGTGGGTCTCTATGGCCCCTAGGGCTTCCTTAGACCACCTCTGTACTGCTGTGTATGCTGAGGACACTGTTGCAGAAGATGAAGAAGCTTGGCTCTCTGCTTTGCTCGTTGCGATTCGAGCTTGCAAACCCACGCTGTTAAGCTCCAATGCAGATATTGAGCACATTGCCATCGCCATAGATTGTTGCTGATAATCCCTGAGCTTAACCTTAATTGAGAAAAAGCCCTTCCTCCATATTGCCTTACTATTGCATTGATCTGATTAATTTACTCACAACCAGATGGAAGCTCCTAATCACCGCAATAATCTGATCTTTTGTTTTTCCAGTCACCTCCAGCTCCATAGTTGGTTATTGGAACTCCGCCATCCGCTAATTGTGGGACTATTGCTCTTGCATTGCTTATGAGCAAATGCTCCAAACCCAATATTGACGTAGCTAATCGCTGCACTAATCTTTACCCAAAACCCAATCAGGAAGCAGCTAATTATCACACAAATCTAAGCCCCAGCTGGCGCAATATAGACGGAGCTAATCACTGCAGTAACCAGCTAATGGATGCACTCCAGGCCTGATAGCCAATAATAAAGCAGCAAACAACTGAACTAAACAGCTAATTACGACACAAATTTCAGATCAAGGAGCGATTTAGACGGAATTAATCACTGCACTAACCTCACCGCAAGATACAGAAGTGCAGAAGCAGCAATAATCACTGAATTCCAAGCCTGATACACAATAATAGAGCAGCTAATCACTGGACTAATCAGAATGAAGTTGAACGATAAAATCTAGGTGTGCAGCAACAAGTGCAACGAAGAGAAAGTGCTAACTAAATAGGAGCAAAGCAACAAGGCACAAAGGCAAAAATTTTGTGGTGAGATGGTAGGGGAATCCAAGGCAGATTTAACTGATTTGAGGGCGGGAACAAGAAATGCGTGTGGGTGGTGTTGAATTGTTTAATAAAGGCTGTTTATTTGGTAAATTAATTAGAACTTTGTGTATCCAAGCATCCAATGCCAGTTTTGCAATAATAAGGTGGACGCGGAGAAACCAAACAGCAAAAAAACAAGGAAAAAAAAACAGTAAGTGGGGCTTTGTTATAAAAAAAAAATCGTTAAGAAACAAAAAAAAAGAGAACGGCAAACCCCTATATACAGTAACTCTTTAAAGTTTCTCTCAAAAAAAAAAAGCACCTGAGATATTTTCCAAGTAGCACGTAAATCGTTTTGTGGCCCAATAGTATTGCAATTGGTGGAATGGTGTGGAGGAAAACGTGTTTGGTGGTTTCGTCGATGGCGAGCGGCGATTAGGGTTGTTTCCCTTTGGTTAGGGTTTTGACCCTTCAGGCTTGGTCCAGTCACCTCTTTCTTTCCCTCCCATTATCCTTCCAAGGAACCAAACGTGGGGGAGGCCGTTAGGCGCTCCCCCTACGTTAATGCCTCAGAATTGGCGTCCTAATGGAGTAGCTATAGATTCGCCTTGATTGTCGCACCCTATCGTCGCTCGCTCGCCATCAATGCCACCTCTCCCAGGTGCAATGGACAAGACGCTTGGCATGCAGGGACAGGCGTGGCACGTGGCGGAGGAGCCCCCTTTTCCCACCATGTGACAGAACCCGATCTACCAGACGACGGCCTTTCTTGAGGAAGTCCATTTTAATCTGCAGACTTCTCCGGCCCAGTTTACAGCCCCTTCCCAACACCCTTCATGTAGGGAGCCAAGCAGACAAGGGCGATGGAAGCCTCCTGCCCCTAGAGTCCTTACAGCGTGTGCCACCTACATCCCTCCTTACTTAGGGTAAAGGAGCATTGGCATCTTCCTCCCCAGAGACGCGACCAGGTGGAACCTTCGTCCCCCCCCCCCAAACAACAAGAAGCCCATGCAGTCTATGGAGAACATTTTTTGGGAAGAGAAGGAGGTCGATCGGCTTCTGACGCTGCTCCACAAAGACCCAGTCCCGACGGAGGATTGCAAACTAAGATTGTCAATCAAGAAGGAGACGGCAGTCTAAGTGTTGAGCAAGAAGGCAATTGCAGTACAAAAGGTAAACCATTCGTCTTTTTGCCCATGAATTTGGTGCATGATTGGCTTATGGTTTACCAGTCCCATACCCTAATAGCTTTATGTCATGGCCCTCGTCCACCTGTGGATGTCCTTAGAGGCTGGGTTAGGGCAAATTGGGTTCCTAGGGGTGTAGAAATTGAACATATCTAGTTCCTACCAAATAATTACTATTGCTTCCTTTTCAAAGAAGCAGAGATGACTCTCAATATCTTAGGAGCAGGACAGTGGATGAATAGGAACACTCCGCTGTCCCTGTTCCACTGGCACCCTAAATTTTCTCCAAATGGGCCTAAACCGTCAAGATTCCCTGTGTGGGTAGAGCTCCCAGACCTTCCCCTTCACCTACGCCCTCTATTAAAGTATATAGTGGAATTGATAGGAAAACTTCTTGGTCAAAGACCGTTGTCTAATATGAAACCCCGGTGGCACCCACAAGCTCTTGTTGAAGCAGATTTGAACTCATAACTCCTTGATGAGATCACAATCAACTTTGACCTTAATCACAACATGGTTCAGCCTATTCTATTCAAAAATCTACCAAATGCATGCTTTCATTGCAACAAGTCAGGGCCCTTCATTAGAAACTGCCCTCTCAAGAACCCCTCTTGCCCAAGACAGTAAGAAACCCCAATCAGATGACTCAGATCAAGATGGGTTTCATACTGTTCAAAAAAAGGGGAAAGGTCCTAGACCCCCATCTAATAAGCCCTCAGCTCGTATGAGGAATAATAATAGATTCACTCCCTCCTTGTGGATGTTGCGGATCCTACACCTCCAGATGATGAGGATCTGAAATCATCAGATGAGGATGAGGTGGTTCAGGATTCACAGTCTCATTTTACTAGTAGATTTCAAAAAGAAATCGATCAAATGGATTTCTGTGAGGATCCCCCAAGAAATGCCCTAACTCCTGAAGAAGAGAAGCTCCCAAGCCTGGTCTCTAAGGACACCGGTGGGGCTGGAACATCTCATTCCCCTCTACCTATTCAAGAAGACTCTCGCCCTTCAACCGCGTGGCAGAATCCCCCTCTCAACCCAGAACTACCTCATCAGGAACTTTGCTCATAAAAAAGGAGAATCTCCAAAGTAGGTTTGAGTGTACACTCCCTTCCTTGTTTAACCTACCATTGATTCAAGAAGGGATTCAAAAGATCTTATATGAGTCGTTTCTCTCTCAACAGTCCCCTGCAAGAGCTTGGTCCCAAGCCATTGGGCAGGCTCAAAAGATGCTCAGAGACTCCAAAATTTAGAGAGACAGATATAGAGCAGCCAGAAAGAAAGCAGTTCTTCAGGAACTTGAAAGGGTGGAGAAGGAAGTGAATCAGGGGAACTTAGCTAGTCAATCAAAGTTTTTAGAGTTAAAAGTAGCTTTAAAAAGGGGAGAAGACATAGAATTCAGCAAGCTATAGCTCTTCCTTCACAAATGGTGCGTAGGGAAAGGAGATAGGCCTAACAAGGAAACATTTAATTGCCTGAAGAAAAAGAAGGAGAAAGACTTGGTCCCGCCGATGCTAAGGGATGGGAATGGTAAAATTGCTGAATCTATAGTAGAAACCTGTCTATTGTTCATTCCTACTATGTTGATATATTCAGTTCACACCCTGTAAGTTCCCTAGAGAAATAGAGAGCTTGTGCAACATTTGCCATGTGCAAGAAGAAAACAGTCCCTCCTTCTTTAGCTTCCGCGTTGGAAAAAGATATCAGTATAGGGGAAATTGAAAATGCCATTGACTCACTTAAAAATGGCAAAAGCCCTAGTCTTGATGGACTCCCCAATGAATTCTACAGAAGCTTCAAAAGACTCTCTCCCCATACCTTCTTTTGGTCTAGAGAGAATCTCTAATCTTTGGGGCACTCCCAAGACAAGTCAATGGAGTTATTAAACTCATCCATAAAAGAGGGAGCAAAGAGCTTATCAATAACTAGAGGCCAATAACTATGCTTTCATCAACCTATAACTTTGACAACCTCAACTTATGGATTAGAAATGAGCAAAAAGGTTTTGTGAAGGGCAGATATATACTGGATGCGATCATAGGAATTGAACATGCTCAGAACACCAACTAGGATTTCATCTTTTTCAAAATAGACTTTGACAAAGCTTATGATAGACTTGAATGGGGCTTTATATTGCAGTCTCTGCAGGATATGGGCATTGGTCCGATGTTCATCAAGGCTGTTCACACTCTCTTTGGGAATGCCTTAGAGAGGGTTGCAGTGAATGGAGAATTGTCTCCCCCTTTCTCCTTAAAGAAGTATATCCGCCAAGGATGCCCCCTTGCTCCTCTTCTATTTGCAATAGCTGCAGATGCCTTGGGATGGCTTGTGGAAAAAGAAATGCAAGATCAAAGATTAAGAGGGATACATATTCCTTGGAGTTCCAAACAACTTTGTCTACAGCAGTTTGCAGATGATACTAACAGCTTGATTCACAATGACCCGAGGTCAATAGAAATATTCTAGAAATGCCTTAACACTTTTTGCATTGCTTCTGGGTCTATGATTAATAATTCCAAAACTGGAATCAAAACCCTGTTGAGGGACCCTCCTCAATGGTTGATCGATCAATGTTGTCAATGTATACAGGAAGGAACAATATTCAGACTGCTTGGTATCCCAATGGGATTTGGGGTCAGCATGCATCAAAGGTGGCTGTGGGCAATGGAGAAAGTCAAGATGAAATTTTCCAAGTGGAAACACATGCAATCTAGCCTTGCAGGCAGAGTAGTGGTCTTGAAGCACATCTTAATTCCCACGACTATCTTCTTCCTCTCCTACTAGAGACCATCAAAAGCTGAGCTCAAACCACTCGAAGCACTCCTTAGAAATTTTCTTTGGGGGAGGGGATGCAGACAGGTTCAAGATCCCAAAAGTAGCATGAAAATATTGTACCCTACCAAAAAATAGTGGGGGGTTAGGTATCCCGGATTTAGCTGAACTAGCGAACAGAATGTCTAGCAAATGGATGATAAGAAGCATAATGAACCCATTAGAGGACTGGGCCATACTTCTTCATAGGGATTCCTCCCTCTTCTCTGTACAAGAATGTAATAGGTGGAAGAATCTCTCGGCCTTGACTCTGTACTTCAGCAAAATCCCCATCAAGCCTAAGGGTAGCCCTCTGGTCAAAAGACTCTGGTCATCTTGGAATAGAGTCAAACTAAATTTAAAGCTTAACGAAAATATCAGGTTGACAGTAAGCATGACAGCAGGCATATATCATTAGGACTCTATCTGGTTCTCAATTATGTGTCAGGACTATGTCCTTGTGCAGGGATATAAGACGGCTCAAAAACTCTCTAAAAAGGGCATCTTAGTGTGGGCTGACATATGGAACTTCAATGAACAGAAATGGATGTCTACAGAGGTGTTAAAATAGCAGTTTAGGCTTAATGCAGAAGATGTAATGATGATCTTACACATGATAACACTCTGGCAAAATCACAATGAGCAATACATTCAGTCCAAAGGAGTGCTCTTGCCAAATAACATTTGTTTGGAACAATCAGAATACCCTGCTGCCTATTCCAAAATTCAGGAATTGCGACCCACAACTATACTCCAAACTGAACAAAAGATGGAATATCAACTGGAGCGGACATCAATGGAATTATAGGTTTACTAACATTTGGTCTAATCATGTCTTGCCTAAAATGTCATGTCTTATGTGGCTTATTCTGCACCATACACTCTGGACCAATGAGGACAAAAGCAATTATGCCTACAACAGTTTGCAGATGATACCAACAGTCTTGTTCACAATGATCCCCAATCTATAGAGGTATTTTGGGAATGCCTTCAAACATTCTGTTTGGCTCCATCATGAATCATTCTTAAACAAGGATCTTCTTCAAGGGCCTCCAATCTATAGAGGTATTTTGGGAATGCCTTCAAACATTTTGTTTGGCCTCTAGATCCATCATGAATCATTCTAAAACAGAGATCAGAACTCTTCTTCAAGGGCCTCCAATGTATAGAAGCATTTTGGGAATGCCTTCAAACATTTTGTTTGGCTTTTGGCTCCATCATGAGTCATTCTAAAATAGGGATAAGAACTCTTCTTCACAGATGATACCAACAGTCTTATTCACAATGACCCCCAATCTATAGAGATGTTTTGGGAATGCCTTCAAGCATTGTGTCTGGCTTTGGCTCCATCATGAATCATTCTAAAACAAGGATCAAAACTCTTCTTCAAGGGCCTCCTCAATGGGTCCTTGATCAAGGTTGTCAAATTATCCCGAATGGCAGAATATTTAGACTACTAGGAATTCCAATGGGATTTGGAGTGAGTATGCATCAGACATGGATGTGGGTCATGGAAAAAGTCAAAATGCAGTTTGCCAAATGGAAAGGAATGCAAGTCAGCCTGGCATACAGAATAGTGGTTCTAAAACACATTTTAATCCCTGCTACCATCTTCTTTCTCTCCTGCTCTGGAGACCCTCCTAGGTTGAGATTAAGCCCTTGGAGGCCATGTGTAGAAATTTCCTATGGGAAGGTGATGCTAACACATTCAGATTACCAAAGGTGGCTTGGAAATATTGTACGTTGCCTAAGAATAAAGGAGGATTGGGTATTTTGGATATATATGAACTGGCAGCAGATAGAATGGTAGGCAAGTGGGTGGTCAGAAGTTTGCTTTTTCCCAATGAAGACTGGGCCCAACTCCTACACAAAAATTCTTCTTTGTTTGCTATCTAGGGGTTCCATAAGTGGAGGAACCTTCCTTCTATGGTTCTTTTCTTTAGTAAGATCCCCATCAAGCCCAAGAGTAGCATGCTCATTAAAAAGGATGTGGTCTTCTTGGAATAAACTTAAGGAGAACATTACTCTTAACGAGGGCCTCATAGCTAAAGTGGGCATCTACCCCCATAAGGATTCAATATGGTTCTCTACGGTATGCCAAGACTACATTCCCCAACCCCTATATAGAGTAGCACAGAAGCTATCCCAGGAAGGGTCTTTCAACCTAGGAGGACATTTGGGACTTCAAATCCGGAGGGGTTGGTCAATCCGTGCTACAAAAGTTTAGGCTTAATGAAGAGAACCTTAACCTGCTCGTACAAAGGATGTCCATTTGGCAGAATCAAGAAGAACAATTTAAAAAGCTAAAAGGATCCCTTCTCCCCAAAACTTTTGGCTGGGCTGCTGGACAGGATAGTCTGCTTTCGATCCCTCGTCAGTTTAGAAATCTCCAACCCCAACTTTACTCCAAACTAAACAGAAGATGGAACCTCGACTAGAACAGAAGCCAATGGCATTTTAGATTCACAAATATATGGTCCAAATACATTCCGCCTAAAATTTCCTGCTTATTGTCGCTCATTTTACATCAGGCTCTGTGGATGAATGCTCATGCAACTAATCTATCCCTCATCTCTGCACTAGGTATAGTTAGGCGTTGTAATCTATCCCTCATCTCTGTTGGCATTATCATCTCTAGATTGGGCTTATATGTGCATATTTCATGCTGTATCTGGCCAGATTTATGAGGCCATGCATTCATCTTATTTTAGATATTTTTTTTGCTATTTTTTAGACATTATTCTAGTATTTTTTGCATAGTCGGCCAACCCACTGTTTTTATGCTGGCCGACCAGCTCTTGTCCAACCTATAAATAGGTGGCTTGGGTTAGCATCATTAGCACATCATTATTGAGCTATTGCTGTTGGTTGTATGCACCTACGTGCTCTACTTCAGCAGATAACAAGTTTTCTACTTTAGTTCTTTTGCACGTGTTTTTCTTTGCAAGATCTATTTGCTGTTTTTTCTGATTTACAGCCATTCTTTCATGGTATCCGAGCCCAGTGTTACAAAGGGACCTGCGTTTTCTACATCTACTGCTGTAGGCAAAGATCCACCGTATCTACATCTACAAAGGAGCTGCGTTTTCTACTGTGGACCTGCGTTTTCAATTGAGGAGCTGCGTTTTCCACTGAGGAGCTGTGTTTTCTGTTGAGGACCTACGTTTTCCACAGAGGTGCTGTGTTTTCAGCCTGAGATCTGTGTTTTCAAATCTCAGCCCCGTATTTTGGTGCTACAACAGGGTTTTAACCCAGGGGAGTCATTTCTTACCTCTCCTTTTGGTTTCCCACCCTCCCATCCCTTCTTCTCCTTCCTTTCTTTTGGCTACACTCAACTTTCGAGGAGGAGTTTGCTGATTTTCTGATAAGCTTTGTTGAAGAGGAGGATTCTGTTGCGTTATCGGAGGATATGGCTTCTGGTCATAGTCATTCTCCTCTCTCGGGGATTCTCTTTTCTTCTCTGCGATCCCAAGCCCCAACTTCACAGGTTTCTTCTTCCTAGCTTCCTGTTTCTCTACCTTATTCCCAGATTCCTACTTCTTTTCCTTCCATATTCCCCACCACCACCACTTCTCTTGTTTCTCCCCTCCCACAAACCCTCATCCCAACCCCTTCCCATGTGCCATCCTATTCACCCCCTCAAGTGAGTGATTCCATGAAGTTGACTGCTACCAACTACCATACTTGGTCGTTTTATACGCAATTGCTTCTTGAAGGAGCAGGTGTGTGGCCCTCTGTCACCACTCCTCACCTGGTGGATCCAGCGTTTCGTGGAGTTCTAGATGCATGGGCCCGTCTCATCATCATCCATTGTATGACACCATCTATCCAGGCCCAATTTATATCTTCCTGGAGTGATGCCAGTCAGATGTGGAATGAGATTCAGAGGAGGTTCAGGAGAGTATCTTCCGTGAAGATTGCTAAGTTGGAGGCGGATCTTGAGAAGATTACCATCAGTGACTCAGATAATATCATTGATAAGATTGGGGAATTCACAAGGATCAAGAGGCAGCTTGAGGAGTATGGGAGCTCGATCAACAACCCAATCCATAAACTGCTTGGTAAGCCATCATCCTTTGACTCTTTCAAAGATCACATCTACTTCCGTGAGCCTCTCCCCCCTTTTGAGGAAGTCGTGAGTTATCTCCACGACAAGTGCATGCTTCGCGGAAAAGGCAAGTCGTCAGAGTTTGCTTTTGTTGCCTCTAACAAGGGCAAGGACAAAGGCAAAGGCGGAAAAGGGAACTCCAACAACAAGCAGAAAGTCACCACAAAGTCATCTTTTGACGACGACAATTCTGACAGCAACAAGGGTTCCAGGGTGAAGGAATCTTGTGAGTTTTGTGGCCGACTTGGTCATTCTGAGGTCAAATGTTTTGCTAGACAGGCTGCTTCCCGCAAAGCTAAAGCCAAAGCTAAAGCAAAACAGGAGTCCTCCTCCGATGGCTCAGACACTTCACCCACGACAGATGGTTCAGATACTTTGCCAACGAGACAGAGGAGGGTACAAAGTCTCATGCTAAGATGGCTTTTCTTGCTGTCTATGATCCCCGTGTTCTTTCATCTTCACAGGAGCAGGATGAGTCCATCCTGGTGGTCACAGAGGAGACTTCTGATTCAGAAGTCAATGCCCTATCCGCAACAGAGGATTATTTACAGGAGTTTCTGATAGAGACCTTATCAGTTCCTCTAATCCCTTTGGATGAGTATCTCCCTTCCCTTGTGTTGTTTCATGCTCATGCTATTATTGCATATTTTCTCTCGTCTCTTTCAGAGGAGGATAGTGGTTCTTCTACTGGGCAGGTGGATGATTTTGCCGAGATATCCTCACATATTCTCAAGCTTCCTACTTTGGCAGTTGCTTCTCCTTCTTATGTTTCAGAGGAGGCATCTTCCACTATCTTGGAGCTTGTCCCTACTTTGAACCTGACAACTTCTACTATCACTGATGATCAATTTGTTCCAATGGTTGTTTCATTTCCTTCTTCTTAGGAGGAGAAGTCTACTTCGGTCTCGATACTTGTTGCAGATGCAGAGGAGGTACCATCTATGGTTCCATCTCTTGAGGGCTTCTCTCTTGAGGGCTTCTCTCTTCAGATTGATCCTATTGTTTCGTCTTCGATATCTTCTCGATCTTCTCGTGGCTTCTTCCGAAGACCTTCTCAGTATTCAGATGTACCATATCTTCGCGAGCTTTGTGCCTTTTTATGAGGAGGTTGTTCCTTCAGACTCTTTGGAGGTCTTTCTTTAGCGTGCTGGAGTTGGTACGCCCATTTGGCGTTGAAGAGGAGGTGTTGGCATTATCATCTCCAGATTGGGCATATATGTGCATATTTCATGCTGTATCTAGCCATATTTATGAGGCCATGCATTCATCTTATTTTAGATATTTTTTTGCTATTTTTGTCTATTTTTTAGACATTATTCTAGTATTTTTTGCATAGTCGGCCAGCCCAATATTTTTATGTTGGCCGAGCTCTTGTTCAACCTATAAATAGGTGGCTCAGGTTAGCATCATTAGCACATCATTATTCAGCTATTGCTCTTGGTTGTATGCACCTACGGGTAGCCCTCGTGCTCTACTTCAGCAGATAACAAGTTTTCTACTTCAGTTCTTTTGCACGTGTGTTTCTTTGCAAGATCTATTTGCTGTTTTTTTGATTTACAGCCATTCTTTCAATCTCTTTATCTCTTGCTCGAAAATTAAACCAGCTCTACTCCTCCTATAGCAATGTGTATATAACACTCATCCACAAGATCTTGATTTTGGAAAGAAATTCTTCTTGGTGAAGTAAATGGGTGCTCAACCAAAATGTGGAATATTACCAGATCAGTGTTTCTATGGAATGTGTGGATTGGTAGAAGTTTTAGAAAAAAACAACCTGACATGGTACAGGGGCTGAAAAACTCTTTGGTTTTGCATATTCGGAGTGCTTTGAAGGAAACCAAGGAATTGCTGCTTGCTAAAATTGAAGAACTCAATGATATTCTTGTTGCTAGAATGGACGCTCAACGGGGAGAATCTCATAGAGGAAGTTAAAGACAGTGAAATTCAGCTTGACTATAAGAAGAGGGAAATTATTGCTGATTCTAGAAGGGATGAAGAACTTATGCATTACATTTTGGACCTAGTGGAGGTCCAGACTACTCTCTGAACGGTTGCTAGTTATGGAGTTAAGCTTCTCCATTTAAAAAGCCTTTTGTAATAGTCTTACGTAGATTTCTTCTTTTCTAATACAACTCTTTAAAGTTCTTCTAAAAGAAAAACATATGCATCACAAGTTGCACAGGCAATTTAAGGCTGTTTGATCTCGATTATGTGAGGGACAATGTAAATCGACGAAGTGTATCTCCACATGTGACTTTTGAAACGTGCGGTCACACGTGCGCACTAGACTCACCTCAATATGTGTCATGACCTTCCAACTTAGTTCCGACTTCGAAGGGCGGTGTCATCAAAATTGAATGCCTTTAACACACTCATGATCCCTCCTCCATGGCTCCTCTCTCTCTCTCTCCCTCTTGAAAAAAAACGGCATTCTAGTGTATTTGTACCGGCCAGACTTAAGAAAAACTGGCTAAGATTTTAAGTAGCCCTTATGATTTTTCATATATTTTAGTTTTATAAACTGGCTTATTGTAGAGATTTTGAAACAAAATCCGGATAGATTTAAGAATTTTCCTTATTTTGATTGGTTGAAAAATATGTTTTTTTCTAGCCCTCCCCACCTCCCCCCCCACCAAAGGCTACCATAAGGCCCACAAAAGTAGTCCCATCTTCAACATCGCCAATCTCCTTCCACGAAGAAGCCTCCCATGGAGTCCAATAAGACTCCCCAAAAAAAAATGGAGCCTCAACATCTATACCCCCTCTCAATAAAATTATAATGATAGGGTCATCACGTCTTATAAAAGCACCAATACTCGGAGCAACCAACTCTTTGTCGTTTCCCTAGCTTTTCACCAATACCCACCATTCAATCTACTTACCATTTTTCTCATTTTAAAAGGTAATCAAGGAGGAGAGGGAAAAATTTCCAACAATGGTTGGTTTCAAATTGATTTGCTACTACAAGCACAATCCTCATTTGATTGGCTACCTAGAATATCACATACACTCGACATCAACAAACTCCCAGAGGGGTCCCAGTAAGGCCACAGAAACCCATGATTAAACAACCTCAAGCTTAAAGAAGTCAGTGCCATTGGGTCCCAAAAAGCCTGCTAGATGCCCGAGTTTCAGAACGACAACACCCAATTCTAGCTTCCAAAACAATGCCAATTCTAACAAGAAGCTAAACAATGCCAAGAAGCATTGGCCATAAAGAAACCATGTTACATGTCAACAATAGTTGCCCAAAAATCTCTTAGAAGCTCAAGGCTTCTATGATGGTGGCTTAATCATTTGGTTCCCAAGCACAAGGCCCCAAATCCATCACCTACTTTGCAAAAATCTGCTTCATCAACTCAAATGGTCTATGAAGGAGCAAACAAACCATAAGAATCTCTCATCGTGGTTGGAGAAAGACACAAGAACCCAATTGCAAAAAAAGTACAAGAGAAAAATCTAGAATTTGCCCTCTACTCCTACAAGTAGTGTACCTCTATCACAAAAAAACCTCTACTAAAAGTAGAGTACCTATGTTCACAACAAAACCTCAACACCCCTTACATGAATGGAACCACAAGAACTTGCATGCAAAAAATGCAAAAAAGGTGCAATACCACAAGAACTCTTATTGCATAAGGGCAATGCTTTAACGTCCCCATAAACTTACCATCAACAAGCATGCCATTGCCTACAACCTCCCAAGAGCCAATAGGTACATCAAATTTGGATAACACTATAAGTGGCTTGGAAGAGCTCTATTATCACCCAAGGATAACACCTCAAATGTATCCATGCAATAAAACATAATAGTTATAACCATGACAAATTGTTGGGTATGGCTTCTTAAATGTAATACTTATAGAACCATGATAAATTATTGGGTATGACTTCTTAAATATCATGCATTTGTTATCTTTGTACATGTGCTTCACTAACCAATC